>NC_048237.1:22574784-22644878 GCF_002007445.2 Ailuropoda melanoleuca
CTACCTTTCTAGGATAGACATTGTACATTTAGACCACTGTTTTTCTAGAACTGTTGTATATTATCCACTTTTATGAGCCAGAACTCAGTAAAGTCAAGGTCAGTAAAAGTGATCTGGAAGATGCACAAAGAAGGAATTGGAGCTGGTTTGTCAGGTCGTCAGTTTGTGGAAGAGAAAGATGGAAAAGTGGAAAGGGAATTGTGTGTTGTCCCTTGTTCCTTTACTCCAGTCATACCCTTTGAAGGTCAGAATGCTTGTCAGTAATGATGAGTTCTTACTACTGTCTTCCTTTGGACACATCCCATCACAAAATAGTGCCAAAAATGAAATCAAATAGAAGTACACAATGGAAAGTATGTATTACAGTACTATCAAGCCGGTTCTAGGGCTCAGGGTTTATTTCTAATTTATACCAATGAAGAAAATATGTAAGATTAATTTCAGGTATAGTGTTACTTTTTTGTTTATTTTTTCTATTAAAGTATTACATCCCTGAATCCCTTTTATCAAACAATAACGTAATAAAGGCACAGGCATCTTAAACTGATAAAGCCTCAAGTAATCATTTCTCAAAGGATGAGAAAAATTTCAAGTAAAATTACATGTTTAAAATAGAGTTCTGATTTTACAGATCTTCTGATGGCACACCTACACCTAAGAATATTTTTTCTACATCCAGAGAAACAACTTTTCAATCATCCAAACTGTAATGTGTCACATGGAGCTTTGGAAAGATACAAGATTTGAAGGTAAGAGGCTTGATTTTTGTGTCTTTGTTCAACTGCTCTCTAGTTATGCCATATTAGTTTCTCTCAGCTTCAGGTCTTTACCTATGGCTCTAACTACCACCACCATAGCAGTTAACATATCCTGAGTGCTTGATATGTGAATACATTGTTTGGAGAACTTTACATGTTTTAATCTATTTAATTCTTATATTAATCATGAGATAGATACTGTTAATATCCCCATTTTACAGATGGGGAAATTAAGGATTGGGGAAGTAATTAAATGGATCAGACAGCTACTAATAGCAGAGGTGTGATTTATACCCAGGCTGTTTGACCTTACTTAATATAATAAATCTGTTTTAAATTGGACATAGTAATCATATTTAATTCACAGTGTTATTCTTTAATAATAATTTAATTGCATATTAAATAAGGTAAAGTGTGTAAAATATTATTACTTGCAAGATGTTTCTTAAATATTTATTATCATTTATTAAAAATATCTGTTAAATCACCCTCTGTGCAAATTAATGTCCTGAATGAAATCTGATTTTATTTTATTTTATTTATTTTTTTTTTAAAGATTTTATTTATTTATTCGACAGAGATAGAGACAGCCAATGAGAGCGGGAACACAAGCAGGGGGAGTGGGAGAGGAAGAAGCAGGCTCATAGCGGAGGAGCCTGACGTGGGGCTCGATCCCACGACGCCGGGATCACGCCCTGAGCCGAAGGCAGACGCTTAACCGCTGTGCCACCCAGGCGCCCCGAAATCTGATTTTAAACATGATTACTATATCCAAAATGAGAAAAATTTACACATTTGTATAATGATTGTAAAAGTGATTGCATACTTAAATGTATATTCCCTTTCAACCCATATGTAAAACTGTGATGTGCCCTGCTCACTATAGGATGGTTTAAAGTCATTAAGAAACCCAGCTTTGAATCGATGGGCAACGTGTAGTTAAGGCAACTAGTTCAGCTATATTTGCAAGTAACTAATGCAAGTTTATCACAATACATTCTAAATGCAAGCTAGTGATTTAAACATTAAATGTAATGTTTAAACTACTTATCATAAGTAGGCAGGAGTTTGATTTTTGTTTTATTTTCTTCTCTCTAAATGTGTTTAACACATCAGAAGTTTCATATGCTTAAATGTATCTCTGAATTTTCTGGCCAAAAAGAGCTTATTTGAAAATGGTCCTTTTATACATCTTCTAAAAAAACGCGACACCCAGCAGAAGGAAGATGTGTACAATAATCATAGGCGTATGTGAGAATATGTATCTGGAGTATGAATTTCAATATCAAGATTTTATATCGTAAATTTCTATTTATTAAAAATAAATTCTAGCTTTTTAAAATCATTTGACAGCTATTTAATTTCTAATCAGTCTTAGATATGTGAAGTTCTTGGTTTTCATTTTTTCTGCTACCCCTACTGTGTTCCCTAAAGAAACGAATTTTCAAGTAATTTTCATTGTTTGGTGATTTGTTAGAGAATGGATGTTTTTTCCACTCTGTTGCTTTATTATGGATCATTATCAATTTATTTCTTAAATCATCCTCAAACATATTAAGGGCAAATGACATCATAACATCCTAAAATTCCAATTCTTTCTTCTCTTCTTCTGTATTTACTTTTTCTGTAACACTTGCACTGTTTAGCATATAATATAATATAATATAAAATAATATAATATAATATAAAATAATATAATATAGTTATTTTGTGGTTCATGGGTTGTTATTTGTGATGACAGGGTTATGATTGTATTTCTGCTCCACTACAATATAAGCTCCATAAGAATAGGGTGGTTGTTTTTTTTTTAAGATTTTATTTATTTGAGAGAGAGAGAGAACATGTGAGGGAGGAAGGGGCAGAGGGAGAAAGAGAGAGAGGGAGGGAGAAAAACCCCAAGCAGACTCCCCATTGAGCCTGACACAGGGCTCAATCCCACTAGCCTGAGATCATAAACTGAGTGAAATCAAGAGTCAGAGACTTAACTGCCTGAGCCACCCAGGTGCCCCAAGAGTAAGGTATTTTTGTCTATCATGTTCTTAGTGAATTCTTGGCTCCTAGAAATCATTCGTTTTGTTGTTGCTGTGAAACAAATGGATGGAGAGATGTGTACGTGCATCCATCATCCTGAAGAAGCTTCTCATATTATTTATGACTAGAAACATTTTATTACATTTAAATAAATGATTAAATGGAAATTAAACAACTTTAGCTATGAAATCTATCACTTCACAAAGCCATTGAAACTGACAGCAATTTTTACGGTTTGCAGAAATACTTGAAACAAAATATAGGATGTCCTCCAAATCCAGTGATTTAATTTCTAGGTTATTCTTTCTTTATACTTGCAACTCAATTCTGGAAGGTTGGCTTGCAATAGCTTATCAGATAAGTATGACTTTACTTAAGGATAAGGAAAGTCAGTCTAGTAATAGCTTCTTTAGAAACGGACATATTTAACCAAAGACTCTTTCAATATAGCTTTTTTCTCAATTGACTGCACAACATTGCAGATTTCATTAAGCTCCCGGTAAGTAAGTATATTCCTTTTTTTTTTTTAATTAAATGTAAATTTCAATTCAGAGCTAACTTTACAAAAAGATAGTTTGCTTATGTTACTATGTCTTTGGAATTTTTAGTACATTTACTTTATAACTTTTCCTAGTAAGTTTGCAAAAGATCAGGACTGAGAGAAGAGAGGGCTCTTTGAGCAAATGACCTTCACAGTCTCTGGCATCCTTTCTTCAGAGCTCCAGCCTGCCTTCCTTTTGTGATCACCCCATTTTGGCCACTACAGGAGTGTCACAGCATAAAGGGATGCGGGGTTAATGAGCTAAGTCCTTTGAGCTTTTCTAACTATTGTCTATGGAAATTGAGTGTTACTCTAATTTCCAGTGTGAACCCTACAAGTTTTGCAAGGCAAAACAAGAGTGGAATCAACATGAAGAAATACCAGGTGGGTGGGGTGTATTTAAAAAATATTTACTGAGAATTGAATACTGAACACAGCTACTGAGAGCATTCACATCAGTCTTTTACTCAAGGTTTAGTACTGTCATTTTCCCAGATGATTGAGACTAGATTACCCTAAAAATTAAAAAAAGCACAGAAGTCCATTTAAATTAATGATATTAACCTGAGAAGGGGCAGTGGCATCTGTGTTGCTCACATTGCATTCCCAGATCTTAATACTAGGCCTGGCTCATGGTGGCAAGTTACATAGATCTGTTGAATTAATGCGTGCCTGAAAGAATGAGTCACAGTGAAAAGGAAACATAAGAATAGTTATAAACTCAACATGAGTAAGCTGCAAAACTTACACTCTAGTTAATAAAGGCAATCCATCTGCCTTCCCCTCTACAATAAAGACCCAACCAACTCACAGTTTAAAAGAAAAAAAATCCAAATGCAAAATTTTTTTACTGAGAAATTTAACAAATCAAATTATATTAATAAAACTACCTTTGAAAGACTGAAATGTTGCCCTTGTCAGCAAACGTTCCTTAGAAGCAAATTTTCCTGTCTAAAAGAAGGTATTGCATTTTCTATAGGGTACTTCTCTTGTCCTCTCGAGTTGCACAAATCAGTATTTTTTTAACCTTATTCTTAAAGGGAAAATAAGTTCATTTAAAGGGATAGCAGTAGCAATATTAGGAAACCCTTCATAAAGACACAGGACATTCTTCTGAGATTATTAATTATAAATATAAACATTTATCTCCCCTCGAACTTTGACTCACTTAACTTCGACCTTTATGAAATTGATCTCTTCTCAATTTCAACATAGAATTAACATTCTGGAAATCCCTTTTTTGATATAGCTAGGTGGAAATAGCTATGGCACTTCTCAAGCTCTTTTTGGGGGGAGAAATAGGAAAAATAGACGTTCTTTCTTCTAAGTTGTGTCATTTCTTCAGCAACATCAGTGCCTTTGCATGCATTTAAACCTCTTAGTCACATCAGGTTCTCGTGTGAATGTGTCAGAAAAAAAAAAAATATATATATATATATTTCATGTATGTTTTGGTATCAGAACATTTCATGTTACCACCATGGCATTCCCAGTTCTTCTGTTGAGACTGCATTTAGTGCTAAGGATGAATGAAGATGACTACTGAAGTTTAAACACTATGTCTTCCTTGTACAATTTCCAGTGGGGTCTAGGTCCAAAACTGCAGAGTGTCATAAAGGATCTGAATCTGTTTGTTCATGTTCAGGCAACGATACACAAATAACTCAAAAGTAATGGAACTGGTTGCGATTCTATGAACCTTATTTTATGCTGATCTGTTACAGATAATTTCATCCTAAAATGAATATGATTGAATTTGGATGAGAATTAAAATCTTTCTCAATTTTGTCTCTTTTGAACTACTGCATGATGTAAGATTAATGATTTCTTGTCAAGAGACAGAGTATGGCCTCTGAGAGACAGTTGCTAGAATCTTTATTCTAAAATCATGAGGTTGGGAGAGAGAATTATGTGCCTAGAATTTTCAATCAGATATATGTATATATGCTGATGTACAGTGTATACACATACACACTCAATTGTGTGTGTGTATACATAATTGCAAATAACTAACACGTTCAAATTATTGGCATTCCCTCTTTTTGTATTAAAGAGTTTTTTCAATCTTCCCATCATCTTTCAGAATATCCAGAAGAATGTGTTCTATACATATTTTAATTTTTGGTGAAACAGAACCTGAACCATTAAATTACATTAATATATTAATTCACTTTATGTCTGCAGATAAATAATACTGGGATTAAGAGGCAATACATTAGGGTGATAAAGGTCAAAAGACCCTGATTTTAATTCTGGCTGCGTTATCACTCATGTAATCTTAAGCAGGTTAGTTATAAAATCTCTGTGTAGCGGTTTCCTGATATGTAGGATGAGCGTGTGACTATTGGATCTGTCTCGCAAAGCATTTGAGAGCATCACGTTAATTTTGATTAGGAAATTTGAAGATAATTAAATCCTATAAACGTAAATAATATTGTTAAATCTTATAATAAAACAAATGATACAGCAGAAACAATAAATTCTTTATTCTATACATTCTGATGTACAAATTTCAGTGATTTCTTGAGTATTTTTCTGTATATATACATTTTTTTTAGTTTGAGTTTCCTACATATTTAGTTTAATTCAACAAATACTCATTGAGCACCTAGTATACGCCAATCTCTGCAGTTGGCATTGCAAGGAACATAAAATTAATAAGAAATAACGCCTGCTCTTAAGGAGCTTACAGTCTCTATTAAGGAAACAAGACAAGGACCCAGTGGTTAAATATAAAGCAAAATATCTGTTCCATAAAAGAAGTGTGAAAAGGTGTTATGAATTTCAAGAAGGGTAAAAAGGGTAGCATTTGACATGAGTGTTTAAGAATGGGTGGGACTCCCCCTCTCTCACCTCCTGTCCCAAGACCATAAGTCACTTCAGTCAAGTGGAATAATAAGATAAAACTCAAAGAATTTAGAGAGGGTGAGTATGTTCTAGGAGAGTTTTGCTTTCCAGTAAAATTGCACTGTATAGTAATCTGGCAAGGTATATTAGATATATTTAAGGGAAGTTGTTGTTATCCAACAACAACTATGCCTAATGTTGTTAGGCATTTGTACTGCAGTCAGAATGCAAAAGGTGGACAAAAGGTATATTAGATATATTTAAGGGAAGTTGTTGTTATCCAACAACAACTATGCCTAATGTTGTTAGGCATTTGTACTGCAGTCAGAATGCAAAAGGTGGACAAAAGGTATATTAGATATATTTAAGGGAAGTTGTTGTTATCCAACAACAACTATGCCTAATGTTGTTAGGCATTTGTACTGCAGTCAGAATGCAAAAGGTGGACAAAAGGTATATTAGNCCTAAGAATCCCTGAGCAGGGGACCAATGTATTTGAGGCTCCACGTTCTTGTAAGAGAGTGGGACTCTATGTGGGAAGACCAATTTGACAGAGTTGTGATTAATTTGGGAACAGGGGGCATACGGGAAATGACATGAGTCAGGATGCTATTACATTGTGTAGACAGGAGAGAATTCATATTAATTTCTTCGAAGTAGAATGGAATTTAAAAAAGGTTAAAAATGACAGAAATGAGGAGGCAACACTGATTACATTTAGGACACAAGGGAAATGGAGGCAAAGATGGTTTTGAGCATTGTTGAAAATAGTTCACAAGAAAAGTGGTAACATAATGGGAGCCAAATTAATAAGAAAGAATTCAGGAGAAGAATCTGGATTTTAGGGATGAAGTGGGAGTTGATGACTGACTTGGAGCATAAATCTTGAATCTATATAAACGATGCAGACGTCGAGTATGAGGTTGATTCGGACATCATCCATGAAGTGGATGGGGTGGGACTAACAAAAATTAACTTAGACCAGTGGAACGAGTTAAAGATAGAAGAAGGACAGGTGGCATGCGAAACAATAGATAGTATCCAAAACAATGAGAAAAAGCCAGCAAACATGATAACATATGCCAATGCTGTTAATTTTAAGAAGTTGGTAATTTCAAAAAAAAATGTGATTAAACAGTATCAAAAAAAATAATTTCACTGAAGAGAATAAATCTTTGGGAAAGTCTTCAGACTTGGCTTCTGCAGGATCAGAGTGGGGGAGGAATATAGTCGCTCATTGTTGCTTAACAAAATAGTTGACACACTACTCAGCTCTTTTTTAAAAATGCTAAGCAAAATAAATACATTTCCTCTGGTATCCTATAACTTGCAGTGGAGTAAGGGAAACTCATAATAATCAAATACACAAGTACGTAATTAAATATTTGAGAAATGTTCTAAAGAAATTAGAGGGAACATATAATAGAAGACACTGATTTGGTCTAAATGATGAGAAGTTTCCTAAAGGAACACCTGTATAAGCTGAGATGAGGAAGGAACCAGGCAACAGGGAAGGAGGGCTTAGAGTATTTGAGACAAGGAACACCAGACACCAAGGCCCTGAGTATGGAGGAGCACTGGGGAAACTGAAGAAAAGCTCTGTCTCTGATGCCACATGAGTAACATGAGAGTGGTAGGAGAGTTGTTCATTCTTCATCTCAATTTGGTAAGTGCCAATTACAGCTTATGTAATATGATAGGTGCTGGGGAGGGTCAACACCCAGTGAACAAGATAAGGCTGGATTGGTGAGCAGAGGCCAGATCGTGAAGATTTTCTTATACTATGCTAAGGAATTCAGCCTTTATTTGGCAAGCAGTGGGAAGCCATTAAAAGGCTTTAAGAAGGAGAGTAAACTTATATTTGCATAAGTTTTTTAGGATAATTATATAAGCTACAAGTGGAGAACGAGGATGACAATATCAAATGTGGAAGTCTACAGTGAGAAGTTAATACAGTATCCTAGCAAGAGCTCATGGTAACTTTTTCTAGGGTAGTGATATCAGGGAGGGTGGCAAGGACATAAGTTCCAGATATACTCAAGAGGCAAAAATCGACTAGACATAGTGATGGATTGGACATAAGGGATGAAGACTCAGGAGGCATCAAGATTGATTCTGGGTTTCTGGCTGATATTATGATCGTTGCTGCCATCATAGTTATAAGGAATACTGGGGAAGCCGCATCTATTAATGCACTGATGTAAAGCAAGGTTTTGAGATTTTTATTCACTTGTGTTCATGAAACCATCAATTCAGCCACACAATTGTCTTATTTCTGACCACTGACAAGCATCGGTCAGATGTTTGGCTGAGACTATCAGTGTGTGTCCATGGAGTACATCTCTGTATGAAGAGCTAATTAGGATGGAGCTTGAATCTTCAGGACTGGCCTCATTAGCACATGCCCAAATCAACAGAACTAACCAGGCCAGAAAAATTGAAAAGAAACGCGCTCATTGTGATGGAGATTACTGTCATGTGCTGTGTACTATTTTCCAGAACAAATAAGTACAGTTGAGAGACTACAGTTGAGGTCAACAAATAATTAGTGTGCAGTTAGGAACAGATAAAAGTGGAAAAATGGTCTTGAGGACTATTTTTGAGCAAGTACATTATATCATAAAACAGAAATTCTGCATATTTCTCCTGGCATGTGAACTCTTCATTGTTCTTCATAATTCAGGAATCATTAATAAGTCATTTTCATTAACTTACAAGCGAGATTTTCACTTTTTTCTGATTAATATTTCCCACCTGAACTCTGAATCAAGTACGCCTCACTAAGTACAGCTTATTTTAACTTCACAACCTTACCTGATGTCCACTTGTCAGTGGACAACATTAAGTGGTATCTTGCCCTTGACAATTATCCTGTTCTCACTATCCCAGCACATCTTTGAGAACTCACCAGGGAGACATGGCTCTCCTTGCTGTCTTACACCTCTGTATAAAATAGCTACAGCCCCATTTTCTACGCCATCCCAATGTAGAAAAGATCTGCTTCTGAACAATAAAATCCCAAAGAAGATCTTTCTCTACACTGGGTCATTTCTTTTCTCTTCCCATTTTTTTTTCCCTTCAGACTACAAAATTTATATATATATATATATTTAATGCCAAAAAAATTAAGAATAAAAAAAAATAAACGAAAATGAAACTTCACTAAACCATACCTACCAGACAGGAGAATGTAGTAGTTTGGGGTATGCATAGTCATATAAATACGTCTGACTACACGTAATATGGTGTGTTTTTAACATAACAATATGTAGTAGACATATTTACAGGCTAAAGTTCAAGCCCATTTAAAAAAAATAGATTCCTGATTCTTTCTTCCATAAATAAACTATTGCCTTAGTTTGGTTCTCCCAGAAGAGAGAACTTTATCGTTGAGACAAGGTTTTAGTACAGTATCTTATGCAGAAGGTGATGACTGGAAAATTCTAGTAGAGATGAGGAAGTTTTAAAGGCAAGGAAAGGCAACCAATAAAGAATTGCTGTTAATTCAAGGACCATGGTGGATAATGAATTTGGTCCTATTTAGGAAACTCTGGGTGTCTGTAAAAACAGGTATTTCAGAGTTAGTTTCCTTCAGGGCTGGAAACCGGGGACATTATACATTGGTTGAAGGCTGCTGGTGCAGGGGGCTAGGGGGCTGGTTGTAGTGGTGTTAATTTCTGGCACTTTTGAGCTATAGTGCATGGGTAGGTCCTGAAGAAATCTCTCACACAGTGGGCAGTCTTCAGGCTGCACTGTGTTAAAGGTAGACTGGATATGGGAAGAGCACAACCATACTTTAATGAACCATTCTTTTACTGATGGGCATTTATATTGTTTCCGGTTTTTTTCACCATTATAAACTGCCATAATATCCTTATACCTGATTATTTCCTTGCTTGTCTGATTTTCCATGACCATTCTTACAAGTGGAATTAAAGAATTTGAAAATTAAGGGCAGCAATCTTTGGCTATGTCTGGGATGAGGAGAGGCAACTTCCTTGTCCTTACATGAAAAGTTTTATGGAATGCTCATGCATCATATAAGTGACTTTAAATGTAACATTCTAAATTTAGATTTAACATCTAAAACAGCTAAGTTGTTAGCCCCATTTATTTTATACCTTCCATCATTGCTATGAGAAAATGCCAGTATTTTGAACTAAAATAATGAACCTAACATAATCATGGGACTTAAAATTTGTCCAATTTTCCATCTTAAGATAAAGACAATATTGATTATAAAAGAATAATAGAAAAATCCTTAGTATCCTCTACTACACAAAGAGTTCTTTAGACTTGACACCACAAACATAATTTATAAATGGGAAAAATAATAAATTAGACCTACCTCATCAAAACGAAAAACTGTTGCTCTGCAAAATACCATGTGAAGAGGATGAAAGAAGCTACTTAAAAGCCATATATGCAGCAAATGACTTAATGTGTAAAATATAAAAAGAGCTCTCAAAATTCAACAGTAAAACAAAACAAAAGATCCAATAAGAAAATGGGCAAAAGGTATGGCTAGGCATTTACAGGTGAGGGTATTCAGATGGCAAATGGAAAGATATTCAACTTCATTAGTCCTTAGGAAAATGAAAATTAAAATCATGAGACATTGCACACCTATCAGAATAGTTAAAACAAATATTGACAATACCAAATGTTGGTGAGAATGCATAGAAATTGGATGATTCATGCATTGCTCGTGGAAGTGAAAAATGGCACACTCACTCTGGAAAACAATTTGGCAGTTTTTTATAATATCAAACATTTATCTCGGAAATGGAAATTTACGTTCACGCAACAGTACATGAACGTTCACAGCAGCTTTATTTGTAATGGCCCCACACTGGAAACAGCCCAGATGTCCTCCAATGGGTGAACGGTTACACAAACTGTTATACAATACTATCCTCTGCAATAAAAAGTTACAAACTATTGGTTACATGCCACAACTTGGATAAATCTCCAGGGAATTATGTTGCCTGTAAAAAGCCAATCCCTAAAATTTATGTAGCATATGGTACCACATTCTTGAAATGGCAATATTATAGAAAAGAGAACAGATTAGTTGTTGCCAGGGATGTGGGATGGGTTGGAAAAGGGGAGGCAGGAGGGAAATGTGCAAAGTAAAAGACAGCACGGAAGGGGTTCTCACAGTGACTGAACTGTGTATCTTGGTGGTGGTGGACGCATGAACCTACAGGTGTGATAAAAGTACACAGAATTAAATATGCACACGTGTATAACTACAAGATGTAATTAGTGGGAGAAGCCGGGTCATAGTGTATGTAGGATCTCTCTATGTTATCTCTTGCAAATGCAGGTGAATTTAGAATTACCTCAAAACAAAGGTTTATTTTTAAAAAATGAGCAGCATTTCTGTCTAGAATATAAGTACATATGTGAATCTCAAAGGTAACTTTTGAAGAATGCCAAGCTTGTGCTTACTTACTAGCATTTTTCTAACTTAATTTTCTATACCCTAAAATAAGCATGATTATTCAAAAAATAATTTACATTATAAAGTAATGTCAGAGAGCTTATTTCATTTGGGGCTATTATATTTCATGTCCCATAAATAAAAGCATTAAAATATTTGAATCACTTAAATGTCGTAGAAAATTCTTCCTTGTCTATCTTCAAGATAAAACAAGGACAAGGAAATAAGGGTTAGCTATTAGAAGAGTTTTAAAATAACTTATTTTAAAAGATGTTACTTTATTAAACGAATATGTTAAAAAACCCATTTCTCTCTTTGTGAAATGCTCTATTTGCATCGCCTCATTTAATCATTACGGCATTGTGAGGTGGGTACTGTTATTACCATCCCATTTTTACAGGTGAGCAAAGACTTCAGTGGTGCTTGTTATATGCCAGTAATGGTCTAAATTTTTTACACATATTAGCTCCTTAATTAGATAACACAACACCCCCTTTTACAGCTAAGGGAACTGAGAGAGATGGTGCGATGAAGAGCCCTCACGGTCTGATGCCGCACTTCTCCGTGGCGTGTCCGGGCACGAAGGCACAGAGATTTTAAACCATCTGTGCACCATCACACAGCTCCTAGTGGTAGAAATCAGGATTTGAGCTTGAGTTCTTTCCAGTACCCCAATCTTTAATAAATGATGGTTATTTTGATGACATAGATCATGATTATTTAAGAGGTTTTTTTAAAAACCTATGCCTTCTCCCTTCCTTCAGGATCGAGTGAAACAAAACCACTAGCGTCAAGACTCCGGCATCTGTGCTTTCCACAACCCTTCTAGGAGGTTTTGATTCACGTTAGAGTCAGAGTTCAGCTGCATTACAGCACACGAAGCGGATTTCCTGGGAGGCTGTCAAATGAAACATCTGGTATGATTATAAATGATGCTGTGTTTCATCAGCCTTAAAATTATTATTATTATTTTGCAATCGAACACCTCTGAAATAGGACTTTCTGTTAGAACTGATGATGTCTTACAATCACAATAAAATTTTTTTTCTTCTTAGTGGTATGTAAAATAATGTTTTAGATTTGATAAAATATGGAGGTTCGCTGATAATAAAATACAAAAGACATTGCTTTTTGAACACTGTTCTTTTCAGTCCTGGGTCACACTGGGTAAGGGTGACCATCCACATGCAGTGAGAGACAGGGTGATGGAAAGAAGACCGGAAGGCATCCATCATACACAGGATCATAGCAAGTCACTAACCGTTATGGGCTAGAACAGATGAAAGGAAAACACTTTGAAAATGATAAATCTTGGGGCGCCTGGGTGGCACAGCGGTTAAGCGTCCGCCTTCGGGTCAGGGCGTGATCCCGGCGTTCTGGGATCGAGCCCCACATCAGGCTCCTCCGCTGGGAGCCTGCTTCTTCCTCTCCCACTCCCCCTGCTTGTGTTCCCTCTCTCGCTGGCTGTCTCTATCTCTGTTGAATAAATAAATAAAATCTTAAAAAAAGAGAAAATGATAAATCTTTATATAAGTAGTGTGCATTTATGAATGTGTGTATGCCTGGGCTTGAAGTAAGATTATTACAGAAAGCGGAAATAATTTGAAGATGCTCATTGCTGAACTGGTATCCTCAACTCTAAACTAACCCACATACTGTGAATCCACATAACCAGGAAAGAGGAAGTGGACAGAGTGGCTAAGCTGTAACTACAGTCGCTGCAAAGTAAAGAAGAGAAAGCCTGAAGAGTGGGCGGTAAGATATTTGCATATATATTTATTGCGGTTGTTTTTCAAATTTACTTCATCTAAATATTTTATTTTCAGTTTTTAGATTATGAACCTCTACAAAACACATTTGGTCATGTAATTTTCCTTTCCTCTCCTTTCAGTTAATGTGAAGGCTCTAGTTTGATTAGTTTTCCAATGCCTTTTCTTTATCTATTCATATTGTCCCCCTCTCGGTGACCTCGTTGTTTATATTTCTGTCCTGGAAGCTTTCTCATTCTGTTCTTTGAGCCTTCCCATGTAACTGACATTCCTTGCATTCTGTCTTTATTTTATGGACTGGATATGTAATCTGGACGTGTCCTCAGGAAAATTGTGAAGTGAATATAGTCTTCAAAACCCAGTACTTCACCTCTTTGAATGCTTCTCCTTGTTCCTTAGCCCCCTGCAGCAGGTCAATGTTTTCTCAGCCCATTTTGCTAGATATTTGAAAACTGAGCTTATGAAATGTTACTCCGAATTTTAGAGAACTCTAATATTCTTCCTTAATGGGAGTATTTCCAGTTTGAAAAAAGACTACATGGAGAAAGTAGTACTAGTAAGCATGAAGGAATGGACTGCTGGGTGAGGAATGGCTGGTCCTAGTGGAGGATGTCGATGCAGAATGGATACCCTCTGGTACCCTCAAATACCCCTGTATTGGAAAGGCTTTTTGAATACGTGCAAAATCCCAGTCTTGTACATGATATTGTCAAAAACTAAACCAATGAAAAAGGAAAGATGTGTGTTTATTTCATTAAAAAATTATAACAGACACTGTACTATTTATAATTTCACTTATTAACAGTTATCATGTAGTTGCTGTGTACTGACACTGTACCATCTTTTATTTCGGGCTCCTTGGCCTGTTGAATGGTGTTAATTTTGGAAATTAGAACATTATAATTCAAAACAGAAACAATTAAAATAAAAAAATTAGTTTTCTGTTCAACACGATTTCCAGTTTTGAAAATTAATTTACCATTTCCTGTTCCATAGATAAGAATCTAGTTTATGCTACATAAAATATTCCCAGAACTAAATAAATATCTCATTTTTAAGAATTTTGTTTTATAATTCAATTATTATATAATTCGTAAAAATATTTGCTTATTTAAATATACTTCACTTCAAGTTTAGTGGATGATTGGATCTCAAAAAATATATACTGAACAAACTCTAGAAAGGAGCTAAGATTGAATTCAGCTAGAGCTCATGATCTCTCTAATATAAAATTAAGCATAATATCCTATAATCAATACATTTTGGTTGAAAGAAGAGATCCTATGCAGTATTAGTCTCATGTATAACAATGGCAGCTGACATAAACAGGCAGAATTAATTTCATTTACCACCACATAGTAATTTTGTTTGCAAAAACATTGACAACATTTGCCCTTCTATTAAGAAATAAAATCACTCTCTGTTATACTAAGAAGTGCCAGGAAATTGTGTTGCAAATGCTTACGCTGGTATTTCAGTTGCCTTGACTTCTCATTTTTTCTTACACGGAGGAAACATCTTCTGTCTGTGAAATTTCATTGATTTTATCACTGAAAGGTGACATTGCTGCTTATTTCCTAGGTTCATTGAATAAGTTCTGTTCTAAATATAGCTCTAAATCATGGATTAATTCAATCACCATTAATTCAATAATCTCTATAGAACCTAGATAAGTCGGAAGTACTTAAACTTGTTCTAAGACACAGTCCTTGCCCTGGGGTAGGTTACAATTTCAGCTGGGGAGCAGATATTTTGACAACTAAAGAATACTTTAAAGGAACATAAGTACTATAGGAAATCAAAAGGTGGGTAAGGTCCTTAATTCGGCTATTAAACTAAATAGATTATAAAGAATAAACAGTCTTTTAATACATAGTTAGGGGTTGATTTTTAAACCAACTAATGGGTCTGTTTATGATAACTGTATTCACTTTTCTAAAATTTTACGGATATACTTAGAAATATAATACCAAAAAGAGAGAGGAAATTAAGCTATGCATAATTGTTAGGATTCCATTTATACTTTGGTTCACTCGAATTATTGTCAAGCACTATTATTTGTTTCCCTCAGAAAACTCACATGTAGCCTGTGGGGCCCTCATGAAATATGTAACTGAAACTATCTTCCTGGAGAATATTAGTGGTGTAATCTTTAGTCGATATTTCATATATCATGCAGAAGCCCGGAGTTACTACATTGGGCCATAATTCTTAAATCACAGTTCATTCAGGAAGATTTTTCAGGGCCTACTTGTTTACCACAATCTTATAAATGATCCCTCACAAAGGATGTAAAAATCAACACGTATCTTTCCTGGGCTAATTGTGCTGCACTGCAATATTGAGTCTATAAAAGCTTTTTAATAGTGAAAGAGATGATGGCATTTTCATCTCAATTTGCAGATACAATTGCCATTCTAAATAGCTTTTTGTTTCTAACTTAAGTGCTTATTGACAGCAGAAATTTCCCAAAACACTAATAGAGTATTTAACATAATTGCATTTATTGAAAGAAAATCCAAGGGAAAATAACATACAGCTATCTGAAACTATTTACCAGGAGTTAAATATCAAAATGAAAAGTAAGTTAAATCTAAACTTTGAGATCTAAAATATAACTAATATTCAATATAAATTCAACACAATGTATATTTGATTAAACTTATACATTTAAATATACTGATGAGATTCAAGAAACAAAAATGATATCCTGGAAATCCAGGACAACAATAAGAGCCATATATAAAACAAACTGAAACTAACAAGCTAATCCCTATTTCATAGTATTTCCCATCATTTTTATTGAAAAATAAGAATTTTTTTTTAGCTCAACTCATGGAGAATTAGAACAATTGAAATTAAATTCAAGCAGTTGTGAATATTCCCTTGAGAAAACTATTTCATTTCTATTCAGAGTTTAACCTCTATCCTGCTCAAAATTTTCAATACCAATCCCTTAATTTCAATGTACTCAAGGTGGGTTCAGCATAGTGACGTCACTACTCATATTTTATTAAGCTTTATTCTAATAATGTCAATAAAGTAGTCCATATGGAAATATATGGACTAGTTATCTCTTCCTAACTTTGTTGTTTCTAAACAGACACGAACATGTAATGGATTGATACTGAGTTGACATATTGCCCATTGAAATTTTGAATCTTTGAGTCCTACTTTTTCTATGTAATAGCATATATTTATAAATAATATGGAGACTCAGCAAAGCGCTTTTTAATATCAGATTTGAAAAAAGTTGTTCATTCGTGGTAGCTTTTCTCCTAAATTGAAGTAAAAAATGTCAGAGACTCCTTTTTAAAAATAAACACTAAGAAAGCTAATTAAACTGGTTAGACACAAAAGGAACGCTGTAGGAAAGGAAATAGCATGGGATTGAACCCTATGATTTTATTGTTTTCACAGAAAATGCAATAACTCCTCATTGATATCAACTACCCAGTTGCAAGAAGAGTATATACCTTCTGCTTTTTTGAGACGCAGGCGAAGCAATTTGTAAGTAGTACTCATCAACCAAAAAGGAAATGAATTGGAAGTGAAATTTTTTCCAGTTTAAATACTGTTTTGAGGCCCTGATCTTTGAAAGGCACATTAAAAAAAAAAAAAAAAAGTTTTGTTTTGTTGTTAAAGAAACTTCATTCAAAAGAATCCTTTGAAAATCACATTAGTCTGTCACCATCTTTCAAATCACTAATCAAAACAAACAAAATAGGTCATGAAAAATACCACAGCCAGTTTCATACGGTCTTAAGTATCGAACTGAATTAATTGTTCTTCAAATTATGCACTTTGACAGATAAGTTTATTATTAAGTCTTAAAGTAAAAATGCATGTTTGGTGAAAAAGTACAGTTGTCATTCATATTTTGTCATATTTTAAAATATAAATAGTGGGATTATTTTTACTATTTGTAATATGATGTAACTGACTAGCTGCTTTGTAATTCTGATTATTATTATTGTCATAATTCATTGCCATGCCAAAGTCAATTCTGTGATATATGTGAAATGAAATAACATTAGTTTAGCCTATTGTTTGACACTGTAGTGTATGTACCATGCATCTTTCAAACCTCTTAAAGAAAATTTAATGGCAGGCCAAACTTCTAACTTACTAAGTACTATGAATCACACAAAACAAGAAAACATTTCAAACCAGGGATACATAGCATATTGTAATTCATGACGGAACGAAAATAAGCAGGAAGAGAAAAAAAAAAAAAAAAAACGACAGCAGGGCTAGGTATGTATATAATGTCTGTAAGAGAAGATTCAGATTTTTTTAAAGCGCAAAATAAAAGTTATGCTATTTTTAAATAATGCATAGGCAATGAATATTTAATATGAATCCTACCAATATGATAGGGCATCCTTTTCTCACGTTTGAGATTGTTGAAAAGGAATGATATTGGGCATGATTGGCTCTTCCGGAGACTTTAGTGAATTTGGTGAATTTCAACATATCTAAGATGCCATCGGTTTTAATATGCACTTTTATTTTATACATCACTACACAGAAATGCTACCAATTGTAATTAAAATAGGCCAGTTGCAGAGATGTTAAAATGTGGAGGAACAAGCATCTTTGAACTAATGAAACAGAGTAAGCTCCTAATTAATTGGATCAGTTACTGACACTAGGAGATTACATGGTATAATCTCTCTTCCAGAGAATTAAGCTCCATTGCCTGATGCCTTCCTATAAACAACAACAAGAAAAATGGCATCAATTACACTTAAAATGTTATCAAAAAGGAAAAAGGGAAATATGTTGGTGAGTTCAACTCATAATAAATACAAAAAATATCAGGAAAGGAAAGGCAGTTGCTAAACCGGTAAGTGCTTTAAAGTCATCATTACTAGAACTAATGTTAAACAGGCTATTACTTAACACAGTTTACATTTCACTTTTCCCCACCTTTTAAAATTTCCCACATTTTGATTCATTTTCTTTCAATTAAAGCAACTGAACATTTGATCGGGAGTGAAAAACATTCTACAATTCTAAGCTTGTTGATTTATATAAATGATCCAGAACCCACTTGAGATATATATTCGAATTTATTACCGTATCAATAAATCTGATTGTTTTGCAGTTCTTCTGATTGCCCTTTGTTCTTGGCACTCATCTGCAATTTCTCAAAAATTTAATGAAAATTAATTTTTGAAGTACCAGCCAGTTCTCATGACTTCTGAAGCTTATGCATTCTTATTGTGTGAAAGGTTATAGAAAGACTTTAGTATTTTATGAGTGCTTTATAGAAGCAATGAAGCTTTCACTTATAACAATTACTTTATGCAGGGTTAATAAGGAGAAAAGGAGACTTGATTGTTTTCCTGGAAAGGACAAAGGTATATCCAAATATTCTGAATGTAGATTTTTTTAGTTTTTTTTGCGAAAGTCTCACTCAAATCAAATTCAAAATAAGGGAAGAAGGTTTGGGCAATGAGCTAAGCCTCTCTTTAGATGAAAACAATTTTATTAATATTATCAGCAATGAGTGTGCCGAAAATCAATTAGGAAGGATAATCCGCTAATGTGGGATAGTGGAAGAAAGTGGTTGCCACATGAAATGGAAGTCCAGGTGTAGGAGAGTTAGTAGATAATAAGCTAAGTGCCCCAAATACTGTTTAATCTCTTTGGTTTGATAAAACAGATGGTTGACTGTAATTTTGAAAATTTTCAATATGCCTGATGCCAAATAAGTTATAAAGCTTATTAGTTAATTCTGTTTAAAGGAATTGGTTTAACTCGATTTTATCACTACCTAGATATTCCAGCTGGTCCCCTCGTTAACTATGAAAATATGCAGAATTCCAAGTTCACATTTGTTTCATATTTTACTTTCACAGGTTTGACTTTTTTTTGCTGTTGTTACATGTATGAAAAATATGGAAGAGTGCATCAGGGGTTCCTATTAAATTCTTTCCTGCAGACATTAAGGTGTATGAAGCCCTGAAGATTTATCCCATGGTAACATAACCGATAAATTGTATAACTAGTCTCATTTTGGTGACACGTAAACATTGTTCAACAAACACACATACCGCTTTGCATACCTTACCTGGAAAGAGGCTTTATTGAACATAGCTGTAAAATTATCTTTTAAGTTGAATTACTGAATTTGCACAAACATTTCTACAGAATTTTTTTTCTTTTAAAAATCAAGCTTTGTCATTTTCCACTACATTTTGTTGTGCTTTTTATATTAATATTTGCAAATGTTATAATTTAATACTTATATCCCAATTACTTGCATAATCAGTTGTTTTTTTAATCCTGGGGTGTTGAAAGAACATATAATAATAATAATATTCTTCTTTAGACAAAAGTCTTTTTAAATGAAGTTAAAAGCTGAGATAATTTAAGGAAAAAGATCTTCAAATTTTCATAACCAACAGGTTTAAGTGAAATTTACAATGCATTGGAAAACTGGCTGGTTAAAGGTATGGTTTGTCCTCGGGTAGCTCAAAATCATTTTTACAGGTTTTTGTTTTTTTGTAAAAGTGTTTTTAATCTTGGTAAAATAATAAAATAATATTTCACAATTTGCACAGAGTCTGACTAAAGGGCAGAGGCATATTACCCTCAGTGTTTAGAATAAAGCCAGATTTTTCAGGCCCAGGTCCGCTGTAGAGTTAGTATGCACTGCAATCACACACATTTTCTTGCTCCCTCTAAAGCTAGGGCCAATTTCATTTCAAATGGAGGTTAGAGTAAAAAAAATCACTCTTGTGTTTTACCACCTTCTGCGCTAAGTATTATCTTAACAACCTTTTGCTCTGGTTGACCCATTTAATAACCTGGAAGAAAAAAGTGTCGCTCCCATGTCTGGTTTCAATGGAAGTTATTTTCTAATGGACAATAAGCCGAAAGGCCATGGCTGTCTAGGAGGTCAAACAGCAAATATCTTGTCTGCATGGGCTTACGCAGCAGCTCCGGTCCTTTCTTCTTCAGAAGCGGCTTTTGTTGTCTTGCCTGTAATTTGCACATTTAGACTCTGTAGTTTGTTTATAAAATAGTTTTACACAAACCACTCTTAGCAGTGCAAGCTTCTGAGTTGAAAATTATTCAGGCTTGTTTCATTGAAGGCACTTGGTTTCCATGGCAATTTATAAAAGATGGTGGTTTGGTTTCTTCATTGGAACAGATGACTTAGTTTGGGTGTTCAAGTGGCCGCAAGCAAACTCCGATAAGCCTGTGTAATATGTAAGCCCAGGTTTCCCATCCTGGATAGTAATGCATGCAAAAAGAGACAGCATACAGTTATCTAGCTTAGCCATGGGAGGAAAACAAATAAAACAATAAAGGTGGGATGGGGACAGGTGGGGAGGAGCATGAATGTTTTAAATAATTCTGAGTTCGGATTATTGTCAAGGAAGGGTAACAACCAAAGGTAAAAAGGCCTACATTTATTTAATTCTCTACGTAAAACCTTCTTGAAAGGAAAATAAATGCCAGCTCTTCACGTACCCTGTTTACAGTGAGGTTTTTGTTGGCAGGCCATTAGGTTTCCATGGTAACAAGCAAACTATTCATTTGAAACAAAACCAGCCATGACTTTGTGCTTTGACAAGGATTTCTATAGCTTTTTTTTTTTTTTTTTCCAGAGTTCAACCAGATGACCAGATGACGCTGTAATCTTTTTAGCCACAAAAGCACCTGAAGGTCTCTTCTCTACTCAGGTCAAGATTATCTTTTATATGTAGTTTGGAATAAGTTATACTTCCATGATGTCTTTTTATCCCCAGTGCTTTAAAAAATTCGTTTTTATTATTTTATTTTTGAGTCAGTAGTCAGTGGAGGAATCTTTGGTAGTTTGTTTTTTCAATGTCCATTTACAAAGACTCTTTCTTCACGCCAGTGCCTGGTGAATCTTTTATAGCCTCTGCCAGGGTAAGGTCACCTTCGAGGACTTAAGATAGAGATGAGGACGATGACCGGAAAAAGCCACAGATGTACTAAAATTCCAACAGCACCATCAACAGAATCTAAAGACAAAGAAAATAAATGCCAAGAAACAAGCAAAAAAAGAGAATAAATATTCTGTGTAGCTACCAGTGCAACTTTGGTGAACTAACAAAACAATAGTAGTATATGGAAAACATTTTTGGAAAATACTTTTTTTGTTTTACTTATCAATCTATTTTCAAGACATGTGAAAAGGAAAAGAAATGTGTGGTTAGAAATTTGATAAAATAAAAATATTTTAAGTTGATATGATATACTATGAGAACTTGTCCAGAAGGTATTTGTGTGAGTTTGTGGCTGAGCTCAGCCTCAGAGTTCTACTAGCCACGTGGAAGTATGCACACATAGAAAATTCTTGAAAATCCTAAGAGGTCAATTTTTTTTTCCCCCAAATCTTCCAGAAATGATTAAGATTAAAGCCTGAGAGAAAAACTACCTTTTTATGAAAACTAGGGATTGGTATGGGTAGAAAAAATCAGCTACCATAAACAGATTATATGTGCTTAGATCAGTCTAATATCTATACACTGAATAAATAATTCTATCTTCAGTGTGAGTTTTAGAAACATTATGAAGTCCATCTTGACTACAAGATCTGTTCTACCATTCTGCCTTAAGATTCCTACCATAATTGGTGTTCCAAGTGACACCTTTTAGAATGTATGCCTTGCCCAGGAGGGCTAATGTGGGCAAGCTCGATAATTCATTCACCTGGCTTAAGTTACAAAATGGCTCTCACCTAGGACAGAGCTGGGTTTTGAAGACAACAGACAACCTCAGATTTTGGTAGCGTGGCCACAGTACCATTTACTGCCTGAGGAGGGTTGGGAACCTGAGCCATTAGGAAGAGCCTTTTGGCCGCCAAGCTGGTTTGTACTTAGAAATTAACATTAATTTAATATTCACCAAACCCTGTTTGTCAAAATGAGCTTCGTAAATGCTAGTTAAATAGATATAGATGTAACAGAAATACTTTCGCATACCAAAGAGAATATTTTTTTTACAGGGTTGTTTCTTCTAATTACAGAGGCTAAATAAAAATATCTCCAATAAGTACAGATGTATCTTACTGAAAACAGCCACACATTTCTCTGACTTTAGAAACCTGATTTTGAAAGTGCTGTATTACATAACAAAGTCCTTTGGGGTTTTCATCTTCATTTCACTGTTGATATCTTACCACTTCTGTTTTCTCCATGGGGGAGAATGTTCTCTCTTGCTTTCCTCATTTGGCAAGTTTAATTCAATTTTTTGAATTTAATTTGTTATAGTTTTCAGTGATTAAATTATCTAAATGTCAGATTTCTATGTAAGATGGTAACTACCTTCAGTTACTAGAATGTTACTGTGACTGATTTATATTATGAAATTCAAAAGAAATCCCACTGTCCTCCTCCAAGGAGAATGCATGCTTTTCTGGGCATTTGACAAACCTACTTCATTTGGATCCTGCTACTGGTTTTTTAAAGCAAATTAGCCAGATACAGGGAGAAATTTTTACTAAATTTGTGACTTGAAATGCTTAGTGTAGTGACAAGAAGGTGAAAACTATGAGCAAAGTGGCTCATTTTTATACAAAATCTTCATTTTTGTCTTTTTACAATGCTTAAAAATGGAGTCAGTTTAGTGCATGTGAACAATCACTGGGTAGTTGAAGAAATTTAACTTTCAACATCTGAACTAATATAATTTCTCACTAAATATACTCAATCAACAAAGACTCTGATTTGTTCTAGACTTAACAAAATGGATATTCATATACATACCAAATAATTTATGAGTTATTTGTGTAAATTTAGCTTGATCAGTAACCTTGTATATAACCACAAAATTAAAGATTCCAGATGTGCCTACGAAAATACTTCAAGTGGAGGGATTTTTAAAAGACATGATTTTAGTTTTCTCGACTTCACATGGATAATAGGGAGATGAAGATTTTAAGAAGAGCTCAACACATAGATCTGATGTTTTTTGCATTTTTTATAATTTTTAATTTATATCTCTTATTCAAAACATTTTTGTGGTGACGAAATAAAATTTGAAGATATCATTAAACTATAATATTCAAGCCAGAGTAAAAAATGAAACCAAATTACTAAACAAGATTGTGGTGCACATAGATGAGTTATACCAGAATACCAGAAAAAAAAAATGGGCTGATTTATTACTTATTGTATATAGTTAGTCTCTTCACAATAGTGAATCTGTTAAAATGGCTGGCAAAAGTTAGATAGAAAATAAATTCCTAAATGGAGAGAGGGGGATAAAAACAGCTATGGCTGTATAAAGGTATGGTGAGTATACAGATCAGCCAAATATTTTAATAAAAGTAAAAACAAATCCTCTGAAATTAATAGTATAAATTAAATACTTTTTAAAATCTTAATTAAAAATCAAAATGTGCTTGCCTTACACAGACCTAAACCAAAATTATTTTGTCTTCTCTTAGGTCAAATATGCATGCCATCAAATTTAATACTTTGTTTCAAAAACATCTTCAAAATTTTAGGGTCTCATGTATAAGGAATTTCTAAATTTACAAAATAAATGTAAATGAGTTTTAAGAATTAGGCCATTTTAATTTAATAGTTATTATGTTACTTTAACATCATATCAAACCAATCCAAGAATAGACACTTACTCTTAGTCGTTAGGTCTTGTTTTGCACATTCTCCTTCTGCAATTGATACATCATCAATGGCAATGTCACCTTCTATGCCAGGACCTCGAATACCTTCAAAAATGAGCTACAAATATGAATGAAACACACCTAAATGTAGATCTTTGGTTTGTAGATGGATTCTTATTGAGAAATTGAGAAGCCAAACCTAAAATTGATAGCAATTCTGACACTTACTATCAACGGTCTTCAAAATTGTTACTTACAAAAAACATAAATATTCTTAACAAAACCAGTAACAAGATCTTCCTTGCTTATATTAGTTTTTCACATCAAAAGCTCTGTGTTGATTTTAAAACAAAACTAAACTTAACTGAATAATACAGTAAGAGCTACTAATACTACAAACCCTCGCACTTTTTGTTTTCAGGGGTAAGGAAAAATTCTTATTTGAACAGTACTTCTCTGAAATAGATGCCCTCCAGTTTTGTCCAAACATATAACAGTGGTTTTCTAGAAATATTTTCTGGAATGAATCAGTTCTGGGATCTTTACAACAGTATTATGTTTACGGAAGCCCAGAATGAGGGATTACCATCTCTATGAAATTTGTTTACTCTCTTGCAAAAATGTGAATAAGTTTCTCATATTCCCATACATTATGATATACCTCTGTGATTTCACTTTTGATTTCACTATTTTTAAAAACCTTAAGATATTTATGGGTTTACTTATGTTGAGCGTTTAATGGCAGACCTTTGGATTTCAACAGTGATTAACACTGAGGTTTAATACATGAAAGTTGAAAGAACAGATGAATGAAATCAGTCTCCTTTTATTACTAAATTCTGAATACAATGACTATATAAGGACAATTAGCAAATTTTTATTCTTTCATTTTTACAGAAATAAGACTTTTAAAATTTTCTCTATAACCCCACAATTATTCCTTGCTTCTAACAAAACCATTTATTCCTTTTGATATGAAAAGGCAACCTATGCATTTAGTGATTATATTCACAAACATTTCTACATGCCAAAATGAAATATCTAGTTTGGTCTTTCCAAGGAAAAAATAGCTTAATGAAGAGGTGTTTCAACATTGAGCTAATATGTGCATTTTTATACAATTTATCTAGCCTTATTTCATTGCAACAAATTAGAGGGAAAGTCGATTTTTATCAATGCCAAAATTTTTGGTTTTCTTTTTTGTCTTTGAAAGTATCTTGATATGGTTCATTAAATACAAGTTTGTGGTGATTTTCAGAAAACTTACGCTATCTTTGAGAAGTTGATCTATTGTTCTCTGATATACTGTCATAATTTTATCAATTGAAATCTCTAAGAGGTAAGCAGAAGCATTAGTTATCAACTTTTGTCCTGAGTCCCCTTTCCCTGCTTGAATATAGTCCATGTGAGTAAGAATAATTTTCATTATTTGATAGGAGAAAAAGGTTTGGAGAAATTTTTATTATTATATTTAACTTGTGTAGAAAGTGCTTCCTGCTTATTTATGAATAGATAAATAAGTTAATAAAGATTGTTCAGAGCTATTTCTTCGAAAAGCGTCCAAAATGTCATGTATCACTGAAGCCAAAACAAAATGGCAGACCATTTAAAATATGATATAGAACCAAGTTAGTAGTATACGGATTCTCAGCCCTCAGACAGAATCAGCAATGAAACGTTACTCTGGCTGCCTGGAAATAATGACTTGCATTTGACTGAGGGTGGTGTTTTGAAAGTTATCTGAAAAGTGGCTAAAAAATCCTCAGAGGACTCTTTAAATCACAAGGTCCTCAAAGTAAGAATTAAAAAAAAAAAAAAACAAATCAATGGTATAAAAATCCAAGAGCACTAAAGTCAGGAAAGGGGAAGTCATTTTAATGACTGGAATATTCTATGTTATGGATATCACATCATTTATTTAACCAGTGCCCTACTGATACTGTTAGACATTAAAATTATTTTCAGCTATTCTGAACAAGGCTGAGATGAATCCATTTTATTTTTTATTATTTTTAAGTAGGCTTCATGCCCAGCGGGGAGTCCAACATGGGGCTCAAACTCAGGACCCTGAGATCAAGGCCTGAGCTGAGATCAAGAGTCAGACATTTACCCGACTGAGCCACCCAGGTGTCCAAGGTGAATGCATTTTAAAACACTGATATACACACTTTTTAAGAACACACGACTCTTTAAAGTCATCATAAATTGCCCCTATCAGCACTACTGCCTTTTTCCTAACCGTGGGTTTTTAAGTCATTGGGTATTTTTTCTTGTTTTGATATGTGCTGCTTACCTGGTCGAGAGAATCAATGTTAGAGTAAATCAATGGTTATTCCCACCCCCTTCTTAGTTTCAGTCATGTGATGCTGAGTCTTCTCTCCTGAAGATAACAACACGAAGGGAGTGTTATCTTGGAGAAAGTCAGAACTCACAGATTCGTGCTGATGTGAGTCTTATTCCATAAAATCCAACATGCTCCACTTTGGCCCCATGGCTGATACTTAATTGAGTAAAAGTGGAGTGCTGTCATCGCCATTCTTTCTTTTTTGCAGGTATTATAAAGGATCAAATGGAATAAAGTATAGATTTCTGCCTCCCAGTCAGGTTTTAATTCTGGACTGAAGCAGGAATAGGAATGTATTAGGAAAATTTGGTTTGGTAAAGAGGAAACCTCGGTCACCAAGAGTTTTAATTTTAAAAGATGGTGTGGGAAGGGAAAGGTTGTAAGCCTTGCTTGTAGAATGCACTAAGGGGTCTGCAGTGCAGCCACGCAAAGAATGGGACTGCGTTCCTTTGTGTGGAAAGTGAGGTGTTGGTGAGAAGACTGATAAGGGTAGATTCTCTGCACCTGCTCACACTTGGCATTCAAACAGATGAAGCTGATAACCTTTTCATTGGGAAGAATGTTGGAGAAACAGGCTTAGCGTACATGGATTTTCCATCTGAGGAATGTAAGGGTCAATAGGTGATAAAATTATCCATCCAATTATTTTTTTCTTATTTAAAGCACACAATTATTTTTCACTTAGCAAGTTCTAGTCACCTGGAGGAAGGTGTCAATATAAAAAAGATGGGACTATTTTAAAAATGAAAACTGGAATGTATAAATCTTCAAGATCATTTCTCAACTTTTCGAAGCTGCTTGCCCCAGAATGATGCTGCCATTGCTCGAAGCGCTACAAAATTTCTTTCAGTGACTTTGAAGTGTTAATCACTCCTACTTTCCCCATTAACTTCCTTTATCCTCCCCTTTCTTCTGCCTCCCTGGGCAGGTGTGACCTAGGCTTGTGCTTAAACACAAGGTTGGACCTGGGTGGGGGCTAAAGACAGAGTCCTGAAGCAGAGAGGTTGTGGAGGATGATGCCACACTTCCTTTGTGGTAGGACTGAGAGGAAGTGCTGGAGAACCTTCCGTGGTAAGTGTCAGAGTAGACTGACTGATGCAATTTAATGGATGTGCTGCCTCCCTGCGACATGTTGACTCTAAGTGTGTAGCTAGTGGAGCAACAAAAATAAAAATCAACGAAAGTCGAATTTTCATGTATCCAGAGGACTGCTTAAATCAGAACAATGTCTTATATGAATGCTTCATCCCTTGTTGATCCTGAATGAGTTGTGTTACGGTAATAACTGTTGGCTGATTTGTAAGTCTATTATTTACATTTATCTGTACAACTGTGGATGATACAGTTTGTCACTGAGTAAAGCAACTGAATTACTTTCTGCATAAGCATAGCAGGTGTTCTCTATATTGTGTGTGGAAATAAATCAGAGATTTAAAGTAGCTACTGGTAGGATAATAAAAATAATTTCTGACAATTAGTCTCTTGGGACAGTTATATAATTAGTGTTTTTAATATATATTTTTAATTTTGTGATGATAGGGAGTCCAATCCAACAGGCCAGGGAAATACCGTAGTCCTCCTCAGGGTCCTATCTGAACAGGAAGAAAAGGATCCTGTGTAGGATGTCTGTTTCCTTTTAATTTCCATAGCAGTTTTGCTCTTAAGAAGCAGTTTTTTTTAACTCCTACTGACTCGCACAAAGAGATATTTATTGCATTGCTCTTTTTATGTTCTGAACTCCAACTATTATCTTTGAGTTATTATAACAAAATTTTATAGATTCTAATACTCTTCTAAGTGGCTTGTAGACTAAGACCTAGAGGGATACTTTTTCCTTTATAGTTTTTGATTGTGACGTAAATAATAGAAATAAAATGCATACATATTCCATTTAAGCAAGGTACCTTGGCCAAACTTTCAAGTGTTCGTAAAAATAAATCCTTGGTGACAAACATCTTTTTCTCAGTCATAAAAAAGAGAAACTATAACAGTTCATTATGATGTCTCAGCTTGGTACATTATGATGTATCTCAGCTTATCAGACCATAGCTGTAGTCTGTATGCATGAAAAAAAATCTGTATTTTATTCATTTAGAAAACAAATGCTCTCTAGTTTAATAGGTTAAATTTTGTCTTATTTTTATGAAGTACCATCATGATTCTGATTACTATTACATTAGAGGGATAAAACTATGTCCCTTTCCTCTTCAGTACCTTTTTTTTTTTTTTAAGATTTTATTTATTTATGTGACAGAGAGAGACAGCCAGCGAGAGAGGGAACACAAGCGGGGAAGTGGGAGAGGAAGAAGCAGGCTCCCAGCGGAGGAGCCCGATGTGGGACTCGATCCCAGAACGCCGGGATCACACCCTGAGCCCAAGGCAGGAGCTTAATAGCTGCACTACCCAGGCGCCCCTCCTCTTCAGTACTTCTGAAATGCATCTGGTTTAATTGCCATGAAGAAGAAATTAATAGCATCTAGATACCTGGGGAGAAAATGTTAAAGTTTAGGTTTCCTAAAAGGGGACTCAATTTATGCAAAATCTGTTATTTACACACAATCACACTGATATTATTTAAAATGGTTTCCCTTAACTGAAATGACAAGTTTTAAAATTTTATGTTTTCACAGTGTGTGTATGCAATTCAGCAAACTTAATACGCAGGAAATACAGCATGATCAGAAAATTAACTTTTGGTGGGTATATTTAAATGGGAAGTTAA
Source organism: Ailuropoda melanoleuca (assembly GCF_002007445.2). Lineage (NCBI taxonomy): Eukaryota > Metazoa > Chordata > Mammalia > Carnivora > Ursidae > Ailuropoda > Ailuropoda melanoleuca. The sequence goes on from NC_048237.1 coordinate 22,603,858, forward strand.
TAAAATGTATGTGGACTTGTGTTATTACAAGGACACTACAAAAAATTAGTTTAATCCATTGATTGACAATTTCTTACACACATTATAGTGCTTTAAAGCTTTAGGTATATATGTCAGTATAGAGATAGAGATATAGATGATGCTATTAAAACCTGTGTTCCAATATAATTTTTCAGTAAGGAAGGAAGAGCTCCATGCAACACTAATGAGTAAAAGTAGGTGGGGGGAGTCAAAGAATGCAATGGACCTCTGATGGTGTGACTTCAATGATAATGATGCTTTCTGCAAATGTTCACAGCATATTTTCTTCAAGACAAGAGCTATATCCTGATTATTACTGCTAAGGCAAGCACAAAGTCTAAGAATGCAGTTTGAAAACAGACAGAGTACATCACTCGGAAAAAACTCGGGATACACATAAAGTTGAAAACAGCTATTAACATTGGAAAACGTTTTCAATGTTACTTTAGGAGCCACTGCCATGCCTGTATAATGGCCCTGGAATTTGGCTTAGAATGCCAGATACATATCTACACGATCATGTGATATCTAGTAAGGAGGACAATATATTCCTGATTATTATTAGTAGTAGGGAGATAAGCAGGAGGGAAGCATGATGGAATAAGAGAACTAAAATCTCTTTCCAATCCCTATTTAATGTTAAGGATTTACGTGATTTAAGATACACCATCAAAATCACTTTGAAATCTTTACATGAGGACATGAGTGTAGACGATTTTCAGAATTCCTTTCACCTACAACAAAACTAAATACTGCATTTTATGGGGCGCCTGGGTGGCACAGCGGTTAAGCGTCTGCCTTCGGCTCAGGGAGTGATCCCAGCGTTCTGGGATCGAGCCCCACATCAGGCTCCTCTGCTATGAGCCTGCTTCTTCCTCTCCCACTCCCCCTGCTTGTGTTCCCTCTCTCTCTGGCTGTCTCTATCTCTGTCAAATAAATAAATAAAATCTTAAAAAAAAAAAAAATACTGTATTTTATGTCTCAGAATATCTCTATATTTTTCCCCTGGAAAGCATTTGGGATATGCTACAAAAAGAAATAAAGCGGGCCCCTGGGTGGCTCAGCTGTTGAAGCATCTGCCTTGGGCTCAGGTCATGATCTCAGGGTCTTGGGATTCAGCCCAGCATCTGGCTCCCTGCTCAGCGGGGAGTCCATTTCTCCCTCTCCCTCTGCCCATGACACATGCTCTCTCTCGCAGTCTCTCTCAAATAAATAGATAAATCTTAAAAAAAAAAAAAAGCATTAAAGAGGATGGTTAAACATTTCTCTTGGCGTAAGATGTAAATTATAAGTAACATTTTAAGATAACACTGTATCAGTTTTACTTTTTTGGAAATTTTGCTGTAATCCTTCCAAATCCCACAAAATATATTTTCATCACAAGCTCGGTAGATGCTAAATTAATTCTTGACAAAGAGCCCCAAAAGGAATTTCAGTAGGATAAAACTTCTGTTTACCCTGAGAAGTACTACACAATTTTATTTTCAGCTAAGCAAACTAACTGGACACACTCAAACAAAGGACTTTGCAAGTGGTTGTTCTAAAGGGTTTATAAATCAAAATAATTTAAATGCATGCAACTCCAAACAAATAAAACAACCTAAGTGTCAGTACAGCAGAGGCTCAAAATCACTTGTATCTCATTTAAAATTCCAAGAGGTAGGAGATATCCTTTCCACTTGAATTAAAGACATTCTACAATGCCACAAAGCTACATTTGAGTAATATTAAAACTTCGCAGAACTTAATTTATATGCTAATATATTCTGTACAGTTTTTACTGTGCTTTCCTGGTAGCATCACATACCAAAGCAAGTATTTTTGAAAAGCTCGACAGTTTACAAATGATTTTTGAGTAAAAAATGCTTTGTCAAAAAAACGTTCAGAACAACAAAAAACTCAAAACCAAAACAAAAGGCAAAATATGGGGTAGGCTGATGTAGTTGTGTTTCATGTTCCCTTCAAAAATCAAGACTTATGAAATAACAGAAGGTCTTTAGCCAACAGACCTAGAAATATGTCAAAGAATAAAAGAACATAGAAATCCAAGATAAAAATATGATTTTATTTATCTTATTTTTGACTGATTTAAATAGCTTAGCAATGCTTCATTAAAAACTGCTACTCTTTAAAAAATAAAAGAGACCCAAAACACAGCTCTGCTATGCTTCGATTTGTTTCCAGCCAAGACAGATTGAACAGGAGTCAGCTCTATCGTCCCATCCGAAACAACCAAATAACTGGACAAAATATATGAAAACAATAAACATCAGGTAATGAAGATGTTTACTTATACGGAACGAACAGACTATGGTGCAAACAGGAGAAAGATAGAGCCTGGTAGAAAATCTCGGTTGAGGAGATGGAATGGAGGAGAGTCTAAGGACTCCAAGGCAGCTAGAGCGTGCAGGGTAGAACACAAGCAAGGACAGAGCTGCAGAGATCTGCAGAGAGTCTCCCTCGAGTATTGAGCGACGTATTGATCAGGACATGAATGTACAGTAGTTACTGCACAAGAATTGGGAAAGAACCAGAGAGATGCCCTGCAGGTAACAGTACCCAGCTCACACAAGACTTGGAAAACCTCATAATTCATGGGGCATTGGACAGAGTACTCAGAAGACTCTTGCCTTGGTAGTGAGAAATACTATATGAAACACTGTTTCAGTCTCTCCTAACAAATCTTAAAAGCAAGACCAAAACATCATCAAACTGTCTCCAAATAACTACATCCCAAACAAGTTCAAGAATATTTATAGATATATAAAAATAACCAACAAATTTTGTATTTTGCAAAACCGTAAGAATTTTAGCTGTCAAAGTAAAATTCCAAACGTGTGACATCCAGTCAGATTGCCAGACATGCAGAGAAGCAGAAAAAATGACTTGTAATGGGGAGAAAAAAAATCAGTCAAAACCAAGCAAGAACTGACACAGTGATATTAGCATTAGCAGACAGTGACATTAAAACACCTATTGTAACTGGGTTTCATATATTCTAAACATTAACTGGAGATGTGGAAAATATTTTTTCAAAGACTCAAGTTGAACTTACAGAGATGAAATTACAGTGGTTGAGATACAAAATACACTGAATGTGACTGCAGGCAGATTAGACATTGCAAAAGAAATGGCTAGTGAATATGAAGACAGACTAGAAACTATACAAAATGAAACACAAATAAAAATAAATAAAAAACACTTAAAAAGCATCAATCAGCTGTGTAACACCTTGTGTATATATTTATATATATGCACATAAATAAGGAGTCTTATATACATACATAAGGTGCTGGACTGGAGTCTTCAAAGGAGAGGAGGAGGAACTAAAATATTTGAAGAAATATTTGCCAGATAATGTTTAAATTTTATAGAAACTATAAACTCATAGATCCAAGATCAATGAACCACAAGCACATGAAAAACAAAGAAAATGGCATAAAAGCATGTCACAGTTAAATTGCTCAAAACCACTGATAAAGAGAAAATCTTAAAAGCAACCAGTCACATTAGATAGAGAATGATGAATATGAGTTTCAGCAGATTTATTCTTAGAAACAATGCAAACAAAAGGACAGCAGAACATCTTTAAAGTTCCAAAAGGAAAAACTGGACTACTACACTCAGAGGAAATATCTTTCAAAAAATGAAGGTGAAATAGACTTTTTCAGAAGTACAAAAGGTGAAAAGAATTCATGTTTAGCAGACCCACACTACAATAAATGTTAAAAGAAGTCCTTCAGGCAAAATAAAACTGATACCAGATGGAAATACGCATCTACAAAAAGGAACAAAGAGCATGAGAAATTATTACTTTGAGCACCAACTATGCAAACCCAGTCTGATTTCTCAGTTGGAATGAGGGGAAGATTATAGTGAAGAGAGTTCTCCAAGGTTTGGACTATTGTGAAAAAGCTTTATTCATTTAAACACCATTAAACACCTGCTTTAAACATTCTTATAAATCTCTTTTGTAAATTTAATATGTAAGTCTCTGAGGCTACAGAAAATTTGTTGTCATTTGTAACTGTAAAAATGTTCTCCTCTGAATTTACACTGACCACATCTTTCCTGGTAACAAAAGACTAATTCACATCCTGAAATCCCTTCTTCAAATCAACACTTTTGGTAACAAGACACAATGGAGTAAGATGGGCCAAATCACAAAGAAAAGCAATTCCTTTCTATAAGATTGCAATCTCAAACTTGGAGCTGACCCTCTGCCTCTCATTTCTTTCCTCTGTGAAACCTCCTCATTGCTTATATCCAGGGGGAAATTCCCTTCTGGATTCTCTCTGCTGTGACATCCTGAATGAAGAAACATTCCCTTGCAAGAACAAAACAAACAAACCAAAATTCATATATTTTCTATGAAAAGTTATAGAATAAAGTAACTGCACAAATACAACAATTTAATATCTGCTTGTAGGTCATTCTATTAATTCCAAGTAGTGAATAATTTTCTTAAGATTTTATTTATTTATTTGAGAGACAGCGAGAGAGAGATAGAAAGAGCACAAGCAGTGGGAGAGGAGCAGAAGGATAAACAGACTCACTGCTGAATGAGGAGCCCAATGCGGGACTTGATCCCAGGACTCTGGGATCATGACATGAGCAGAATGCAGATGCTGAACCGACTGAGCCACCCAGGTGCGGTGTAGTGAATAATGTTAGTTCAGATGCTGGTTTTCCTAATTTCCTTACTACCTTATGCAAATCTCTCAAGAGCTGACACTCTCAATGACCAGCCCACTGGACTCAACTTGTTTTCCTATTTGAGTATCACTGTTTTTAAATTCTGTGGGCACCACCCTTTCCTGGCTCTCCTTCCCTTTAACTCTAAAACATACTAAAAAATACTACTTAGGATTGAGCTCTTCTCCCACAGTTCATTTTATTGGTGAGTGTTCTGCATGATTCTATCATTTAATCACTGTTCACATATGTACATTTTCCCTTGGAAATATCAACCCCTCCCACATTTCTAGGTAGCATATACAGTCTGATGACCCATGAATGTACATGTCCCAAAAGCTTCAGATAAACATATACAACAACCTCCACGCTTTTAAAAGGATACTCTATAGGCATTTTATATTAACATGTCCAAAACAGAAGTAGCCATATTCATCCCTGAGGCTTGTCTCTTTTCCTTTTTGTTATTTATGGTAATGTGTAGCACAAGCATTCCCCAAGGCTCCCTAGTTAGAAACTTGTCAGTCATTTATGGCTGCTTTCCAAATTCCCAACATTAAAAAAAAAAAAAATTCTGCTAGCTTTCACACCTAAGGATATCTTGAAATCATCCTTTTTTCTTTACACCGCTTCCCTAGTTTGTCCCTTCAACATCTTTTATGTGAACTTTACGAGTCCTAACTGCATTGTGAGCCAGCAACATGACCGCTGTACTGCGTCATCCCCAGAGCAAAATTTTCCAATGACCCCCCCCCCCCGTTACCCAAGCACCATAGGTCCCTTAACCTCAGCTCACACCAATCGGATTTCTCTTTATGCACCAAATTGCAGATAAAAGTTTTTCTGTTCTTCAGGCAGACCCTATGGTATATGATGTTGATGTCTTTGTTCACTCTGAACTCTGCTGCGATATTAATGTTAGCTCTTTCTCTGCTTTGCAATCTGTCCCCTTGGTTTAGGTTTCACCTCACACAGTAAGTTTTTCTTGACTTTCTTCCATACTCTTCTAGTGGGTTGGGCGGGCTCAGAACCTTGTGCACACCTCTAATACTGCAATTTTTACATATTGCGATGTGAGTGTTTATATGTATATTTCTGCCAATCTGAGGGAAACGATCATTTGTAGATCTTCAACCGAGCAACGTTCCTGGCACACAGGAGGAGCTCAAGAAGTATTTATTGAACTGTTCATTATGATAAGTGATTGTCTTGAAAGTGCTCGAGTATTTAATTGATGTCTATGGCAATAAAGGAGTATCCCGAAGAAAACAGTAATATGACCATTCTCTTAAGTACTTATTGTATATATATTTGATTTAATAATTTTGTGTTGGTGAAGCAGTCACATAGGAAGCAAAAATATGTCTTGGAAGGACACTGAAGAAATCACTGGTAGAAAAAAACACCCAACCTGAGTATATAAAATACACATACTATATATATAGTTCTGAAAATCACTAAAACTACATTATTTTCTCCACTGAAATAGTTTTGTGAAATATTGTCTGAAGCCACAGTGGTCATTTTATAGTCATTAAAATTTCTATTATATATTTGCAGCTAACTTTCTTAATTCGATTTAGCCTTACTTTTCTATATCATACCAAAAAAAAATAGCTTCTTCAAAGTTCTCTGACTTTGATCATCAAAGTGATAAATTACTAAAATGACATTACCTCAAAGAGACACATTTTGCTAAAGTATGTAAAATTCCATCAAGTAAAAGTCAAACAGATTAATTTCCAGTTTCCATTATTATAAGAACCTATGTTATTTATCTTCAGGAAACAAAATATACACATGTGATTTTATAGAAATGGATTGTTTTCTCCTGGCAAATCATTTGGATTTTGAAAGACTATTATTCAAACATTATTTGATAGGTATTAATTAAGAAAGAAAAGGGGAATTTTCTCTTTATAAAACAGCTTTTGGAACTAAGAAAAACTTAATACTGTTGTTTTTGTGATGCTCATATCACAGAATTTCTGAACCTTTATATTCTTATGTTTGCTCAAGGTCTGTCTTTAACTTTATGCTCAGGTGCAGCAATCTCTTCAAAGAAATGATTGTTCTTTTCTTACCTGAAATGAAGTAATTGGATATATATTAACATGAGCCTCATTCCACCGCTGTCCTTTATTCCCACTTGAAGACCACAGTGGATTCTCTATCGTTGTCTGCCCTTTCAAACGCAGATAAACATTTAGAACACCTAGAAATAACAATGACATTTTATTTTGTATATTTGTTTTTGTTTCACATTTGTTTCTCCTTGAGCTAACACTTGTAAACTGTTAAAAATAAAATTTCTCAGAATACTAGTGTCTCCTTTCTTCCCCTCTCATTTCTAATCTTGCTTTTATGACATTTGGCAGGCCTCCAAAGACAATTGTGTCCTAATCCCTAGAATCTGTGTTATTTTATATGATAAAAGCGGCTTTGCAGATATGACCAAATTAAGGATCTTGAGATGGGGGATTATTCTAGATTATCTCGATGGGTCTTAAATATAACCCATGTATCTTTATAAGATGGAGGCAGGATATTTGATACAGTAGAGAAGAAGGTCATGTGAAAGAAAAAGAAGATACTATGTGGCTGGTTTTGAAGATGGAGAAAGGAGCCACAAGCCAAATATAGGCAGCCTCTAGAAGCTAGGAATGTATTCTTCCCTAGAGCCTTCAGAAAGAACTAGCCCTGTTGACACCTTGATTTTTAGCCCCATGGTGCCTATTTTGGATTTCTGTCTTCTAGAATGTAAGATAATGCATTTGTGTTGTTTTAAGCCACACAGCTTGTTGTAATTAACTTGTTACAGCAGTGACAGGAAACTAATAAAGCCTGTGTGTGTATTGAGTGACTTGTGCAAAGTCTGACTCTAAATGCCCTGTCTTATATTACCAATTAGCATCTCTTTTTCAATTTACTTTTTATCCAAGTCTCATTTCTCTTCTAAAAGAATTATTTGAAGATAAAATGAGAATAAGTTTGTCTCATGATTTGATATATCTCAACAGTTTCATGTTCTGCACATAGTAAAAATAGTAGTGATGCTGATGATATTAATACAACATAACATATGTTGAACACCTGCTCCAGATAAGGAATTAATCCTCTCAACAATCCTAGAGAAAACTTAGTGGTTAAATAATTTGCCCAGTTGATATAGTAAATAAATAGCAGAGGCAAAATTTGAACCCACAGAGTTTCAAAGTCTGCTATATTGATCACTAAGCAATCAGTATTCTGATACACTTAAAACAACAATTTATTGAGATATAACTTACATGCAATAAAATTCTCTCATTTTAAATGTACAGGTCAATAAATTTTGATTGATATATACTGCAGTGTAAGCACTACGCAATCAAGATACAGAACATTTCCATCTTCCCGGAAAGCTCCCTCACTTTCCTTTGAGTTAATCCTCAGAGCCCTTGTTCCTGTGCCAGGCAACTACCGATAAGACTTTCTTGGCTAAGTGATGATTTTGGCCTTTTCTAGAATTTCCTATTAAAAAAAAATTATGCAGTAAGTATTTTTTGTGTGTCTGAATACTTTTCCTCAGTGTAATTTCTGTTATATTCATCAATGTTATTGTGTTCATCTTTTTAATTTTAGTATTTAGTTCATTTATAGTTACTATAGTTTTTGATATGCTTGGAATTAAGTATACCATCTTATTTGTTCTCTACCTTTCCCCTCTGTTTTTTATCCCTTTGTGGCTCCTTCCTTTCTTTCTTTACAGTTGATTTTTTTTTTTTAGCTTTCAATTTATTTCTGTACTGATTTTTAAATCTCTCTTTTTAATTGTGTTTTAGTGGTTGTTCCAAAGCTAACAAGAGGCACTCATAACTTTACATAGTCTAATTATAGTCAATATTTTATTGTTCATGCTCACAATTCATATACCATACATGTTTTACTATGACCTCCCTCTTTTCATTTCAAAGCTTATACTTTACATGCTATATCTTACTTTACACATGTAATAATCTTACAACAGTATAATTAATTTAGCTGTCCTCTATTTTTAATGGTAATTACATCTTTTCACCTTTGCCTAAAATGTAAACCTCACCTTACAGTGAATAGTCAGATGTATTTTATACAACCTATAAGAACATACAGTTTTTAAATTTTCCACTTATTTACCATTTCTGATGGTCTTGATTTCTACCTGTAGATCTGAGTTACAATCTAGCACCATTTCCCTTTGGCCTGAAGGACATCCTTTAGCACTTTCTGTAGTGGTGATCTGCTGGAGACAAAGTTTCTGAGATTTGTTTATATAAAAATAACTTCATTTCACTCTTATGTTTTTGTGAGAATTAAAATTCTGCCAATCCCCCCCCCCAAGAACTTTAAAGTTCTTCTATTTTCTTCTCTATATCGTGGTTTCTAATGTGAAGTCAGCCATCATTTTATCTTTGTTCTCTTGTATATGTTTTTCTCTCTCTCTCAGGATGCTTTTGAGCATTTCCCCTTATCTTTGGTTTGCAGTAGTTTCATTATAATATGCCTAAATATCTTGATGTAGAGTTTGCTGAATTTCTCTTAGCTTTCCCTTTATTTCTGCCTCATCTCTTTCCTCTACTTTTCAGACTCCAATTATACATGTGTTATGCAATTTTATATTCTTCTGCTAGTCACTGAGTCTGTGTTCATTTTTCTTCAGTCTTCTTCATTTCTCAGGTTGGAAAATTTTGTCTTCAAGTTTATTACTTTTTTTTTTTTTTTTTTTTTTTTCCTTCTTCGGTATGTTGTTTAAGCTCTTCCAGCGAATTCTTCGTGTCTTGTCTACTACTTTCTGGTAAAATTCTTATTTGGTTCTTTTGTATAATTTCTCTTTCTCTGCTAGACTTCTCTATCTGTTCAATCATTAAGACTCTATTTCCTATGATTCTTTTAATATATTTACTCTAATGTCATTGAACATATTTATAATGCCTTTTCAAAAGTTTTTATCTGCTAAGTCTAATGTTTGGTCCTCTTCAGTTTCATTTCTTTGGGTTGATTTTTACTTTCTCATGTGACTGTGAATGTGACTGTGAATCACATTTTCTGTTTCTTTGTATATCTAGTGATTGCCATTGAATAATGGGCATTGTGGACATTACATTATGGATGGTTAGATTTATAATCATTCTCAGAAGGCAGTTTTGTTTCAGCAGGCTATTCAATTACTGACTTGTCATGTTAAAGTTGTATAGATAGGCTTGGTTTTACAGTAGCAATGCAGATCTGTGGAAAGCCCAAATTATCTCCCTAACCTCAACTCTGTGGAAATAAACCTCCAAATCTGTCTCTACTATGGATCTTTTTGGGGCTTAGATTTAGGCTTTTTAAGGAAAATGACCTAGAGAGGTCAGTTCTTCAGGGCTTCATCCTAACTACTAAGGGAGAGCCTGTTTTTTTCTCATGTTGTCAGAGGCTGTTAGGGTATCTCTTCACTCTAAAATGGCTTAAATTCCAATATTCCCTACTGCTCTTCTTTCAGGACTCTTTGACCTCCCCATCTCTGTTCTGTTGTCAAGTGCATAAAAGCTGCTATGTTGCCATATGGTAATTTTTTTTTTTTTGAGTTTTATATGAGTACAGCTTAGCCTTCAGGCAAAGACTCATGTGGAACCCTTTCTAGAAATTTTAGAGTCAACTCTGCACACCTCCTTTCTTTTACCCTGATTCACAGATTCAAACTACTTCAGGTGCCCAGTACTCTCACCTCTGCCTCCTGAACTTGTGGCACCTGCATGTTCTGCTTGAAATCCAGGGCTCTATGTTAGGACCAGGAAATTGTCCTCAGGCAGAGGGTGGCTCCTGTAGTGATTACCTCATTAGTTTCCCTTTTTCCCCATAGATCTCAGTCTTGCCCTGCCTCTTCCATTTTCTGAAAACCATTACTTAAACTATTTAACCTATTTTAATAGTTGTTTATGGCAGTAGGATTTATCTGGAGCAAGTAACTACTGTGTGGCTTCAAGACAGTCTCATTTTGATAATGTTTACAGATAATCATGTTATTAAAATCTATATTTATCTTCTATATATATATATATATATTCATCTATGTGAATATTGCACACAAACACTGCAAAGCAGGAAAGACAATATAGAAATCACCATTAAATCGATCTCTCAGAGAGAGCCTCCTTAACATTTTGGTGTATGTTGCTTCAGTTGTTTTTTTTAAATATATATTTATATATGTACAATTATATGGTATAGAGTAGTTTATCCTTCAGATTTTTAGAGCAATTTTTCTAATTCTTTATACATAAACACACATGTTCATATTATGCACAAATGCATAAATATGAACACCCACTTTTTAAACAACAAGAAAAACCCCTGCATTCCTTACATCACAGCTGCCACTAGCTGGCTGACTTTGGCTTAGTCTCGTAATCTCTCTGCTTCAATTTCCTCATCACATAAGTGATGATGATAATAATAACTAGCATAAGCTTTTGGTGAGAATTAAAATCACTTGAAGTATGTAAACTGTACATTATGTCTCATACATAGTCCTCACTGTGTTTTACTATTATCTGTCCAGCTAGCCAAATAATATTTCTCTATTTCTCTATTGATGCAGTAGATTGTTTTAGTACACTTCTTGATGTTGAACTCTGTGTTACAGGAATCAGTTTTACTTGGTAATGGACTACTACTCTTTTATTATGGTTGATTCCTATTGCTACTATTATATTTAGGAATAATGCATGCATATGTATACATAGTGTTCTCCAGCTTTCTTTTTTCTTTTACCTAGTTGCATGTTCACTTTTGCTTCAGAATCTACTATCTTCTATTTTTTTTCCCCATCAATGTAAGAAAGAATCTCAGGCTTGTCCTCCATAGTATTGATTTTAATTTCCATAGTATGGTTCTGCTCTTTTGTTTCTAATGTTATCTTTATTTGGCTATTATATGATTTATGATGTTAGATTCCTTTCTGATCTCATAAAGCTCCCCCTTATTTCAGTCTTTTATTCAGTTCCTTTTTTTAATTTGTCTGTTGTATCATTTTTATTTTTTATTGTTTAATAAAGTTCACATTCTTTTGAATTTATTGAAAAATATAAAGCATATACAGAACAAATTTTATTTTCACCTGAACTGTACAATATGTGTTTCCTTTACTATGTGCATTTTAGATTTGTTTTTTTTTTCCCTGTGGAATCTTCATTGGAGCCTTATTTTTTCAATCTCCCTTTCTCTCTTATTTCAATCCTTTTTATTCATCCTTAAATAATATTAAGTAATCTTGTGACATTTTCTCCCAATTTATGGGGCTTCTTTTATATCCACAGGATAGGTGTGGATTTTGTTAGCTTCTCCTGTAAGATCTAAAGCTGCAGAACAGGTTAATGTGAGATTCACTACTGTATCAAGATTCAGCAGTCTGAGAATTGTGGAAAAGCATTTATTTCTTTGAGCCATTTAAGAGTTGAACTTTCTGGGACTTTCCCATTGTACTCAGTGATCCACTGTGGTAAGAAGTAGCTTTCTGAATCCATCTTTCTATTTTCCTTTTTAGATACTCAGTGTGGCTCAGTTTTTCTTGCCTGTTGGTACTGGAATCTTGTACGTCAGAAAGGCAACCTTGTGCCAAAAGGAAAAGCCACTGCAGGACATATTTCTATGTGATGTAACTGCATTCTATTTTTGAACACAAATCCACAACAGGGTGGGATTCTAAGGAAATCAAGCCCAAATAAATAATAAATTGTGTTAAACATTAAATCAAGTTATAATACTTTTGGAATCCCTTAGTTGTCATTGGACTTACAAAGTGGTATGTAGCATACACCCTTCCTAAATTATTTGAAGAAATAGTCTGTATGTGCATTAGATGGAAAAGGGGCTCTTCATCTATTCCATGGCCTGTGTCTGCTACAGCCTGCAGCCATATTAGCAGTAACCGATGGGGCTGAGCTGTGATAGTCTCTACTGATTTCTTATCTGACTGAACTGCTTTTACAGAAAGAAAAATACCAGTTTTTTTTTTTTAATTTCTTAAATGTAAGACCAGCTTAAATTTTCCAATTGTAAGACTAGCTTCTCTTTCTAGTAGAAGTCCTTCAATGTTTTGTATGAAAAGAATGAAGGATGTTCTCCCCAAGCTATGAAGGGAGCTCAGGTCCTTCTGTACTTTAAAAGTCATGAGTAGATGTGAGGTAAATGTAATTGTGAGGTGCTAATGTAAATAGACAGAAGTGAATGAATTACCATTTTATGTGAAAGTGTCGTTTCTCTTGGGTAGCATGACCAGTTATTTTGATTGAAGTGACAGGAATCAAGCCTGTCATTGAATCAATACATGGAAATTTGTGTCAAATGTTAATAAAATACTCTTTTTAGATTCATTAGCTGTAATTAGGCCAAAAAAGTAGTAGTATATAGTATATGTCTTTCAGAATTTACTTAAAGTAGGAAATACATACTTTAATAAAATACACATTTATATCTATATCACACATTTATATCTCTATCTATATATATGACTTGCCATTATTATATCAATAATGATAAGTTATTATATCAGGATCAAATATATTTTTCTCAGGGAATATGCTTTCCCTGTGATCATGTTTATACTTTTAATTAATATTTTCTTTTTACATATGTAATAAAAATTCAAACTTGAATTATTTAAACTTATGTTTACTGAATATATACTATGTGAAAAATATTTGTCCTAGGTCTAAAGAAGACAGGTCTGATTATCCCACATTCGAATTTGTTTTTGAATAGATTATATGAGCTATAGTCAGTTGTGGCCAGATTTTATTTTAAAATGCAAGCATTACTTATTTAAAAAGGCACGAAAAGTATAACTGACAAATTCTTTAAAATATATTATAATTTATATATCTTATTCTTATGCACATAGTATTAATTATAGTTCATTATCCATGAATCCAAACTATTGATTCACTGGTCTATTTTACGACAAAAGCAATATTAGCAGACCAATGATTTTAGAGCTTTTTTCAAGCAAGTTTCCAGTTTTTTAAGTTTATAAAAGAGAATTCAAGGACAACAGTTATATAAACTTATGTTCAGGTCATCTAGGTCAACGAAATTAGAACTTGTGAAACAGAATAAAGCAATTCAAGAGAAGTTAGATTCAGCAAAGCTGATTCAGCACATTATTATAGTAAGAAAATTCCAAAGTGAGTATGATGGATTGTGTTAATACCCTTTAAAAGTAATTTTAAGTCCTTAGAGGCACTGTGTTTATGCTTGAGTAGGCACCAGGTATCAATAGGTAAGAATTTAATCATCCCCAAGGATTTTCAAATGCTACATAGTTCCATGATACAAGTTTGAGGTTGCTAAGCAAAACTTAACTGTCTTTTTCTTCTCTTTGGTTTCCTAATTCTCATCTTTTGATCACCATCATTTCTAGAGTCAGGTGCAAGAGCTCAAGAGAACTGACCTCATGTTAGGGGCCATGGTCAGAAAGCCTAACTGACCTAAGTGCTGTATTATCTCATGAGCAGTGACCGAGGTTTTGGAGTTATATATGGTATTGTGAAATCACATGATTTCATAGAAATTACTGTATAAATATAATTTGCACCAGTATTATTTATAATTATTATTACCCAGTTCTCTTCTTTTACTAAGTCATTAACATAATTTTACTTTTAACTATTTACTGTTAATATATATTTTATATACATAACTGAAATATATGTCCTAAAATGTGCATTCATATTTCCCACAGATACTTGAAATTACCAAGTTTGTAGAAATTAATTTGTAATACGGTTTACTCTAATGCCTAGGGATCACTTGCACATAAATCATATTTTTATTCTAATCAGTAATGGAGACATTATTTGTGTTTCACATTTCATGGAAGAAGAGGATGTGCCCACATGACCTAGCTTCGGGCAAGAGCTACGTATATTGATAGGCAATTGTTACCATCATTTGTTTTATACACACAGACAAAAATGAGAAATTGTAAAATCATTATTTTCTGCTTGAATAGAAATGGCTGCATGCATACACTGTTATTATTTTTTCAATATATAATTGCAATGATATCTTAAATAAAAAAATGTCAATTCATTTTCTCCAGTCATTACCATGCCTTCTTGTATCCAGTTGAATCTTTACATTAGTGTCCAATGGATTTTCCTAAAACGCAGCCTTCCTCAGGCTTTCTATTTCTCTGATATATGTCATATCCCTTCCATAGACCCTGACAACTTTGGCTCTACCGTTTCCCTTTCTCTGCTGTAAAAGCACTAGTCCCCATCCTAACAGGTGGCTCTTTTTCTCACATTCTGTAACCTTTGCTTTCTGCTTAATACTTGTTTGGATGGTTTACATTTTCTTCTCTTCCACAGAAACTTTAACTTTGCTGTTGTCAGGGTTCTCTCCCTCATTCACCCATAGCACAGGCTTGCCATGCATTTTGATGAATATGACCTTCTGGTTTTTATTTTATTCAGTAATTTATTATCCTAAATATGATGACAAACTATTTGATGGATAGGGACCTTTTACTACAATTCTTTTGTATTTTCTATAAAAGCCTACATACCACTAGGCACATAGCATGCGCAATTCATTCTGGTGAACAAAAATGAGTGAATTCAAGAGCTAAGGGTAAAAGTACTCATCACAATAAATCTGTACTTTCAGTGAAGTTAGTTTAAAAAGTTTGGTACATTGGGTGAGAAAAAAAAGCTAGTCAACCCATTTGCTTATCATTAATTCAACTGATGAAATAATATTTTTTATTTATTACACTGAGAATTGGACTTGTATATTTTGGAATATCAACCTTTCTCAGTCATATCATTAATTTTATTTAAATATCTCCGCTTCTACTAGACACTGTTGAGTAAAAAATAAATAGGAGGAGAATAAATTTAGGGGTTGGTGGTGGTTCAAAACACAGACTTAAAAGGTAAGTGCACTAGACACTGCATATGGTCTCAGAGGTCTGGGACAAGTGTGTGTAATAACACATTTCAATAAGTGGTTATAAATCATGGCCAGGTTCTAGCCACCCCCATTTGGAAAAAATACATCTTAATTCAACAAAGCAGTTTACTCCATGAATGTCTTCCACCTACAGCATTATTTTCACACTGATTGACATTAGCATTATCAGTATTAAATACAAACAGGACTACTGAAAACAAGCTCAAATTGTCTTTCTTATAGTGTCTAGCTCAAAGGGGAAAAAATGTGAGCAGATTTCCTACTTGAGAAACATATTTGAGATATAAACAAGAATCTTATTTTTTTTACTCGAACAGAAGAAATATGGTCTTTAACCAAAAGGAGAATAAAAATCAGACTCCTAGAACCATGCAAAATGGTTGTCACCATTCCTTCTCTCTCCTTTTTAATGTTTTTCTATTATATTATGTTAGTCACCATACAGTACATCCTTGGTTTCTGATGTAAAGTTCGATGATTCATTAGTTGCTTATAACACCCAGTGCACCATGCAGTACGTGCCCTCCTTACTACCCATCGCCAGCCTTCTCTATATCTTGTATAAAACCACTGAAGTCTCCATTTTAAAAACTCTGAACGCCAGCACTGAGAAAGTTTGAATTCACTCTTGCTACCTGAGATAACTTATTAAGGGAAATTTAATTAGAGGTTAATTCCAGATTTGTTAAATTCTATTTTTGTATTCCATTAGTCAATCATAAAGTGATGTATCTGGACCATGATACTGCAGCTCAAAACATGAACTGTAATGTATTATAGTCTGTCAGTATGTAAATTTTGTATTTGAACAAGTTTTATATCTTTCTAAAAGTACCCAGTGAAGACATTTCCCATTATACTACTAAGGGTACTTTTAGAAACATAAATTTCTCCTTGAATTTGTTGTTAAGAAATGTGTGACACTTTTGCTTTCCTTATGCTTTAGTTGCCAGAGCACTTAGACTCAAATTCAAGTTAAGTCAATGATTACCTTCTATTTTTTCCCCCAACATGCTCTGTAAATTCTTGGTGAAATGACCTTCTGTTTCCAATCTACACCAATTCTTTTAACTCCCTTGCTTTTTTTCTAGCACCCTCAGAAGGTGCTAGAAATATCTAGTTTACATTATTATTTTTAAAAATCTATTAATCCTTTGTTGTTTTAGAGGATCAAACAGAAAGCAATCATGGTCACTGCTCTCAAGGAGTTTACAGTCTAGCAGAGGTCAGGGTGACAAATATTATGACAGAGATGTGTACCAGGCGTTATAGGAACAAAAGGAACAGAGGATGGGGAGAAATTTCAGCAGATGTCCTTGAGTTAGCTTCTGAAAGAAGAATATGAGTTACTTAGATGATTTAAGAAAGGGAAAAGTACTTATTCTATCACATGATTTTAAAAATATTCATATGCTTACTAAGTATTTATATAGTGGGCAAATACATATTTACATTTTCAGGGCACCATGTGACGGGCAGAGACCTTGTTTCACGTAGTTCAGCAGAACAGAGAGCCTTGAAAAAGGCCCCAGATACAAGACAGCTCAATCTGGGGAACTTCATGTGTGGCTGGTATAGACTATGCAGCTACCCTAAGGAGAAGCCAGAAGGGCATATATCCTTGAGGTCCTTATGTTACTGTTTCAGAGAATGATCTTTACCCCAGAAACTACGGGCCCAAGAGACAGCAAGGAAGTCAGTTAGCAGGGGAATTCAGTAATACACCCAAGAAGTGATTGGCACTGAAACTGAACATTATATCCTAAAACACGTTTCAAGACACTGAGGACTGATACCCTGGTCTCCACCAGCTTCAACTCTACGTCACTGATCAGTCTCTGCTTCCATTTACCACTCTCCTGAGACCGTCTACTCTTTGAACATGCAAGATCTGCATTTATTTTACAGAAAAAAAAAAAAAGATAATGTTAAAAAGGCAACTTCCAAGTTGGCTTTCTATTCTTGCATCTAGGAATGTATCAAAAGGTACATTCCTACTTCATTCTTTTCTTCCCACCTCAGTGGAAGTGACATTAATTCCTCTCTTCAACGCTAATTCTCCTACTAGAACTCTCAATTCCCATCTCTTCAAGAAACTTGCTTCCCTTTGACTTTTGAATCTAAAAACTTACCTATTATTTTTTTCCTCTTAAAATAGGTGCATCCATAACCCCACATCTCTCTACTTGATCACTTCTTTCCCACCCTCAAGATTCATGAGAGAACAGATCCTATTATCGGACTCCTTTTTTTTTGCTTCCCATTTGTTCAATAGTGAAATTAGCTTTCTAGAGCCACTTTATTGAACCATACTTATCAAGTTCAATGAATGTATTCATAAGTGCCTTTTGTATTTTTATCTTTAATTTCCTGGTATGATATGATGATGCTTATATCTCACATTCTTTCTAGAAATAAATTTAGTACATTTTTTTTACTGAATTTAATAAGCTTTTGTCATAGCAAATGACTTCATATGAAGTTCAATTCCTCCCAAGAACATTAGAAATCCAGCTGATTAATCATGAATCAAAATGCCTACTAGTACCTACAGGATTGCTGAAATAATCTTATACTATTATCAATAGTTAGATATTGTATCATGTATATATAAATCAACAACTTAAGGGTGACATATTCTAGTTTTTGTTTATTTTTTTCTTCAATCAGCTTTGATGAAATATTTAACTAAGAAGACATTGTACCAGTGTGACAAATAAACGCTAAGATGCCTCCCAATGATTTCCACCTCTTAGCCTTAATGCTCTTGTGTAATTTCCTCCCAGTAAGTGTAGTTTGGAATTATTAGCTCAGTTATAAGAAATAGAATAAGGCAGAAGTTAAAAGCCTTGGGCATCTATTTGCTCTCTCTCATGGATAGCTTGCTTTGGAGGAAGCCTGCTGCCATGCCACGAGACAGTCCCAGAGAGATGTCCGTATGCCGAGGAACTAACTGGGAGAGCTGAGAGGAATTCAACAGCCAGTAAGAAATCAACATCCTTAGTCTGACACTGTGATGGATTGAGGCCTGCCAAAAACCAAGTGAGCAGGCTTAAAAGTATATCGTCCCTAAGTGAAGTCTTCAAATTTGAGGGCAGTCATGCCTGACAGCTTGCAACCTCGTGGGAGACCTTGAGCTACAGACACTCAGCTAAGCCACACTTATATTCCTGACCCACAGACACTGAGAGGTGAATGTTTGTTGTTTCAAGCCACACAGTGTTGCGGAAACTTTTTACATAGCAATCAATAAGTAATACAACATATTTGACTTTATTGCAAAGAGGAATCTCTTTTCTAAGTAATGCATAACTGATTGCCCATTTTTGTATTAAAAAACTAGAACTCTTCTGAATGATATATTGAGCATTAGTCATAGTTTAAACAGCAAAGATTATGTATGGTTACCCAAAAAGGAATAAATGCAATTAGGCTATTAGAAATTCAGAACAAATCATTTTTGAATCTGGATTTCCAAGAGAATGAATCAAACTAAGAATGGTATTTGTAAAACTAGTAACTATAAATGCCTCCAGGTTTCCAGATAAATGAGTGTCTTAGAATAACATTTGTAATGAGGGAAGGTCTCAGCTATAGGCAACCTCTCCCTAATGAGGTCATTCATCTGGTCCTCACTGATGAGCCAGTGTCTGGAACAGGCATTTTGCCTAGATTTTAGTGCAGCATGAACATGCCCTGCCGAGAGGGACTCAAGTGACAGGTCTGATACGTACAAACTTCAACCATATGATGAAACAGAAAAATGGCACAGGCATCAAAGTGGCAAATGTATGAGAACATGGAAGAAATGGAGTACTCCTTCTTCCTGAAACAATCCAAATAAAACTGGCAGAGGTCAGCTGGAGATTTGTTGACAATAAAGAGGGTAAGAATAACAAGTGTGAAGTTAAAAGTATATTAAAATTATCTTGGATCTCAACATAAACATGCAGAAGATTTGAGGGGGGCTAGCCTCATAAAAACAGAAACTGCATATTTTACTAATTAAAGTACTTCATTGATCTTGGAATTGTTTATTTCAAAACCAACTTACAATAGGCCTGTTCCAAGGTAAACTGGAAGGAGAGAAAGGAAGTCTAAGAAATCTATTTGAAATAATAAGTAAAACATACGCCGTCAGCTACTGGGAAAAATTAGAGTTGAGCCAATCCTACCTTTGTAATGAGATCGTAATCTCCCAATAAAGGAGATGGTTTGGCATGGGTGTGGAGATTTCTTTCCATAGGTTAGGCCATAGTGAACCTATGAGTACTGTCATAACTTTCTGCTTTCCCAGTCCATATTCTGTTTCTCAGTGATTTTAGCCACTCGGAGAAGATCTGTTTTCCCAAATCAAAAATCTCATCATACACATTGTCTGCACAAAAGCTGCATGTCCCCCGACCACCGAATGAGCTAAACTTTGAAGACACTCCAGTAAATCTCCCTGCCGAGTGAGAAGCANGTATTCTGTTTCTCAGTGATTTTAGCCACTTGGAGAAGATCTGTTTTCCCAAATCAAAAATCTCATCATACACATTGTCTGCACAAAAGCTGCCATGTCCCCCGACCACCGAATGAGCTAAACTTTGAAGACACTCCAGTAAATCTCCCTGCCGAGTGAGAAGCAGGCAAACCCTGCGTCCACTTCCCAAACTGGTACTATGGCTTCGCTATTTATCAGTTATGACATTACGGCAAGTAAAGTGAAGTAAAATTCTCTGTATCAGTTTCCTTATCTATGAAACAGGATAATGATTTAAGGAGCACAAATGTTTATTGTAAAAATTAAAAGAAAGAATCCATGAGGTGATAGGACTAGTGACCTGGTCCATAAACATTGGCTGTTATTTACTGGTGCTATTATTGCTGCTATTTGATATTCAAAGCAGCCTGAGGTGATGAGTGTCTACCATCTGATAGATGTTATACATGTTTTCTCAGTTAACTTGAACTACAGATTTCTGAAATAGGAATTATTATTCCCATTCACAGATGAGAAGACCACGATCCAGACATTTTAAGTGAATTCTCCAAATTCCTACAGTGACTGAGGGCTACAGCTGAGTTCCCGCCCAGGTTTCTGGACTTCATGTTAAGGGTACTGTTGACTGCATAAGTTTGTCCTTCCAGATTTGTCACCCAGTGCTCCACTGTGAAAAACACGGGCTCATGGTGCTGGCAGTGAGTTTACGCACCAGCGTAACCAGGTGCTTGGAATTCGTACACACGCTCTGAGGTTCAGTGTTCTCTATCGTAAAAGATGAACAGTGACACCCATTTTCATGAACTGATTAAGGGGATTACTTCACTTAAATAGTGCAGTAGCTGGAATAGATCGTGTGCACAATTTTATTAGTTTATATAATTATATAGTTATATTTTTAGTTTTATTCATTTATATCAAAACACTTAATGTCCTCCTAACGGCCCACATTTTACTTCCTCACCATCAGTGCCTTAATCTTCCCTGTGCGTATCTCTGTTTATTGAAAATGTACCCTTCTTTCATAGAGAAACATTTTCCTTTGTCCCTAAGCACTGCCTTATTCTTCAGTGACATACAGATCCACAGTCCCTGGTCCAAGCTTTGTGGGGTTAGATGGTTCACCACTCAGAATTCTGACTTATTTTAGAAAGGTAAAGGAATGTATATCTCATCTATTATGTGACAGTCTCTGGAAGGATCTGGAACAGAATCTCAGAATCAAACACAGTAATGTTTTTGCTGCAAATAGTATAAATGTTCACACTTATATGGATAAATAAAGACTATAAATAAGTTCATATAAGCTCAGATCATATATTCTAAGGCATGGGGATCCGGCCGGCATGTACTGCCAAATAACTAAGTTAAAAAATTTTGTGTTCAGTGTTTTTGATTTTAGAAGTGTAAAGAATTGTAGACCCATATGTGATCTCTCCCCACCCCCTGCAGGAGTTTCAATAGGTTNAAAATTTTGTGTTCAGTTTTTTTGATTTTAGAAGTGTAAAGAATTGTAGACCCATATGTGATCTCTCCCCACCCCCTGCAGGAGTTTCAATAAGTTCTTTTCTTTTTCTTTCTTTCTTTCTTTCTTCTTTTTGACTTTATTTATTTATTTGAGAGAGCACATGGGGGGAGAGAGAGAAAGANTTCTTTTTCTTTCTTTCTTTCTTTCTTTCTTTC
This sequence comes from Ailuropoda melanoleuca, assembly GCF_002007445.2. Classification (NCBI taxonomy): domain Eukaryota; kingdom Metazoa; phylum Chordata; class Mammalia; order Carnivora; family Ursidae; genus Ailuropoda; species Ailuropoda melanoleuca. The sequence continues at coordinate 22,625,720 of NC_048237.1, forward strand.
TTTCTTTCTTTCTTTCTTTCTTTCTTCTTTCTTCTTTTTGACTTTATTTATTTATTTGAGAGAGCACATGGGGGGAGAGAGAGAAAGAGAGCGTGCAGGCATGTGTGCATGAAAGGGGGAAGGGCAGAGGAAGCAGCAGTCTCCCCACGGAGCAGGGAGCTCCATGCGGGACTTGATCCCAGGACCTTCGGATCATGACCTGAGGCGAGGGCAGACGCTTAAGGGACTAAGCCACCCAGGCGCCCCTGCTAGGTTATTTCTAAAGATTATGCAGTATTCTATCCAGCATGATTATGTATTTACTCGTCTTGGCCTCCATTGCTGTACAAGGGTCCCTAAGGGCAAGGAGTGTGTCTTCATCTTTGCATGCTCGTCAGGACTGAGGCTGTTCTTAAATCTTACTAGGTATGTTAGGCATACTTTATAAGCAAGAAAATATCATATCAGTATTCCAAATATGTAGACAATGCTAAAAGTATTTGTCTTCCAAATATGGCAGTATTCCTTTTCATGGTCATTAATACACGGTGAGTCATTATTCACACACATTTCTTTGAAAAGCAGCAGCCTAAGTTATACTGGTATTAATCTCACAGTAAGATCGTAAAGAATTTAACCCATTGATGGTTTGCCTGAATTTAGGATTCTAGAAGGGGTAGGTGATGCTCCAAAAGTTCAAATTCTAACCTAAAATTTGGAAATTAGAACATGAGAGGGGAATGTTCTTAGCACCTTATTTCGCAGTTTGAAGGTAAGGCGTTTAAAAGTCAATGATGATATTGTTTGACTAAAACTGATTTCATGCTGTGTGCTTGTGAACCTTTTTCTTCTTAGTTATAATTTACTCTAGAAGAAACATAATAATTCTCACCATCTTACCTATATGTTGTCCATACATGTGATAAAAGAAGCTGAAACAATATNAAAGGCGTTTAAAAGTCAATGATGATATTGTTTGACTAAAACTGATTTCATGCTGTGTGCTTGTGAACCTTTTCTTCTTAGTTATAATTTACTCTAGAAGAAACATAATAATTCTCGCCATCTTACCTATATGTTGTCCATACATGTGATAAAAGAAGCTGAAACAATACGCCGTGTTCGTGGGGCCATAAGGGTTTTTAGGAGCTATGCTGAAAACAGGGCTGAGAAGTCGGGCCTTTTCGCCTTCCAGTCTGGGTCGAGATGTCTCAATGTACATATAAAAACCTTTAAAAAGATAATATAACATGTTTAAATACATTAGTATTAGGTGACATGAAATTTGAAACACTGAGAAGTTTTAGAGTTTTTATATGAAGTAAATTACAGATTCACAGAATTTTGATCTCATTTATGAACTATTTATAAGTGTAATATAAAGAATAAATAAATGATCTACATAATTAAAGATAATATTGCTTAAGTGTATAAAAACTTTGGATAAAATTGGAATTTTACACTTGAATTCTTAAAAAAATCTCTCAACTATATGTGTCGTGAGTTCTGAGAGAAAATTTGTGTTTACAAACTTTGGAAATATCTGAATTATTGGTACCATACATTAAAAATTTAATGTTTTATCCCTAATCTCCAAATCTATAGCTAAGCATTCTGTTGCATGTCATATAAATGGCATTAATTTCTCAAAGTCCAAGGCTGGAGTACGATTGTTATAAACACAACATTTCATACCCTCCTACCTTCTTTGGAGCCACTACGATCAGCATTAGGTCCCGTGTTTGGAGTGTATTTTGTATTTCTTGTTGCAGTACTTTGCTTTGTCCAGTCAAAATTATCTGTATCATCTTGGGTGAACAAACAAATGTTACCATCTTCAAATCCACAGTGAAATTCCCCTGTTAACCAATTTTAATTAAAGTAATTAATATTAATTAAATTAACATGAACACTGCAATATTCTTTAAAATATTTTGAAAACATTACACAACAATCGTAATGCAAGACTGCCACAGTGGCACCAGAACCATCTTAGCGTGCAAGATTATGACTAAATAGAAAATGATTTCAATTTTAACAAAAAAGAAAAATAATCTTGATATATAAATCAGTCTCTTGGTTTAATAACTTAAACACAAACCATTTTCCTCTGAAATATCCAAATAATTGAAATTAAAGAATAGAATTCACACTTGAATTATGGAAGATGACTTTTCCCAACTTTCATTTTTCGAGTCTAGAAATAATCCAAACAAAACAAAACTGTCAATTACAAAATGAGCTTTATTAATTTACCTGACAACACGTCAAAGCTGTATACCTTGAGGTTATAATCTTTTATACCATGTCTGGAGATGCTTTCAATGTATGCCCATTTGCAGAAATGGAAGTTTACTTAGGGAAAGATAATGGCAAAATATTTTAAAAAGTAGTTATCTTTAAAATTTTTTTTTGAATGTGTATTTGGCAGATGGTTGAAATTCACTTGAAATAAAGTAATGAAAGGTCTTTATGAAGACTGTGGAAGGACTGGGATTTTTGTATGCCTGCCACATGCTGCGTTCAGACCCAACAAAATTGTAATGAGGGTAAGAATAATTTTTCTAGGTATCAAAGGGTTTTCTTACTGGGATGTACCCTGCTTGAAATATAGGTGTAAATAAAGAAGATAATAATGTCAACTAGACACAAGACATGAACAGGTATTTCTCCAAAGACATCCAAATGGCCAACAGACACATAAAAAGATGTTCAACATCACTGATCATCAGGGAAATGCAAATCAAAACCACAATGAGATGGCAGTTAAAAAAAAAAAAAAGATTACCAAGTATGTGGAAAAATTGGAACCCTTAATCACTGTCACGGGAATGTAAAATGGTATAGCCAGTAAGGAAAACAGTATGAAGTTCCTCAAAAATTAAAAATAGAACTACTGGGGGCACCTGGGTGGTTCAGTTAAGGTTGAGTGTTCAAGTCTTGATCTCAGGGTTGTGAGTTCAAGCCCCAAGTTAGGCTACACGCTAGGCAAGGAGCCTACTAAAAAAAGGTAGAACCACTGTGTAATCCAGCAATCTTATTTCTGGGTATCTGTCCAAAAAATTGAAACCATTATCTCAAGGAGATAGTTGCACTCTTATGTTCATTGCAGCATATTTCACAATAGCCAAAATATGGAAGCAAGCTAAGTGCCCATCAGTGGAGAATGGATAAAGAAGACATACATACAATGGAATATTATTCAGCCTTAGAGAAGAAGAAAATCTTGCCATATGTGACAACACTGATGAACATGGAGGACATTATACTAAGGAAATTATATTAAGCCAGTCCTAGAAGAATTAAGCTGCATGATTACACTTACGAGGTATCTAAAATATCCAAATACATAGAAGCAGAAAGTAGAATGGTGGTTTTCAGGGTCTGGGGGATGATGGAAATGGAGAGACATTGGTTAAAAGGTAGAAACTTTCAGTTCTGCAAGATGAGTCAGTTCTAGAGATCCACCATAGAACTTTATGCTGGGCTAACAATGCTGTATTGTGTACTTAAACGTTATTAAGAAGGTAGAACTCATATTAAGTGTTCTAATCACAATTTAAAAAGGAGGAGAGAAGGAAGGAAAAAGGGAAGGAAGGAAGGAAAGGAAAGGAAAGGAAAGGAAAGGAAAGGAAAGGAAAGGAAAGGAAAGGAAAGGAAAGGAAAGGAAAGAAGGAAAAGGAAAGTAGGAAGAAAACCACTGACATATATACACAAAAATAAAACAGAAGGCTTTTCCTTTGAATTTAAGCAATACGTTTTTGTTTTGTTTTTGTTTTCAGATTAAAGACTCACTGTACCTCTTTGTGTTTATTTATATTCCGTATTATTAATAGGAATATTTACAGGGAGTATAAGCATTTAGCGAATTCTAAAACAGTACATTTCTGGATAAGCAATATTCCATATAAAATATTCTTCAGCACATATTTATGCCATAGATCTATCTTGTACTAAAGAAAACAGGACTGCTTGATACTATCAGCTGAGATCTAATGTGGGGGACAGCAGTGTAGCTGCACGCATGGGTACATTTCTTTAAGTATCTTTCAGGCACAGTAGCAGATTCCCTTAGCTGCTACTTTGGGGTCATGATAAAGCAATGCTTGACTTTAAATGTTTTCAGTTGTTTAATTACATATTGTATATACACAAAATGTCAAAATCAAATGTAAAAATTCAAGGATTTGTTTATAAATCTGCGGCCAAATCTTACTTTTTATGTCATTTAAAAGTATATATAATGAATTTTATAAGACCATTTAAACGTATCTTTTGTGTAAGTTAGCTTTGTTTGAAAAAAACTTGCCTACCAAAAAAACGAGTTTTTAAAACCTGAAAATTGAAATCTCTGATAGTGAAATTAAGCAACAATACAGCTATGAGAACCTAAGACATGTCCTTAATTTTAGATATACCTAAATTTTTTCATAATTTCGTTATTTTACAGATGACACAAATTGTTTACAATAAATTTGAAGGAGGCTTAAGACTTTAACAATTCACATTGGTCAAAGATACATAAGTCATCTCCGTAGTTCTTCATTACTTCTGTAGACATTCAATTTTACAGTGAAGAAATCTATAACTGGAAAGATTTTATAAAAAGTAGGAAGATAAAGGTGGAAAAAACTCACCATTTTGGACCATAATAATCTTATGATCATCCTGTCATTATATGTAGGGTAATTATGCAAAAGGCTATCACTAAAAATATTATTGAAATAAGTAATATCTTGATAGATAGTGAAAATGCATCAGTCTGTAAAAACTTATCAAAAGTCTATGTAATATTAAATATTAAGAGATCTCATAAAATAGGAAAGTAATGCAGTCCAAGATTTTCACAAAGATATGTAACTGAAGACTGACTTGATCTTGAATTTTTTACTGGTTTTGTAACTATAACATAATCTTGGTAGTTTCAGGGGATAAAGGAATATATTTGAAATATTCTGCATTTTATGGTCTCCAAAATTGTGCTTTATTTATCCCAATTCTTCTCAATATGGTGAAGAAAGAATAAAACCTGGGGATAAGCAGCCTGATGCCCAGTTGTCCTCTAGCCCAATGACTCCCTCTTGTACCTGCCTATCCTGTTTATTTTTTAATTTTTTTTAGCTTTACTGAAATATAATTGACAAACAAAAATTATTTATATTTAAGATATATACAGTTTGATGTTTTGATATACATTTTGAAATGATCACACTGAAGCAAATTAATATATTCATCACTTCACATATCACATAACTACCCTTACCTCTCTCCCTCCCTCCCTCCCGTCCTTCATTTTGGAGGTGAGAATGCTTACGATCTACCCTCTTAGCAAATTTCAAGTATTCGATATTGTTAGGTATAGTCAGCATGCTGTCCATTAGATCTCCAGAACTCACTCAAACTAACATAACTCAAAGTGTATACCCATTGACCAGCATCTTCCTATTCCCCCTCCCTCTTGCTCCTGGCAGCTGCCATTTTACACTCTGGATATGAGTCTATTTTAGATGCCATGGAAATTAGATTATGCAGCCTCTGTCCTTCTGTGTCTGGCTTATTCCACTTAGCATAATAAACCAAATTCATCCATGTTGTCTCAAATGGCAGGACAGCCTTTTTAAAAGCTAATATTCTGCATTTTCTTCCATGAATCCACTGATGGATGTTTAGATTATTTTCGTATCTTGGCTATTGTGAGTAATGCTGCAATGAACTTGGCATTACAGGTATTTCATCAAGATTGAGCTTTATATAACCTTTGGATATTTACCCAGAAGTGAGACTGCCAGATCATTTGGTAATTCTTTCTTTAATTTTTGAAGAACCGCCATACTGTTTTCTGTAATGGCTGTAGCAATTTACATTCCTACCGATAATGTGCAATGGTTGATTAAAGAGACTGTCCCTTCCCTATTGTGTGTTCTTGGCACTCTTGCCAAAAATCAGTTGACTGTAAATTCACGGATTTATTTGTGAGCTTTCTATTGTGTTCTGTCGGTCTAAATGACAGTTTTTATGCCAGTACCACACTCCCTTGATTACTGTAGATTTGTGATATATTTTAAAATCAGGAAGTGTGATGCCTCCAGCTTTATTTTTATATTACATTAGCTATTTGCAATCTTTTGTAGTTCTGTATGAATTTTAAGATTGCTTTTTCTATTTATGTAAAGAATGTCATTGGTATTTTGATAGGGATTGCACTGAATTAGTATATTGCTTGGGGAAGTATGGATATTCTACCATATTAATTCTTCTAATCTGAACATGGAGCGTCTTTCCATTTACCTGTCTTCTCTAATTTCCTTCAACAATGTGTTATAATTTTTATTGTAGAAGCCTTTCACTTCTTTGGTTAAGTTATTCCTAAGTATTCTATTCTTTTTGTTGTTATTTTGAATGGGACTGTTTTCTTAATTTCCTTTTTGGATAGTTCATTGTGAATGTACAGGAATGTCACTGTTTTTTTTGTACATTGATTTTGTGTCACCTCACTTTAATCTGTTTATTAGTTCTAACTTTGGAATGATATTTTAGAGTTGGCTATTCTGGTAAACTATCTTTTCAGTTTTAAGTAGTTTCATAGAGATAGTGAGATGGTCACACATATGTATTATTTATATTATTATATTATACATATTAATATTTACATGTATGTATATTTCATATATACATATATATGTATATATATTTATATATATATAAACCATCTTGTACTTAATATAAACCAAAAAAAGTCCAAAAATTTTTTCCGAAAGTTCTGAATTTTAACAATTTGGACTTCAAAACCTAAATCAGACCAAATACACTTTTCAAAAATTTTAAAACCTCTTTACAGGAGAAAATTTCAATTACATTGCCAAGATACTTGAGAGACATCAGAATTCATTTCAATCTGATTTCAATATTTTTGTTTTCTTTTCAATTAACACAGTCCAGTCACAGACTAAACTTCAGGTTTGGTCCAAGGGTACCCTTCCTGAGGAAATCAGCAATGAATGAGAAGGACAACTGACACTGCTGGTGTTGCCTGGAGCTTCTAGTATGTGGTTCTTTTGACAACTAATCATCCTTCCTCTCAGTTCAAAATTTCAATCAAAAGAGTTTTTAAAAAAACTATCAAGAGGGGCACCTGGGTGGCTCAGTCAGCTAAGCGTCTGCCTTTGGCTCAGGTCATGGTCCCAGGGTCCTGGGATGGAGCCCCGCATCGGGCTCCCTGCTCAGCGAGGAGCCTGCTTCTCTCTCTGCCTCTGCCTGCTGCTCCCCTGCTTGTGCGCTCGCTCTCTCTGACAAATAAATAAATAAAATCCTTAAAAAAAAGACCCCTATAAACACAAGGACTTTCTCTTTTAAATTTAAAAAGTAATTATTTTGAGTCTAATGAATCATACTAGGGCAAAATTTCATGGACTTACTGTATATAGATATATTGGAAGTAGATACTTAGGATATCTCAGTTCACTTAAAGACTACATAAGTTGTTAAAATGCAAAAGAGGATTTAAGATTAGTTTGATTTGCTGCCAATATATGTCTCATATCACATGTATTATATTAAATATAATATATATTCCAATATATTCCAACGATCATTTTTTTCTATAAAGATGTTTTGGATTAACCATAATTTATAATTAAGCCAACATATATTCAAAAGATTTTTAAACTTTATTATCTAGACAATAATCTTATATGGAAGAAATATTACTAAATGGTATTATAAGAATTCATTACACATAACTATAAATAACCTAAGAAGTAAGATTTGGCAGCATTTTCTTCATTTTAAGAAGTCACTTAGCATCCTATCAGAAGTACTTAATGTTTTTAATTTCATTTTTTCTTCATTGACTTTTTTTTTTTTTAACTGCTTAATTTTCACTTTCTCTTCACCTTCATTAATAACATTACAGGGAAAACATGTTGTAATGAAATGTGGAGGATAAATAGTAAGCATATTGTAACTAATTGAACTATTGTAGCAAAATTATAGAAACAAAACCAAGTTGGCCTGAGGTTGGGATACAAACAGGTTTAACTACAAAGCAGCAATACAAAAATTTTATAGAGATGATGGAACTTGTGGTGATGGTTTCATAACTGCATGAATTAGTCAACACTTCTTACAGAAGTATACACAAGAAAAGTGTTAATTTTACTGTATGTAAATTGTGCTTTGAAAATCAATGACAAAATTTAAGATATTATGCCACTTAAGAAGATCTCAGGTGAAAGTGGTCTAACTGAGGGAAAGAAAAAATTATTTTCCATAGCAAAATCTAAAAGAAAACATGACCTTCTCTACATGTTGGCCTATTTTCCTCTTATTGAATAATGTCTGGCTAATTTATTAAGAGTTTGAATGTATAATGAATGAGTTTGCTTGATAAAGCATTTTTTTTTAATGTCTTTGGGACCTGAAGCGTTCTTTCACAGGGTTAAAGAAATCAATTAATAAGGGAGAAATGTATATGATTGTCAATAATATAAAAATAATTACTCTCGATAACTTAGAAAAATCATTGTGTGATGTTTACTAAAAGTCTTTATTCTAAACAATTTTAATCTTTTACCATATTGAACACTTAGTAAAAAATAAAAAAAAATAGATTCAATGGAAATCTTTAGTATAGAGAGTTATAATGGAAATTATTTTAAAAGGAGAAAATCCAATTCATTGTTTGACTAACAACAACAACAAAATGCTTGTTGGAGAAGAAGTGGATAACTATGACCTAAAGGATACAAGCTTTAAAAGAAGCAAATTCTAATTAATGTTGTTCATCTTCAGGTCACATTTCTGGCTTCTGTAATGTTTGAATATCATACTCTAGACACAATGAGCTTTGCTCAGTTATTATGGGAACATGACTGTCCTTTCAATGGCAGGCCTTGCCTTTCCTCACCTTCTTCACCTAAAGAACCTCACTCAACTTTCAGGAACCAGTTCAAACAGCATGTCTTCTATACAACTTCCCTTGCCATGAAACTACTGGTACTTTTTCTATTGTATGGAAGTCATCTGTCAGCAAGCAGTACCTCTACTATTTCTTTATACGTGATTCCCCAGGAAATTAAAGCTACTCAAAAACTTTTCCTTGAATTGAAATATTTGTCAACTTTTTCCTGTATCAGGTTTTACTCTTCCCATGACAACTCTTTTTAAACACTTCTATGAAATTATAGTAAGAGAATTTACCTTCAAAAGAATTATAATCAATATAGTAATTAAATAGCAATAGTATCCTGGGTAAAAGCCAGGGAGAGCCTGATCTGTGCAATTAATTCATCTTGAAACTGTTGTGTATTTGTTGTCTTAACTAATGATCATTAAACACCTGCTAAATATAAGAGGCTGTGGTATCTGTGAGATGCAGAGAGGAATTAGAAACATATTTAGCTGCCAAGTATTTTATGACAAAATAAAAAAAAATAGCTTATACCATAGATGAAGACAAATTGTTTTTGGAAGCCAAATGGAGAGAATACCAGTGAAGAAAGAAGCATTTGTGCTAAACTTTATAAATGAACCTCAAAGGATTGAGGATATCCATATTAAAGTGTCGTTGGTGAGAACAAAATGAACTGTGCATGAAAGCAATATGAAAACAGTAAAGATCTAAAAATGTATTCAGTATTATAATCTGGATATGCAGAAATGGAGTAAAAGATGATCTTTAGTAGAAAATAAGGTAGCAACAGGTTATGTAGTTTGGTCTTGGATTATATAATCAGTGAAAGGCCATTATAAGAAAGGAAACATAATAAAATGAGAAAAAAGACGTGCACAGTTTCTTCACTAAGTGTAAGTAATGGAGAATATTGGAAGGATGAGAGTAAGAATGTAAAGGTGGCTCTCCATTCTTTTATTAGCCAAGAACAACATATTCGTAGACACCAAAATGGAAGACAAAGTCAATCTCTACTGTTAAATATTCAAGAGGATGGTGAACAGATTATCTTCTTCATTAACAATGGGGATATAGACTAGTGATGTATGGAAAATCTTGATTAAACCATTCAAATGCCAACTTTCTAACTATAGTCTTTTATAACTGGAATATAGAAATTAAAAAAAAGAAAATTAGAGAAACACATAATAGTAATATAAATGATATGCACTGCCACAAAAGAAAAACATAATCCCATAATTAAACAAATAACAAATGTTAAGTTGGAGGAAATGGCTACATATTTAGGAGAACTTAAAAAAATCAATGATCAATATTAAACAGTTTGTCTTTATAACCATATCCGTCGAAATTTAAAATTCACAATTCATATTTAATGCCAGTTTTACTGTTTCTAAGCCATTCCACTTTAAGCCAAATATGAACAGTTGCTAATAATCTTTATCTGCCTATGAGTTTTCTACTTTTCTTAATTGTGAAATGCTGTAGCATTATTAAAATAAAAATATACTTACTCAAATGAGGATTAACAGGAGCTACAAGAAAAACAAAAATCATGTTAGTATGGCTTGAATGTCTTTTATAAATAAAAGTCTAAACAGTGTCTCATAGTTCCTTATCAAAACTTAATGATCTTCCCCACTGTGACCATGGAGAATTATGTGTGCAATCCATTTTGTTCTAGACGATTGAATAGAATCTACTTTGGAGCTCAGCAATAACAGCCTCAAAGTACCCAAAAGATCAATGCTAAATAGCATGTGGGATTCGTTCATTTTCCAAGGAACAGAGTTGCTGATCTTTTATATCTTAACCAGTGCAAAAACCCCCAGAAATCAAAACTCAGGCTGACAGTAGGCCAACCTATAATCTAGATGTTTTAACAATGAAAGCAATTATCCAACAGAAATTACACTTTAGTTTTTTTGCTGTTATCTACTTCTGGTGAAAATAACATGGTGTATACGAAAATAAAGCAATCCTTATAGCATGTTATTACATGCACCCTAAAACAAATAGCTACACCAGTCCTGCTTTGTTTGATTACATTTACCTNGGTGAAAATAACATGGTGTATACGAAAATAAAGCAATCCTTATAGCATGTTATTACATGCACCCTAAAACAAGTAGCTACACCAGTCCTGCTTTGTTTGATTACATTTACCTACACACACACACACACACACACACACACAGAGTTTTCAAATAACAAACAATACAGTTGTGTTTTTGGGCACCAGAAGACATATTTATCTCAAAAAACTGTGTTTACAATACAAGTGACAATTGATTTCTACATGAAGAGAAATGAATACATTTTACCGAAACAACAAAAATATATCTAATCTAACAGACAAAATGGCATCTGTGTATCTGATTAGTTATTTTATCACTTTGAGAAAAAAAATTCATTCTGGATGAAGTAAAGCATTGTTGTGGTCTCCCAAGATTACAATAGGCAGATAATCTAACTTGCAGAAGTTTGCTCTGTTTTTAATTCTAGTGCTTTTCCATTAACCACTTTTGTTAAACTTGGACTTTACAAATGAAGTATGATAGTAAAAAACGCATACACGAGCACAGAGCACGTTCCTAGTAATTGTTACATTAGTACATTGAAATACATTTTAACAAAGTGAGTTAGTTTCTCAATCAAATATTTTTACTATCTCTTACAGAAGATAGACAATTTCTATTACTTTGTTTTTCTGATTCTGTTTGCCCATTGCCAATTATGAAATAAGTAAGTAGAGAGGGAACTATATACCTACTAGTTCCACTGAAGTGGAGAAAAAATAATAATTATTTTTCTTGCAAGATGTCAATATATTATAATTTGAAAATTAATCAGTAGAAATGAAAATCATTTCATAATTAAAATATTATGAAATTTTAAAATTGTCTATGTATTATCTCACAAAGAATTAAGCATCTTTGAATTCTAATTTGGTTCTAAAAAATATGTCACATCTACAGTTAACCTCCAACCACACTGAGTTTTAACAGAATCTTCTGCTATGATATTACTAGTCATCAAATTCACTAAAAGTAGCAGATTTAACCGTGTAAAAATTTCCATTCTAAATTCTAAATATTGGTGAGCCCATTTTTTTTTTACAATTGAACTTTCATGTATCATTTTTCATAAACATCTAAATACCATTTAAGTAAACTTTACCCAAATCTATATTATATAAAAGTAATTTTAATTAAAATGTTTAAGACTTTAATAAGTATGCCTAAGAATGTAAAGGTAAAGTTGAAACTACCATAACATCTATTTTCCAGATTTACTTTTCTTTTTACTCTGTTGCCTCAGAGTTTTCAGTAAAACTACTGAGCTTATAAAGATTTTTTTCTCTATTTCTCTTTAAGAAAAGTCATATCATTTTTAAACATAGCAAAGCAACATGGATCCTCTGCCACGAAAGGGTGAACTAGACCTAGTTCTGTTCAGAGTTTGTCATTTCATAGTTGTTTAATTCTGCAGGACACTGAAACTTTCAGTGTCCTAGTACCTTCTTTTTAAAAACATGGATATCAGTGCATTGTTCTAATGTCCCTTCTTATTGAGTTGTCTACAGTTTTATAACTTAGGGGCAGGGAGCATAAAACTTGGATAAGAGGAGATAATAATTCATATTTTATAAAATATATAAAACTAAAACTTTAGAAAAAATATATTGAGATGCTATATAATTGTGTGCCCAATGGAATCATGGAGGTAATTACTGAATAACAATTGTTACCGTCATTAAATTTTATGTGTTGTCATTAACAAAAATGGTATCTTTTTAAGGAACCACATTCAAGAAAAGATGTGCAGTGATTCTAATGCTTTTACAAATGTATATTTTTAAAGGACCATATTCAAGAAAAAGACACTCAGTTATTCTAATGCTTTTATATCGATGATCTTCTATTAATATTCTACTCTAAATTGTATTTCATCTTTTTATTGAAAATTGAATACATCTAATTGATGAGAAGAGAGTGAAAATAAGTGATTTCATGTGAAAAGCAACTCTAATGAGATTTTAATAATTTCACTGTATTTTTTACTTTTGATAGTATTCAGTTTTCCTCTTAAGTAGGAAAAACATGCTTAATGCTAAACTAAATGGAGAACGCCAACTGCAAAGAAACACATTCTATTATTTTTTTAAATCAAGTCCTGGTAATCAATGATAAAGAGAATAATATTTCACTAAAGTAATGAAATAAATATGAAATAGTTTGCCAATGATTCATTCAACCCTGAAAAATATACTGACAATTTTAGAGGTAGTCACTAAATATCATAAATTTCAATTGAAAAAATTCACATAAATTTCAATTGATAAAATATTAATCTGTTTCATTAACATGCACACCAACATAGCCACATACAATTAGATATTTTTAACATTAGCAATCTAAAAGAAAAAAATGACTAAAAAAAACTAGGATGTACTTCAACAAGCTGCAATACATCTATACAATGGGATATTAAAGAATAAAAAGAAATGCACTATCAAGCCTCAAACATGGAAAAACCTTAAGGGCATATTACTAAATTAAATAAGTTAGTTTGAAGAAGTTATATGCCCTATTATTCCAATTCTACAACATTCTAGAAAAAACAAAACTATAGACGATAAAAAGATTAGTGGTTGTCAGGTTTGGAGGGGACAGGTATGAATAAATGGAGCAGGGGAGTTTTAGGACAGTGCAACTATTCTGTATGATCCTGTAATGGTGAATAAATTATATTATCCACTTCTCACAATTCATATAACTGCACAACACAATAATAAACACTAGTGTAAACTGCTTGCTTTAATAACAGTAGGTCAGTATTCTTTATCTTCTAGTAGTTTAATAATTTTATGTTTTACATGTAGGTCCGTGATCCATTTTCAGTTAAATGTCACAAAAAGTACAAAGTTTGTATTTAGATTCAATACTTTGCATGAAATTTTGCTAAAGAAAGATGTTAATAATACTGGGAACTGTGTTGGGGGAAAGGACACATACGGAAGCTCTCTCTACTTCCTGCTTGATTTTTTTTTGTAAATCTAAAAATGCTTAAAACATCAAGTCTATCAATTAAAAAACAAGCTTTGATAACATTTGCTAACTTCTTGATGTAAATTTTAAAGACATCAAGAATTTGGGAAAAATGCAGAATTATTGTATCATAGCATGGGATAGAGGATAAAGAGACATTGTTGACAACATCACATTGATTCAGTATTTACTGAAACATTATTCTACATGTCTACATTTAAATCAAATATTACAATTTATAGTGATTACGTTTTCTGGGTTTGTTTATTTGCTGGTTGTTTTTGTTTGTTTGTTTTTTTGTCACTTGGCTGATGACAGAGAAGATCAGTATGCTAAATTTTAGTTTTTTTCTAAATTTAATAGATAGTTGCAATGTACATATTCCAGACAGTTTAATATGCAAATGAATACTTTTAAATAAAAGACTACTTACCACTATATTTGATGACACGAATTGTTGAATCTCCTTCGCCAAATTTGGTGAGAGGAGTTAGTCGGACTTCATAAGCCTCTGGTTTAATTAACTCAGTCAAGTTATATGTAATTAATTCTCCTTTTTGAATATTTCCATTTATTTTAATCTCCTGTTCCCACCAACGCTGCTGTCCAGCCTGAAATCAAAAGAATTATGTAATAATATCCCCAATATTTTCTTCAGAGAGAACTACTGTGTTCTAACAAGTGGACAAAAAAGCATTCTGAAATTTTATTAAATAAGAAAGTACATTACATTATATGAACACATTTTATTAAAGTTCAAGTTTCTATAATAAGCAACAAATTTTGTAGATGTTTGCAGATAATTACCAAATTATCACAGAGTAGTTTGGCTGATTAAACAGACTTAATATGCCATTTTATTAAGAGTCAGAGGATAAAACAATAGTTTCGACTGCAGTCTCAATCAATCCAGAGGTTTGAAGAGATAAGTTTAACTACTTCTTTTTTTCTTCTTTTTTTAAAGTTTCTATTTAAATTCCAGTTAGTTAACATAAAATGTTAACATTAGCTTCAGGTATACAACACAGTGATACAGGACTTACTACATCACCCTGTGCTCATCATGACAAGTGCACTCCTTAACCCATCACCTATTTAACCCATCGTCCCACCCACCTCCCCCATGGTAACCATCAGTTTGTTCTCCGTAGTTGAGTCTGTTTCCTGGTTTGCCTCTCTCTTTTTCCCCTTTGCCCATTTGTTTTGACTCTTAAATTCCACATATGAGTGAAACCATATGGTATTTGTCTTTCTCTGGCTGACTTATTTCACTTAGCATAATGCTCTCTAGCTCCATCCATGTCATTGCAAATGGCAAGATTTCATTATTTTCTAGGGCTGAGTAATATTCCACTGTATATATACCACATCTTGTTTAAAGTCAACTGATCTTTGGCAAATGAGCAAAGATAACACAGTGGAGCAAAAACAGTCTTTTCAGCAAACTACAATGGAACACTGGGCCTCCACATGCAAAATACTGAATCTAAATACAAACTTTATGCTTTTCATGACATTTAACTGGAAATGATCACAGACCTACATGTAAAACATAAAGCTACAAAACTACCAGAAGATAACATAGGAGAAAAACTAGATGACTGTGGGTTTGGCAAGAGCTTTTTAGATACAATACCAAAAGTACAATCCATGAAAGAAATAGGTGATAAGCTGGACTTCCCTGAATTAAAAATTTCTACCCTACAATAGACAGTATCAAGACAACTGAAAGAGAAGCACAGACTGGGAGACTATATTTGCAAAAGACACATCCAAAATATATAAAGATGTCTCAAAACTCAACAACAAGAAAACAAATAACCCAGTTAAAAAATGGACCATGGATCTTAACAGAAAAGATGCTGAACTGTATGTCATCATAGGAATACAAATTAAAACAATGCGATGTCACTGCATACCTATTAAAATAGTCAAAATCCAGAACACTGGCAACACCAAATGTCGATGGGATTGTGCAGCAAAAGTAACTTTCATTCATTGCTAATGGAAATGCAAAATGGTATAGCCAATTTGGAGGATAGTTTGGGTTTTGTTTTGTTTTCATTTACAAAACTAAATATACCTTTACCATATTATCAAGCAATTGTGTCCCTTGGTATTTACTTAAGGGGGCTGAAAACTTATGTTTCCACAAAAATCTGCCCATGAATGGATGTCTATAGCAGCTTTATTCATAATGGACAAACCTGGAAGCTACCAAGCTGTCCCTTAGTAGATGAATAGACAAACAGTGCTATAACCAGACAATGGGATATGACCTGTGCCAAAAAAAAATGAGTTATCAAGACATGAAAAGACATAAAACATGGGGCGCCTGGGTGCCACAGCGGTTAAGCGTTTGCCTTCGGCTCAGGGTGTGATCCCGGCGTTACGGGATCGAGCCCCACATCAGGCTCCTCTGCTATGAGCCTGCTTCTTCCTCTCCCACTCCCCCTGCTTGTGTTCCCTCTCTCGCTGGCTGTCTCTACCTCTGTCGAATAAATAAATAAAATCTTTAAAAAAAAAAAAAAGAAAAGACATAAAACAAACTTAAATGCATCTACTAAGTGAACAAAACCAATCTGAAAAGGCTGTATACTGTATGATTCCAACTGCATGACATTCGGAAAAAGGTGAAACTATGGATATAGTAAAAAGATCAGTGGTTGCCAGGAGTTGAGGGGAGGGAAGTATATATAAGCTGAGCACAGGGAATCTGGGGGACAGTGAAACTACTCTGTATGATATCATGGTGGATACATGTAATTATAAACTCACAGAACATACAACACCAAGAATGAACCCTAATGTAAATTATGGACTTTGGCTGATAATAATGGATCAGTGTAGGTTGATCAATTGTAACAAATGGATCATTCTGTTGGATGATGTTGTTACTGGTGGAGGCTAAGCATGTGCTGGGGCAGGGGGTATATGGGAAATCATAGTACTTTCTGCTCAGTATTACTATGAACCTACGACTACTCTAAAGGAATGAAGTCTTAAAAAAAATCTATTCTGCCACTTCCTAATTTTCTTTTATTTGCATACATTTTCAGTTTTCTTTTATTCACATAAGTAGTGTAAGTATAGTTGCTTTATAATATTTTTATATCTGAAGTGTATAGTATCCGTGTTCTTGGTACTTTTCTCTGTATTTTCTTGTTTGTTTTTAACTGTGTGTTGATCATGTAACTAAAAATACTATTACTGGGGGTTCTTTGCCATCTAGGACACAGTTATATTCCTTCAGAGATATACCTCTGTTTCTGACAGGCTCCTAAGCGCATCAACAGTGTGGTTCACTTTTGCTTTCATTTTAAACCCTTTGGAGTCACAGATTAAAGTGGAGATGATCCCTTGCTTTGGGCAGACCTTGGGTTTTGATTCCTGTTTGATCACCACTGCCAAACTATAAGACTCAAAGTTCAAGTGTGTGTGGGTTGGTGAGAAGCCAAAGGCAAAAGCAATTTGGGTGGGATATTCCAATTACAATACTTTGTCTTTCCATTTTTCCTTACATTTTTACCTGGTAATATATATGCACATACATACTATATAATTAAATGTGCATACATATTTTTTCATATATTTATATATTTGCTTGTTTTCTGAGGGTGAGTTGGTCTTAATTATATAGCCTAATCTGTTATACTTCTGGATATGTAAATCTCAAATATATGCAATTAACACAGGATAGAAAAATGACAAAATTATGGAATAAAACAAATCCCATATATATATTTGTGGGGTTGTTCACATAGAAGACAAAATAAGATTTATCATCCAACTGGTTATGTGTACGGAAAAAAAACCCATGAATTTGATGTCTAGCTCACATCTTATATAGAAAAAGTCTCAGGAAGGAGTGCTTGGGTAGCTCAGTAGGGTAAGCATCTGTCTTCAGCTCAGGTCATGATCTCAGGGTCCTGGGATCAAGCCCCACATTGGCCTCCCTGCTCAGCAAGGGGTCTGCTTCTCTCTCCCTCTGCCCCGTCCCCCTGCTTGTGTGCACACTCTTTCTCTCTCTCTCTCTCTGAAATGAATGGATATGATCTTTAAAATAAAAAAAGAAAAAAAAAAGAAAAAGTCTCACAAAGATCAAATAAGACAAAATTAAAAAGCAAAAGTTAAACTACTTAGAAAATAATACAGAAGAATATTGTCATGACTTTAAGTATGACATTGAATTCTTAAACAGAATAGAGAAGCACAATTAGCAAAGGAAAAGATTGGTAAATTAGCCAATCATAAATTTGAAATTAATATTAAATTTAAAATTTTGACATAAAAAGTTCTCATCAGTTCTCCCCACTAAACAGCTAAGATAAAGACAGATGTTTGAAGAAGATATTTATAAGATATTTAGAACATGTACAGCTAAATAGATTATATTAATACTCTTCTAACTTAGAAAAATTAATCAAGAGCAAAATCAGGCTAATAGGAACAGGTATTTCATAGATGCAGAAACCCAAATAACCAATTAACGTCAAGTCTCAGCCTCACCATGTACTAAAAGAATGGAAATTAAAATCATAATACCATTTCCATCATCAGATAAACAAAAACTTATAAAAAACAATATTAAAGTTTGATGTGGGCATAAAAGAATGAGGATTTTTATACACGTCAAGAACAGGGAGAGCGAGGGGAGTGGGGGGATGGGTAAGGTTTGATTCCACTTTACAAGCTAAGGAGTTGGCCTGCAACAGTGTTACAGACAGTAGCAGACTAGAGACAACGAGATCAAAGAGAAGGACTCAGGACACAGCATACAGCAGAAGCTCTGCATTCACACTGGTTCCCCTTGTCTCCTAAGTCCCATGGGGGGACGGACAAGTCCCCACATGGATTTTACACGTGCCTTGGGTTTGTATCACAGCTGAGGGACGCTGAGCTTAAAACAGCTTAGTATCGCTCTCTTTTCCCCGCTTTGCTCATTCGTTTTGTTCCTTAAATTCCGCATATGAGAGACATGGGAGATATCATAGGGTATTTGTCTTTGACTATTTCACTTAGCATAATACTCTCTAGCTTCAAACTAAGAAACAGACTCCTAACTCTAGAGAACAAACTGATGGTTACCAGAGGGGAGGAAGGTGAGGGGGTTAACTAGGTGATGGGGATTAAGGAGGGCACTTGTGATGAGCCTAGGTGTCCTATGGAAGTATGGAATCACTATATTGTAGCCTGAAACTAACATTCTACTGTAAGT
>NC_048237.1:22644978-22680257 GCF_002007445.2 Ailuropoda melanoleuca
TTCAGATAGAATAGGTCAGGATTTAGACATGTTATAATTAAGAGGCAAATGAGGTGTCCGAGTGCAGATTTATCAAGTGTGTAGGTCTAAGGAGCTAAAACCAAAACTCCAAGAACATTATTCATTGACATGTTCTTTGGTACTTGATAAATAATGTACAGTAATGGCAACCACATATGATATAGTGGCTCCTTTAAAGAAAATATATGGAGGTTTGGAAAGAAAGATTAAACGCAAATGTTCTAGGCTAAGACTGTAAGACTAAATGGGGGGTAGGGGTTTGGCAAGAAAATGAAATGCTACATCAAGATCACCCAAGTAATTCAAAGAATGTCAATCATTTTAATTAGACAGATAGCATCAACAAAAGTATTAGAACACGGTATAAATTTTAGGTCAGATTAAGCAAAGGTAGCATTCAGTAGTCGATAATGTGGTTCTCCATAGAAAGGAAATTTAACAGGATTTTTGCCTCTTTCCAAACCAACCCTGGAGACACCATAAAAGTAAGAGGTTGATTAATGGACCTGATGGGAAAACTACAGACTCTAATGGAAAAAGGGTCACGTCACAAAGAGGAGATAGCTTAGCACATAATTTGTTTTCTCTCCTACCCCCCATCATCATTATGGGTTGATCACTATTCAGGCTTTTTCTGCTGAGGAACCAAAAATTAATCACACCAGGTGTAACAAGTTGGGAACGGATAACAACAGTTGCAGGCAGATTTGTAACCTGAGTGTTTTCTTTCCTCCCTATTCTTCTTTCTCTAAGAAGATAATTACATATGACAAAGCATTTCCAGGATAACAGTTAAAAAGGTTTCACTGAGGGGCGAATGAGTGCCCGCATAACTAGTGAATTCTCATTAAATTCCATGGATTGTAACAGTGTCAATTTCTTGGTTTTGACAACATACCCTGTTTGTGTCAGACCATGGCTTGGCAATGGGTTGGAGGAGTGGTTCATGGAACTTCCCTTTATGTTTCTGTGTAACCTCTCATGAATCTATAATTATTTCAAAATAAAAGTTTTTTTTTAATTTAAAATGACTTCATATTGAAGACTTTGAAACTACTGATGGTATGCATAAGGATAGGAAAAAGACACACAAACGCACTTTAACTTGTTAGAGTAAAACTTAAAAATATCAAAGAAGAAAATATTGGAAGCCTCTAGCAAGCAGGGATTATTCAATGATAAAAGATGGAAAATAACTTTAACATCATGCTTCTTAATAGCACCAGTGCATACAAAAGACAATGAAGCAATATTTTTAAACTGTAAGGAAAGGAAAATAACCCCTAGAATTAATGTCCCGCTAAATTATTGCACAATGATTGAATCCGTGTGCAACAATTTAGTACTGTACCACAACTATGTGCAATAGTCTAGGCACTGGGGATAATCAATGAATAAAAGAGACCAAAAACTCTTCTTCCATGCTTCTATACCTTTGTAAACGCTATTTCAACAATCTGTAATTGTCTCTAGCTTTCCCAACCACTTCAGAAAGCTGTGCTTACACCTTCCCTTTCCTTTAATGATCCAGGCTCACTGCTAGAGATTAAAGATGGAGAACTGAGCCTGTGTGGCCAAGGCTGGAGCTTTCCTGGACCATCTTGGCATGACAATCTTAATCGAAGAACTGTGGCTAAGCCTGGAAGTAAACTTAAAGAGAGGTAACTGTGGCTTGTGCAATGATCTTAATCATTCATCACCACGAACAACGCTGCTTGGGCTTCTGGAGCTTTCAGCAACTTCATAAGGTATACAATTGCTACTATGGTCCAAATCCAGAGTCACCGATGAGCTTTATTCTTTCATCCCCCTCTACTGGGACATATAAGCAGCATGACTTGGTATTTTCTTTCTTTTCTGCTGCTTTACAAGAAAGGGTTTATGACAACCACATGCAAATGTAGAAGTACTATAATGTCTTCCTATAAANCCCCCTCTACTGGGACATATAAGCAGCATGACTTGGTATTTTCTTTCTTTCCTGCTGCTTTACAAGAAAGGGTTTATGACAACCACATGCAAATGTAGAAGTACTATAATGTCTTCCTATAAAGAGACACTTCTATTCTTAAATTAGTTTTAGCTCATTGTTTAAACAGTGTCACCCAGATCTTGATCTTGAAAAAGTTAATATTTGAATTACTACTTTTTCCTTTTTACTTCTCAATACCCACATAAGTGATAAATAGTGGAATTTTTATCATGTGCCATCATTAATTTACTTAAAATATTATCTGATGCATACTATGTGTCAGGAACTTAACTAGACTGAGATATATAGTATTCCTTATTTAGACACTAGGAATGTCCCATTAAAAAAAAATTAACAATAACAACAACAACAGGAGTAAGAATAAAAGAAAAATGCCCAGCTTTCACAAAGCTAACATTTTGGCTATGGGAAACAATACTAAATGATAAGGAAATAACAATATATCAGAGAGTAATAAGTGTAATACGACAAGTAAGTCAGGAAAGTTGAATAATGAACAAGGAATCTCATGAAAATTATGGTGAAAAAATTTCAACATTTTTAGAATACAGTTTGTTAGCACATCATCTGGGTTTTGCAGTATGACAGTATACCCATGACTCCACATGAACCTTCTAGACTTGTGGAAACATGAAGTGCTTTTTTTTATAGTTTTTCTTCTATTTCAAGTACAACTTTTTGTTGCATTTTTTCTTTTTTATAGTTTTTTAAAATGATAGCTTTTGAAGCTCTCTGTAGCTCACACATATTACTAGAATTTTATCATAAAAACCAAAGGGCATTACTTGACAAGATTGGTTCATCAGAAATTTAGGACAGAAAAGGGATCCAATGGAGTTGAATGTCTTAAAAAGCGAAAGGTTCCAGGATGGTTAAGGACTGAATACTTAAATCTGGTTACTTAGTTTCTAGTTCTATTTTTACACCTATTAGCTATTTGTATTTAGACACACGAAGAAGTTGAGGGCTGCAATTTCCTCAGCAGTAATAAGGATGGTCTTTGTAATCCATTGTAGCACTCAAACTGATGAGTATTTGAACATTGTGGAATATCTACTTCCGTACATGAGAGGTACTATTAACCCTATATCATAATCCACTATTAGCTTTCCCATTCTATTAATAATTGAGCAGGCTGAACATTTGCTGCAAGTTCACGAAAGTCATTAATTAGACTGTGGGACAACAAAACCAAACACCTGAACCACAGAAGCATTTAAATGTAAAAACAGTTTTAAAGTGATGGAAAATGTTAAATTGCCCAAACTACACAGAATATATAAAAAAATTACCCATGTAATTATTGATAAAATGAACTTAATATTTTATATTTTGCTCAGATCTCTTTTAAAAAGAGATGAAACTTTACAGATTTATGAACCTCCACCTTCTAACTCTCTCCAGATATATTTCCTTCCTCCCTCAATCTGCATGGAAAAGCTATATACGGGATGTACTTTTTTTATCTTTTCCCAAATATGCTTTTCCCAACATGTTTGAATACACAGAAGTTATACTGGTTGAGAAAAACAACAACAACAACAACAACAGCTATCTTCCAAAACACTAGCATTTTCGCTATGCTAAAAGGAATTTTTCTACAACTGAGCTTCGTTTTGTTCTGTTTTCAAAACAACTGCTTTGTGTTGATACAGAAAATATATAATATGAGAGTTACAACAAGGGTTTCTTCTCACTATTTGTCTGTCTTTATTGCTGCATATATGGCCATAATATCCTCATACTATCAACTAATAATGACTAAGTATCTGCTTTATGTTCAAGGTAATGTTATCTAGCCTTTTATAGGAGAGAAAATACGCATTTTCTCAAGATTTACTCTACTGTGTACGGTAATCCTTCATTTGCCGCAATCTCTAAGGCACTGAGAAACCACAGATCTACTTAAATGTACAGATTAATCAGTGTTTCTCTTTTTGCTTGTACAACCTTGTTTCCCCTTTGTAATAGATTTTACCAGAAAATGAAAATTACAGTTTTTTAATGTCGAGAAATACACTCTTAATTTTAGTGTTAGGGCAGAGTTACCCTAGTGGAGCTTTTACAGACAAAATTAACAGTTGGTTATATTCCTTAACTTTTTACAACTCCAAAACAATAAATTTTATCTTCATACTTCAAAAGTTTTATTTTCTAATCTTGACCAAAATATCCAGTTTTATACTTGACCTCAGGAATCTTATTTCTGTTTCCAATCAAAGAAAGTATTTCTTTCCCTCACCTCCATTATAGAGCCACGGTGTGAGATAGCCAATATAATTTACTTATTTTCCGACCAAACCTAGTTGAACTTATTGTTAGTCTAATATGTGCCTATTACATTACTTGTATTGTATGTCTTATCGCAGTGCTCTTCTCACTCCACCACAGAGAATTCCTGCTTTATCTTGGGTTGTGGCTTTGCTCATTAACTGAGCACTATTTGATCATTTATTACAAGGATCTGGTTTCCAAGCAACAGTTTTTTGAAGTTGAAATTATATTAAATACCTCTGTATATAGCAATCCCTTGACTACTATTTTTGTGTTCATCTAATTAGAATTGACAAATATAGACCATATTATAAAACAATTTTATACTAACTTATAAGGAATTTTATGTTAACTTAGAAGGGAGAATAAGATTTTTAACAGTGTGGAGTCAATCAGAATCACTTTATAAACAAGAGTGGTTTCAAAATACACATTTGTTAAAAAACAGGGAAATTTACAAACTACAAAATTTTCTTTGAAATATTTTATTTAAAATCTCAGCATTGCTATTATCACTGACACTGGCATTATTACTAAAAGTGCTAGTTTAAAAACGTGGGTCTAATCTATAAAAGAATAGACATCCAAAGCATCACTGAGGCAGACTAAGTACTTTTCTGAGCCTAATACGATTCTCAGATGAGAACCCCAAATGGAAGTATTCATGAGTTTTCAAACATACTAAGAATATTTGAGAAAATTCATATCTGAGCCATTTATTTTCATCAGATCTTGTTGATATCTCTAATACACATGCTAACATGTTTCACTGTTCACATCAGCATATTTTCTTTTAAAGAAATAGGGATACATAAATAATGATTAGCGTATCTAGTTCTTAAAAAATTCTTAGACTCATAACATGAAATGACTAGAAACTTTGGACTCAAGTAAGGTCTCCTTCAATACATCCAACTTCAGAGTCTCAGGATCCTTGCTTCTTAAAAATTTCTCCCTTGCACCTTTAGAAGACTGTGTCCTGGTCTTTGAGGTGGTATTACTAGGGTAATCTACGTGGGACCACTGGAAATAAGTGTGGATCTCTGCAGCTATGGGAAGGCATATAAAAGTCATGGCTTTAATAAAACAATATTAATGAAACATGCAGGGACAGCTTTATGCAAAACAGACAATCAGACACATTTTTAATCTCTCAGAAGGCTGTACACCTAGATGATTATCCTTCATCTCATTTCATTTTCATAAGACCATTTCCTATTTCATTATTATGAGATAAGCTGCTAAAACTTTAACTTAGATTAAAGGTCCAAAATTTCACCTTCTCTGGAGGACTGACTCATTTTATACAAAAGACTAATAATGACAGAAGAAATTTCAGATATTATAAAGCAATTCCCAGTGGTGCAATCACAAGATTGAGAAAGCTGTTTTTGAGCAGGTGGGATGTTGAAAATTCCATGTCAAAATACTTAGTACTAATATTTGCATGAACACAAATAAAACCGTGTTTTATTTTTTCACTTGGCAAATGTACTCATGCTTCTAAATTCCATTTTACACTTTTATTTATATCCTTTTGAGGTTGCAAGCAAACTATCTCATTCATGATTAATGACACCAGTTTGTGTCATTATTCATCTTCCCGCTGAACCACACACAAATTGGAAACAGAAGCAAATGAAAGTAAATTGAAATAGAGGAATGTGTAATACTTCTGAAACATTAAAATTTACCAACTTATTATCTAGTTATATAAAACGGTATTCAACTACAGTAAAACTACAATTGCTTTGTTGATAGCTCCTTTTAACAATATAACTGATCAGCCAGTGACAAAAAAAAAAAATGGAGCATTCATAAGCATGCAGTTCAATTCATCATGACAACAAGAAAAAAAAATGTTTGTTGAATTCTTTGAAAATCAGATAACTAGAACAAAACAAAACTGCCACTTTAGCCAGGAGCCATAGTTAAACTTAGCTGGTGGTTATAGAAATAACTGAAGTGGATGTAAATCCTTGAGAGTCAACAGTTATATTACGGGCACGGAGAGTATGCATAGATATATAAGGAAAA
The DNA here is from genome assembly GCF_002007445.2 of Ailuropoda melanoleuca. Classification (NCBI taxonomy): domain Eukaryota; kingdom Metazoa; phylum Chordata; class Mammalia; order Carnivora; family Ursidae; genus Ailuropoda; species Ailuropoda melanoleuca. The sequence continues at coordinate 22,651,304 of NC_048237.1, forward strand.
TTGCTGCAAAGGTAAAAAGCATTATGTTACATTAAATAATTCATGAAACTTTTTTTTTTATTTTTAAACAATGGCCCATTAAGGCCATTCTATAAAAAGAGCATAAGTCATTGATTAGTATTAGGCATTTACGATAGGCCACCCTGAGCTAGATACTGCACGACAGAATAGCAGGTGGAAGAAGAAACATAGGTCAGAAAAGACCATTTTTCTTGCCTTTGAGAAAATCTCATTCATTTAATCTGCAGGACAGTGTGTTCCCCCAAAATGAGTGCTTAAATTCACTTATCCTAAAATGAGTCTTTCTTTAAAATAATAACTAATATTTACTGAGCGCTTACTCTGTGGCCCTAAATTAACAATCCTCTGGATATCTCAAAAATGAAGGAATAATTGGGACCAAGTGACTCTTCCATTTTGTGAGAGATAAAGCAAAACTTTAATATATGCAAAATTAATCTGGATATTGATAGAAAAGTTGGGCTTTGCTATTGTTGCTTTGTAAAATAAAACCTATCACGGCCCTTTCTTAGTAAAACAATGAAAAAGACTGTTACACTGTGAATATATGTTCTGTTTAGGATGAGTAAGATTTCACTATTCTAGGTTTGATATGAGTTATGGTATATATTTACTTGCTATTTGTTAGCTAGAACTCATTGATCTTTGCAACTGTCTGACAACGGGTTAATTTATTTTTTATAATGCAACTCCAGGAAGGAAAGTAATTTTCTTTTTTTTTTTTTTAAAGATTTTTTTATTTATTTGGCAGAGATAGAGACAGCCAGCTAGAAAGGGAACACAAGCAGGGGGAGTGGGAGAGGAAGAAACAGGCTCACAGCGGAGGAACCTGATGTGGGGCTCGATCCCGTAACGCCGGGATCACGCCCTGAGCCGAAGGCAGACGCTTAACCGCTGTGCCACCCAGGCGCCCCAGATTTTCTTTTTTTTTTTTTTTTTGAGTCACTGTAATATTCTCACAGTCCAGACTAGTATTTATTGAATTCATGCATATACATTATTGAGTTGGTTACTCAGTGGGAAGATATGTCTTACTTTCTGCATCAGAAAGAAGGCATTTTGCCCATCCTGACAAAATGTTGTGCCATTACTTAGATTTACTGACAGCTAATAAAAACTCAAGCCCCACACCTAGAAAAATTACCAACTGTCTCTGATTGAGCAATCCTAATTACAAACAAAGTTTCATTCTTTGCTTGTCCTAGTTTCCAGCAAATCCACTGTGGGCTCTGCACTGTCCTGTCCCACATAGCCAGTGTCTTACCAGTTCCCTTACCCTTACAAAATGAAAACATCTGCTAATCATACCTTTAATTAGCAAAATGCCCAATTCTTTCCTATTGGTCTTTGCATTATTATAATGATCAGATTCACACCAAATTTTTAAAATCTGGATCTCCACTATTTCTTGTAATAGAGTACTCTATTTGTCAAATAGACATTTGAGGATTAGGTGTTCACAAAACTAACTACAAAAAATGTATATATTTATACATGTTTTTATTTTCCCTTGATATACTTATGAGGTGCTTTAATCTCTTCGCTTACTTATTTTGTGGCTTCTATCTCTTGACCTCATTTATGTCTGTACTGAAATGTCAACTCCTAAGAAACGGGTTCCCTGACCACGCTATTTCTTATAGCACGAGGATCACTGTTCACTCCATTGTCTCACTGCATTCCACCACTCTTCCCAATTTTTTTCTACCTGAAATCATAATAGCTGCTTATTTGTGTATAGGATTTCTTCCTAAAGAAAAGGAAAGTTTTGCAAGGTAAGGAACTTTTCCTGAGTACGTTGTTAGGGCTGTTTCTGACTTTCCATTAGCTCGGGGTGGGAGGTACATCTTTGTCCTCCACTGTAAGGTATCAAGTGCCAATTTAAAGGGAACAGGAAGAGTTCCAGGCAACATCATGTTACCCTGACATAAGGTCTCTCAAACAACCCGTGCAATCATCATATCACTCTTAGCAATAAAACAAAATATGAAATAAAGCCACACATATCATCTAACCCTTGATCGGCAATAAAATCAGAATGATTCTTAACATTACCGTTCCTGGTGCTTATTTAAAAATATGGCTAGAAATTCAGAGCACTGTTAGGGCTGTTTCTGACTTTCCATTAGCTCGGGGTGGGAGGTACATCTTTGTCCTCCACTGTAAGGTATCAAGTGCCAATTTAAAGGGAACAGGAAGAGTTCCAGGCAACATCATGTTACCCTGACATAAGGTCTCTCAAACAACCCGTGCAATCATCATATCACTCTTAGCAATAAAACAAAATATGAAATAAAGCCACACATATCATCTAACCCTTGATCGGCAATAAAATCAGAATGATTCTTAACATTACCGTTCCTGGTGCTTATTTAAAAATATGGCTAGAAATTCAGAGCACTAAAAACATCATCCAGAATTTCAGAAACTAAAGGCTAAAAAAAAAAAAAAAAGCCATTTTGCAATATAGAGCAGCCTGGAAGGGGTGAACAGCTAAGGCTTTAGTTCTGATTTCTTAGTGGCAAGTATGCTGCCCTGGGCAACGTTTCCCTTCTCAGTTTTATTTTTTGTCACCTATCTCTTGACACTCTAGCCAGCTTTTTGTAGCTATTTAGGAACATTCTATCCCAATTAAAAATTATGACTATGGAATACAAAATTCAAAATATGTATTTTTTTTTTCTTTTAGAGACAGAGACGGCATGCACAAGAAGGAGGGGGGATGGGGAGGGGCAGAGAGAATCTCAAGCAGGCTCCACGCCCAGCACAGAGCCTAACCAGGGCTCCATCTCTGGACCCTGAGATCACGACTTGAGCTGAAATCAAGAGTCTGATGCGTAACTAACTGAGCCACCTAAGTGCCCCGTAAAATAATATTTAAATAAGCAAGAAAATGCAGTTACAATGAAGCATGAGGAACATCAACGCCTTTGAAAGCATGATTTCTTGTCTTTACCATAATGCCTCTCAGGACCTCATATATTCCTCTTAGTTGGCAATTTGTTCTTATGTAAGTGACTATCTTGCAAATTGTCAACAGGTTTTTACAGACCGACCAGTCACAATAGGTCCTCAAAATATATAGATTTAAACTATATTGCAACTCAGACTTATTTCATATCCTTGAATATAATTAAGAGTTATGAATGTAGGGGCACCTGGGTGGCTCAGTCGTTAAGCGTCTGCCTTCGGCTCAGGGCGTGATCCCGGCGTTATGGGATCGAGCCCCACATCAGGCTCCTCTGCTGGAAGCCTGCTTCTTCCTCTCCCACTCCCCCTGCTTGTGTTCCCTCTCTCGCTGGCTGTCTCTATCTCTGTCAAATGAATAAATAAAATCTTAAAAAAAGAAAAAAAGAAAATGCTTTTTAAAAAAAAAAGAGTTATGAATGTAGCCACTGAATTTTTGGGTCATTTACCTTACCTCATTTAGTTTTTTAAGAAAAACTTACATGGCAAATGAATGCAGAAATTATTATTGCTTCATTTTAGCTAATGCATTTGATTATTCAAATTTAGATTCCTTCTTTCCTCCAGGTTGAACTATAAGTCCCCTTCCTATGAACATGATTTGAAAATTGTCTCAAAATGATGTCATGTGGGAAAAGTAAAGACAAGACTTTTGCTACCTTCTCAGATTTTCATCAGATTCTCTGCATACAGAATGAATTTTAATGATCACACAAGAGTAAGATTTAGGAGCTGGTACAAGCTTCAACACGCTCCCTCCAAAAAACAACTGATGCTGTAAAAATCATTTTGTGATAATATAGAGAAACACTTAACCTAGTACACCGATATCTGTGGGGCACCAAGATACTTTCTAAAGAAAGGATAATATAAAATTATAGAGGAGACAGTATAAAGTAAAAAAAAAAAAATATATATATATATATGTTTTAAGTGTAACTACAATTTTTTTTCTTGTTTTGAAGACCTATTATTACAACGCCTTATACGATAAGCATACACATGTTCAAAATTAGCTCCCAAAGTAGAGGGGCTGCTTATTAAATATAAGAAAACTTCCCATGGATTTTTTATTGTGTCATTTTGCTAAGACATGAGTCTCTGAGAATAAATTTTAGAATATTAAAAAAAAAAGAGTTGCAGGGATACATTAAAGTTATTTTACGTTATAACATGAAACTTCCTTCAGGTTTTTTTAAATTTTACCATTTTACATTTCCTTGAAAACACTACATTAAATATGTGCCTAACATTCATCTCAACACCAGTTCATTTTCCTCTTAATATAAACAATCATATTTAAGAATATTTTCTTAACATACTGAAATGAGAAACAAATATTCATATGTTGTGACATAAGATTTTCAAAAGACAACAAGCACATAATAATGAACATCTTTTTCATGTCTGCCTTTTTCTCCCTTCTTTCCCCCAACCTACATGTAATCATCAAATCCTGATGTGGCCACATCACTTTCTCTCCAATCACCAAGGCAGCAGCACCGATGTGGGGTAGTTATATATCATTTGAAATAAAACAACAGCTTTCATGTTATGCGGTCCCTTCTGAATTTGTACCACCGTAGTGATCATTTGACTCCTCTATTTTGGCTCTTTCTGTGTCTCCCCACTTCTCTCAAGGTAAATCTAGCATCTTTGGAACAGTTCATGTCCTTGGTCCCTCATATGTCCAGCTTGATCTTTTCCTTCTTTCTTGCACTATGGTCCAGATATATTGCTTTATTTTCAGTTCTCTAAATTTACCATGCTGGCTTTGTATCCAGGCATGTGTTAATTCCCTTCACATCCTTTGATCGGGGTAACTTCTATTCACCCTTCCCATGTAAGTTTGCTATTATTTCTGTCAGCATTCCTCACCTCCCAATTTATCTGAGGTTCACCTCCATTGTTCTCCCACAATACCTTATATGCACACCTATTATCACACCTATCAAACTGTACTGTAATTGCTGGCTTGGTTATCCATCCCCTGCGGACAAGAACTATCCTGCCACCTACCCATCCCCACCCCTTTGGCAACTCTCAAATGCTTGGCAGAGTCCTGCATATATAATCTCAGCTTAAGTACACACTTTGTTGATTACATAAAAGAATTCTTCTTCGTGAGTGACCTCTTAATAAATTGACATGAGATACAGAATGTAGATTTAAGCATTCATTTACAATAAAGCCTAACCCTATTTTGTCTAGTCTCATTTATTTAAGCACAGCAAACATGCTATTCTTGTATTGGTATTTTAATTTATAAACTTATTGTATTTGTGTGTAGAAGGAGCAGTAAGAGGTGAGCAGACATAGATAGCTTTTCATGATGGAGCTCTGGGTTGCCTATCCAATCTCCTTTCCAACCAAATCCCATCACTTTACATTCTGATGATTCCTAGATGCACACAGAGTTTCACAGCAGCGAAGGACGGAAGTTAGGAAAAGAGATTTCAGAATTAGACAAACAAGGTTAATATTCCAGTTCCCAAAGACCTCTATTTCTGCAGAACATGGCTATATAGCTTAACATTTGTAAGATTATNGCAGAGGAGCCTGATGTGGGGCTCGATCCCATAACGCCGGGATCACGCCCTGAGCCGAAGGCAGATGCTTAACCGCTGTGCCACCCAGGCGCCCCCCATCACTTTACATTCTGATGATTCCTAGATGCACACAGAGTTTCACAGCAGCGAAGGACGGAAGTTAGGAAAAGAGATTTCAGAATTAGACAAACAAGGTTAATATTCCAGTTCCCAAAGACCTCTATTTCTGCAGAACATGGCTATATAGCTTAACATTTGTAAGATTATTTCTGCATCTAAACAAGAGTGACACTAATTTCACAGGAAATTTTGGTATTTAGTATTATATTGGCATATTTTTCTAATTTATATTTTATTTATTCTGAAACCAAACAATTGTTTTACTTCTTCCTCATTTAGCATTAAAAAAGCAAAAACAGGTATTCATATCATGCCACACCTGAATAAATTATAAAATAGAAAATTGAGGAAAAGATTTCCAAAGTCAGAAAGGTTTGTATAAGTTATGGACACTGTTAAGTGGAAAAGCAGATGTATCCTCAAATATGGGAAAGATTAAAGGAATAAAAATATAATATTTAATTATGTGGGCACAGAAATATAAACACAGAAGTAAATAATTTAAAATATGTATAGCAACTAAAGTTCATACAAAAAGAGGTATTAAATTTCAATAAGAAATCATTACAAGGGGAGTTAGAAAACAAGGTGAAAGTCTACCATTAAAAATTAAGAAGAAGAAGGAGAAGGGAAAGGAAAGAAGAAAAAGAAGAAAAAAGGTAAAGAAAAAGACATGAGGCTCAGGTAATAATATTCAGCTCAATTACACTTGTCAGACTCCAAGCCAAATGGCTTGGGTTCAAATCCCAGTTTCACCTTTGATTTAACTCTGCGATCTTGGGTGAGATACTCAACCCCATCCTTTCTTCATCCTTAACACAGAATAACAGTAATATCTACCTCATTGTGTTGATTAAAGAATTAAATATGGAAGTATAAGGGCACCTAGAATCGTATCAGACTGTATGGTATACATACTTCAAGAACAGCTGGTAAGAATAGGTAACGACCATGTATTCAAACTATGGTCTTCAGATTCCTAACATCATGCTCTATCTCTTCAAAAATGGTTTCCAGACCTTGGAGTCCCCTAAAGCAACTTAAACATTTTATGATATTTTGCATTTCTTGTTTGAACTTCTTGAACCAGAGGACACAAACGGAAAATCAGGCAATCCATTATCAAGCAATGGTAAAGCAATGGTAAAGCAGTAGTTATTATGTAATTTTTTTGAAATCTGTCATGTTCCGCATTTATTATTCAAAGGTAAATATTGTTCCAGCCACTTCAGTTAAAATATTTTAACTGCTGAAAAGTATCAGGTTTTTGTTATGAAAATAGTGCAAAAATATGTATGACTCCACATTTTCAGACAACTTAAGAAACTAACATAAACTGAAAATGATAAAGCTAAAGTGATGATAATTTATAATTAAAAATGAAAAAAGTAATAGAAAATGATTATTAATTCAATACAACTCTGACAATCATTCATTCTTGAAATTTGAGGGAATGATCACTTAGGAGTTGTAATAGTATTTCAAGGTGGTCACATTCCTTTGTGAAGCACTGAGTTAGTCATTAGGAAACTACCAAATGTAAATTTTAGTTTATGCATACCATAATTAAGTAATTTTTAATACCTCATTGATAGGTTTCTTGTAAAAAATCCTTGGAAATGCATACAGATAAAAGCCTAAGGAACTGTGTATATTTTGCCCAGAAGTAAAGAAAACATTTATTTGCATTTGAGTTCTCAGTCTACCAGGTAAATCTTCATCAACTGTGGACTGAAAACAATATTTTAATAATCACTGATCTTAGAAATGCATCAATCCAGGCATAAGAAGAGGATACATCTCTGGTTGGAACTCACTGTACCTATTATAAGTTACCCATTATGAGATGTAAATTTCAAATTCATCCACAAATGGTGTTGAACAGCATATGCCTAGTACTGTGCTTGAAAGAGCATTTATCCATCCTTTCTATATTGAGATCAGATATAGGAATAGTAACGATAAGAAAATGCCAAAAGATGAAAATGGAATCTGATCTTAATCTCTTCAATATAGAATGACCATATGAAACAGTGGTTCTCGAAGTATGACCCTGAAACAGCTTTATCAAGATCACACAGGTAGTTGTTATAAATACAAACATTTGGGCCATACCCCAGACCCACTAAATCAGAAACTGTGGAGGTGGGTCCCAGAAACTGTTTTCCCAAGCACTACAGGTGATTCTGATGAATGAATTTGAAAACTGCTATAACACAAAGAAAACAGTGTTCAGTTCATTAACAGATACAGTACAGGGAGTACAAACATAGAGTATAAATTCATATATAAATCTGAATTCAAACAGCTTGCATAGTGTCGAAGCATGAAAGAAAGAAAATGAAGCCCAAGTGTCCATTGACAGATGAATGGATAAAGAAGAGCCGGTGTACATATTCAGGAGAATAGCACTCAGCCATAACAAAGAATGAAATCTTGCCATTTGCATCAACGCGGTTGGAGCTAGAGAGTATAATGCTAAGTGAAGTCAGTCAGAGAAAGACAAATACCTACATGATTTCACTCATATGTGGAATTTAAGAAACAAATGAGCAAAGGAAAAAAAAGAGAGAGAGAGAGAAACTAAGACATAGACTCTTAATTATAGAGAACAAACTAATGGTAACCAGAGGGGAGGGGAAGTGGGGGAATGGGTAAAATTGGCGATGGGGATTAAGGAGTGCACTTGTGATGAGCACAGGGTGTTGTATGGACTAGTTGAATTTCTACATTGCCCACCTGAAACTAACATAACACTGTATATTAATTACACTATAATTAAAATAAAAAGCTTAATTTAAAAAAAGACTCAATTAACTCCATTCTCCATTTCGAGTTTTGATATTTTTTTCCCTTAAAATCAGGTGAAGGGGTGCCTCGGTGGCTCAGTTGGTTAAGTGTCCAACTCTTGATTTCAGCTCGGGTCATAAACTCAGGGCCCTGAGATCGAGCCCCATAGCAGGCTCTAGTGCTTGAGATTCTCTCTCTGCCTCTGCTCCTCCCCACCCTGTGTTCTCGCTCTCTGTCTCTAAAATAAATAAATCTTTAAAAAAAAAAGGTCATTGAATGAATGACTGCTTTCCACTGACCTTTATAATCCTAGTCATTTAAGACTCTGAATTTATATAATATATATAATAGCACAGAATATATTATATATATATATATATATATATATATATGTCTATTGGGTAGTTTCTTTGATTTGGAGCAAATTCTTGGAATTCATAATAACCATGTATTTACAGACTGTAAGAGATGGAATTGAGACATTTAAAAAGTATTCTTTTATCCGATGAAATATATGAATCCATCTTCTCTTCTTAATAAAATACTGATTCAAATGGACAGCCTGGATAGGCTCCGGGCAATTTAATTTGACCTGTAATCAGTTGAACTTGGAATAATATTAAACCTATCTTTTTTTTTTTTTTTCCTTTGCCCTCTTAACTTAATTACCTTAAAAAAGCAACACTCGTTTGCCAGTATTTTTTATCTTTAGGCCTTTTTAAACTTTTAAAATTTGTTTGAAATTACAAATACCACCCCTCCCACCCCACACACATTCACACATTCTTTCCTTAGTTTTCATGACACAGCAGATTTTTCTACCTCATGGTTATTTCTTTTTCACTGGAACTTCTATCTTTGCTGTGTTCATGCAGTAAATTTATGTCTCTACATTTTTGCTGCCTTCAGTTCTTGTGTCTAATGCTTCTGACCTGTAAGCTTACATATTCGAAGGGAAGTATTCACTCAAATTCTAGTAGCATGTTCCTAACCAGGCTCCCTTTATTTGGTTTATGTTCACTATCATTCAAATTTAACAAGTTCAATTTAAAAATCTGAGCATTCTTGCAAACTTTGATTCAATATCTTACTTTTGTCAATAATTTAATACTCTTTCACTCCAAAAGTCTCTTTGAGGTTGCTCATTTTCCACTACATTCTGGGTCAAGGAAAAGGAAAATACTAATTAATTTTCCTGAGCAGTATTACTACACAAAATGAAATCTGTACAAAGGGCCACAGACGCAGAAAATTCTTCAGAAAGTAGTTGGAATTTTCCAAGACAAAGTACCCCTATTTCACAAAGCCTTTCACATCAAAGGCCCATGGCTCATCATCTCGGATTTATTGTATTTATTCCTCCTGGTAATTACATTGCGAAGTTAGTATTTATGGGAATGAATGAGAGTACATGTGCAGTGTCCTTGATTTGGAAGATGGAGATAACCACTTTTTATGAACTGGCTTATGGTTTATTTCTTTTCCAGAGCCAAAGAGACCATTAGCAAAATGGCTTTTCTACCTTTCTCTCTCTCGCCTGCTCTCTTCTTCATCTATATATTTGATGATTTCCAGAACATTCACTAAAGAGATGAAGTAAATGGCAGAGAACAAATGTCACTGTACTTTTAAAAATTGTTTCTCAAAAATAAATCAATATTCAATTTCTTTCCATTTCAACATTTTCTTAATTCAATTTTTCTTTCCTTCCCCCTTCAAGACTCTAATCTAAATCTTAGTCAACCTTGGGGCGCCTGGGTGGCAAAGTGGTTAAGCGTCTGCCTTTGGCTCAGGGCGTGATCCCGGCATTATGGGATCGAGCCCCACATCAGGCTCTTCCGCTATGAGCCTGCTGTGTCCTCTCCCACTCCCCCTTCTTGTGTTCCCTCTCTCGCTGGCTGTCTCTATCTCTGTTGAATAAATAAATAAAAATCTTTAAAAAAAAATAAATCTTAGTCAACCTTACTTCAAAAGTGCCTAATTTTTTCTCTGCCTCTATTGTAATATCATTTAATATACTACATATGATATGAACAGATTAATCTACAGAAGATGTCATTTATTCATGATTTAAGACTATACAATGAATTCAGATTATCTATCAATTCCCCACTGACTTCCCTAGGCTGCCACTAAATGCCATATGTCAAATGGTTCCTCCAAACATCTCTCTCAAAAAATCTGACCAACTGGCTTCAGCCAATCACGGACATTACTCTAATCTCACATACTTCACCATCTGCAGACTGCCAGTACTTTCCTCATAAAGTTGCTAAAAGTCATCCCCCATCACCAACCAATTATCCTGCCTGTTCCTTACAATTTTCTGCTTCTATAAACACATTAAACTAGGTACTTAGCAATATTAATAGCCACAATTGTCACACATATAGTCATTTGTGTACACAATAAATTTATAAATTTTTAATTACTATGATCTACTATAACATGAAGACTTTACTAAAAAAAAAACAAAAACACCAAATTATTTAATAAAATAACAAAAAGTGTTTTAAGTGGAAGGAAAAATAAACTATGGCTCAGTCACTATAGTCACATGAATGAAGACCACACTGAAATTGATAATAAATTCATCTATTAATTATACCAAAAAGTATATTTGCAATTAGTGATTTCTTGATTAGTCATTATTAAGGATTACTATTTATGAAAAAAATTGAGTATAAACCTATAAAAACTAACAAACCAGTCTGTACCTTGGTGATCATGTCTCCTAACCCCACTGCCTTGCAGCACTAAGGGCTCCTACATGCTTGTTTCCGTGGCATTTCGTGCACAGCCTCTGATAGCACTTGCTTTAATAAGGCTCTAAGGGCAATGCTTACTTCTTGAACTCCTGGTAATCACTGTAGGATCAATTTACTTAAAGTTTTGTTGACTGACTGCGTGATCAAAGGAATATGATAATTCTAAGCATTTTAATAGGTCATAAGTCAAAAAGACAGGAACAGTGGCAATTTCATTTTACTCAATAAAACATTCTACTTTCCAAAGGGGACAGTCAAAAAGCCACATTCATTGTGCATCTCTATGGCAGAGTATAAAAAAGAAATGACAAGAAACTCTAAAATTCTTTATTATTAGAAACTATAGCTGTGTATGTTTCAAATGTAGCCAAATAATGTTTATGTTGTTTATGGCATATTCAGATGAGTCAGAAAGAGTTTTGTTTGTTTCTTAATTCCTTAGATACCAAGGAAAGCAGACATTCAAATAACCTTTTCTCTTTGCTGTTAAGCAACAAATGAAGCAAATAATTGGAGGCTAGTAGCTGTCTAAGGAGATTAAACAATTGCTTAGCTAAGCCTAAAAAGTATAAATTAAGGACATAAAGATCTTGAGAAAACTTTTTTTCCACACATTAATATTTTTGACTTCACTTGATATTTTTGTTCTCTAAGTCTCTTAAAACAGTACCTCCAGAATACCAGTGCTTTTTTTTTCTCAAATACACTGCAACAGCTTCTAAGAAAAGCATATAAGCCAATACTCAAATTTTCTAGAGAATTTTCCTTATCATATTTAAATACAGGCCAAATAGCTTAATTGAAATAACTAACAAATTTTACCAGAAAAGCTAGAGAAATGCTGGGTTCAGTCCACCAACTCCGTCCAGCTGTGGTAAATTTAATAACACAGCAGTGATCTTATCACCTTAAATTTAAGAATAGATAACAAGGTTTCTCACAGTGTCCAGCTGAAAAACAAAATGGGGCTCTCTAGAGCTGAATTTGCCATTAATTTTAAAGAATCAAATTTGTTTTTCAGACTTCATTTAATACAGAAATGTATCACATAATTAAAGCTATGTTCAATATAAAAAGGGGAAATAGATAACCTACACATTTTGCAGATAGAAGAAATTATTTAGATGCATAGGCTCAAAATAAAAATATAGGCTAAAGTAATAAATAAGTCTTTAAATACAGGAAATATGTGACATTAATTATTAATAATCCCTTGAAGAAAAGTTGGTCTCAAAATCAAAGGCATAAATATTAATTATTAGGGAAGAGCATCCATTTTTTAAACTTACGTTGCTGAGGGTACATTCCTAACATTGTTTATTTAAATATCGCCCAAGTTGCAGTGATTATATTCAAAAGCTCTTGAGTCAAGATTCTGACATAGCTTAGGAGATGAAAAAAGCCATTTGTACGTAATATAAAATCTTCATTACAGAGATCGTTAGGTCAGAATTCAAGAGTGATTTTTTAAAAATGCTTGTATCTGATTGTGTCTTAAAAAATGTTGATATCTAAATGTTCATGCCTGAGAAAGAAAAAAATCTAAATTTTCTAAGGTAATATAGAAGAAATAACCTTATTTTACATTAATGCCTTTGTTTCCTATTATTAAGCAGGGGGATATTCTTAAAAGAACTGTATCACTTTCATTGTATCTGGGATGGTTTTGTCCTATCATCAAGAACTTTGGTGTATAAGGAGATTTTCCAAAAGAAATGTTGTTTTGAGGCTATTTTGCATGTAAAGATTTCTTCATGTGAGGGTAAGTGTAAAGAACATGGTAGTGGTGAAACGACAAGCTCCTTCCGGTTTACAAAAGCCACCTTCCTACTCACACTGTCAGAACTGCACGAGGCCATTACTCTTTATTGAGATCTCCCCAAAATCCATATCAACTTTCTCTCCCGTGGCAAGACATAGTATCTGAGTAAAATTACCAATTAAAATACAGCATCATAAAGAAAAAAAAACACTTATTTCCTTCTAAGAAACACTTATTTCTAAATATTAAAGAAAATCTGAAGAATAAAGAAACCCAGAAAAAATGCTTGGCGAGGAAAGAGTTAGCTTCAAAAATTGTATGAGAGACAGGAATTGTTTTCCAGACCAACGCTTATAACACCAGAAGTATGTTTTCCTCTAGCGAATGGCAGGAGTCTCACAAACTTAGAAAGAACAGTATTAGCAGCAGCCTTATCCATCTGATCAAGAAGGCTTTAAACTAAGACTCAAGGTGGAAGAGAAAAATGTGAATCTGTAAAATGGATATTACGGAGGAAAACAGGTTTGAAATGAAAATAAGACATAGGGACAAAAATGTCCAGAAATTATTTTGTGAAAATCATGACTTGGAATCATACTTAGGCCTAGGATATATGGCATACCAAATAAAACTAAAAAACAGTAGATGTGTTAAGGTCTCAAAACGCACTCCCTTATTTTAGTCCTTACACAATTTCGGTGGATGAGTGTAAGAATTGCCACAGATGTTTGTGTAAGGAGTGCCCCGCACAGGGGAAGCTGGCCTGGGGGGCAAGTGCAGAACATTTTCCACTCCACGTACAATGGCCCAGTCAGTATCATTCTCTTCAATTTATAGGGTAGGAACCTAGGCTTAGGTATGTTCAGAAACCGGCTGAAGGGTATCTAGCTAAAAAATGGTGAGGCTAGACTGGCTAGGATTGGAAGCCAGGTACGTCTGGAATTCATAATTTTAGGAAAACATAGGGCAATTTATGCACACATATGCACACATATATCATTTATTCTAGAGTATCAGAGTAGGGGGAAATTATCTAATTTGTTCACAAGGAACAACACAGTGACTGGGGAATGCGTGTCATTGAGTATCAGGGAGTTATATACTAGTTTTATGATCCAGAAACGTAAAGATAGGAATTTATAGGAGATGCTAATATAGGAGGGGAAAATCTGAAAAGAAGGGAAACTGCCACTGGAAAATAGTGTAGTGATTGTAGCAAAACATAATACAGAAAGTAGTTTATTAGTAATGAGTACAAGACGTGGACGAGAAGGAAGGGCTTCAATTAGCTGGATCCCTCTTAGGAGGAAGTTTAATTCTGCTAAAAATGTATCCGGGGGAAGACTCTAATGGTAACTACTTTTCTGCTAAATTTGACTTAGAAGGTGGAGACATTGGGAATGAAAGTTTTGAGGAACATGAGAGCAAAGGAAGGGAACCATGAGCAGAGTTGGGTAAATTCTGCAGAGCAAAACCAGGCAGCCTTCAGTTTACAGGGAGAAATGGGCCATTGCCCAGATACTCTAAGAAAATACACCTGAAGAAGAAAGTGAGAAACCAAAGATGAAATCCTGACTCTATCATTGCAAATGAAGCTATAACCAGAAAAAAGGAAAAGACACCTAAGGAAAATAATTCAATTTACAAATAGCAATTTGGTATTCGGTTCTTAGGTATTTCAAAATAGAGATAATACAAGATGAATGTGAATGCCTAAATCAAGTGGTAAGAACTTAGAAAATGAGTTGATGTGTCTAAGGTCAAGAATGCTCTAAGAAGCTCCAAATATGAAAGATCTAAAAATGTTAGCTGTGTGCAGTTAAAAAAAAAAAAAAAGAAAAAGGAAAAGAAAAAGAAAAAAGGCAAGTCCACCAGCTGAGGAAGAAAGAACTGCTAATCTTTCTTGTTTATACTTTCTTTATCAGGGAAAATCATCATCCAGTTAGAACTAATAGAACAAACAATTTTGATACGGATTTAGGATTTACTCAGATTTCCTTAGGAACTGAAGTAAAAGAGGGATAAAAAGAAATGATCCGCACTGTGTGCTACATCAGCGACCTGTGAATTCTTAGACAAAAAGTAGTGATTATCAATACCAGGATGTATTCACTAGAAAAGATTTAAAAAAAATTTTTTTTTTTTTTGCTTATTAGACAAGGACAAGAATATTCAACTACCAATGTATCTTAATTTGGATGAGGTATCTTACATAGCCTTTTATTAAAACTTCTTGAACAAGGTAGAGAAAGTTTTATGATAATACAACTGAACGGATTATTGGTGATCGATCAATCCTTCTCCAAGCAAATTTTGTCCTTTTTACTGTGGAAATGCAAAATGCTATCCTGTGATTTCACTAAGGAAGTGGAAAACAACACTTTACAAATCTGTGGATAATACAAAGTTGTGAGGGAATCAAATAACTCCTCGAGAAAATGTTTTGTTATGCAGAAACAGTCACCCCCAGATAATAACCTATGTAACAGGAAACAATATAAAGACCTACATTTAAATTTCAAAAATATCCTTTGCACCAACAAAGGATAGCAGGGCTTAATGATGATTCATTTGAAAAGATCTATTTTCACAAAACCCATAATCTTCAGCTACCTTAGGAAAGCATTGTACTTGATTGTTTCTGTTCATTTTACTAAAATATTCCTATTCTTCAGATACTTTAACTTCACTCTTAAAACACGATCCCTCTATACTTTGAAAACCTTCGATTAAAAGAGGGGAGGCGGGTGGGGGAATGGGCACTAATGAATCATCGAACTTTGCATCAGAAACCAGGGATGTACTGTATGGTGACTAACATAATATAACATAATATAATAAAAAAACATTAAAAAAATAAAATAAAATAAAAATAAGTAAGACTTCTAGATCCTTAGGAAACATGACAAAGAATTATGCAGCACAGGCAAGTGTGAGCACATCTTAAATAAGTTTCTTTCATAGCAAGAATCCATTGTAATTTCTATAGCCTATCTCCTGGTGAAGGATTTCACAAGGCTCAAAGGATGTCACTTTAAAATGTCTGCTGTTACAGTAGAAAACACAAAAGTTAATTCCAAACATTTGTGAATAGCTTGGAACAATTCTATGTAAAGCACAATTATCTTTCATTGGGAAAATACAGTCTGGAATTTATGCAAAATGATTAGAAATTTATAGCAACATATCATAATAACAAGGTCTTCCAGAACCACAAAAAGAAAAAAAAGGCAGCAATTAAATTTCTCACCTGCCTAATACCCAACCGGTATGCAACAATCCGGTCTACTGCATCAGGGTTCATTTGTGTCCACTGTAGACTGTACGAATAAACACGATGTCTGTTCTGCCACACAGGATTGTAGGTATCGTAATAGAATTCTGGAGCATACGCCTTTCCTAGAAATAGAAAGAGTGCTTAAATTTGAATGATGACATATGACAGTCAAACATGCTTATTCTTTTTTGGTCCTTTTACCACATTCTACCTTGTGTCCCTTGAGTAATTATTTTATTTGAAAAGTCATTATTAAAATCTAACCAATTTTCTGGAGAATTTTGAGACTAGATGTAAGACGATTTCCCGGTTGATTAGATGAACAGTGTGAGAGGAGGAAAAGAATCAAGCTCCGCTACAAGTGTTTAGTCTAAGGAACTGAAAGAATGGTGTTTCCAACTGAGATGAAAAACCATGGGAGGGTCAAATTTTGGGGGAGAACTTCAGAAAGTTATTTTTTAACAGTTTGAATGATCTAAACGGAGACATCAAGTGGGATATACTGGTCTAGAATTCCAGAGAGGCCAGAATGAGATCTATAATCTCGCTAACCATAAGCATATGGATAGATTCTAAGTTTAAAGCCATGAGACTGAAGAGATCACCAAGGGACTGTGAGTAGTTAGAGAAGAAGACTAAGACCTGTGGTGTTTGGGTGGCTCAGTTGGTTAAACGCCTGCTTTGGGCTCAGGTCATGATCTCAGGGTCCTGGGATCAAGCCCTGAGTTGGGCTCCCTGCTCAGTGGGGAGTCTGCTTCTCCCTCTCCCTCTGCCCCTCCTTCTGCTCATGCTCTCTCTCTCAAATAAATAAAATCTTTAAAAAAAATACTAAAGCTTGACCACTGGGGCAAGCCAACGTTAAGAGAAATGAGAGCAGATAACAACCCCAACAAAGCCTGAGGTGGAACAAACCAGTGAATGGGAGGAAAATAAAAACTGTGGCATCCTAGAGATCAAAAGTAGTATATCAGCCAAGTGAATGATCAATTCTGTCCAAAAAAAAAAAAAAATCAGCGGAAATGAAAATTTGTGTTGATATTGTGTTTGGTCAATACATTTGAAATTACCCAAACAAAAACTTAACAATGACACGAGAACTTGGGCCAATAACGAAGAAGCCTTTATTCAGAGTTCAAGGGTAGCTATGTCAAGTGTGTACAGTGTATACAACATACACAAACCATCTGCTTTTTTTTTTTCTTCCAGTTACCAGATTGAAAAGTGCACAGACCATTTGGAATTATAGATCCAACTTCTTGATATTCTGAAATATAGATACTTTCATACCTTCCACTTTTTACCTATAAGTATTTATTTATTAAATTAACAATATGTAAGGGGAGCCTATTAAATGCCATGTAGTGTACTGGGCAATGGGGTACAATGAATGAACTATAACCTCCGTCCTCATAGAAACTGCTGACATTTCTTAGATTTTTCAAATAGCTTTGTAATTCTTAATGAATGATGAGTTAATAAGTTGTACTTTTATTACTCCTCATTCGACATCTTTTCTGCTTTTGCTTTTTTTAAAATTAGGTTAAATATTAAATGTCCTCCTGGGTTTTTCCTCATGGGTTTCTGTTTGCAAGAACTTCTCTTACCTGGTTTTTCACATTTCTTCATTAGTTGTTTATCATCTAATATGGTTGCAGAAGGGCTGGCTCAAAAAAATTTCTAACAGATAATTAAAGTATGGATTTTGCCCACTAAGAATAGAAGTGATAGTCTCTATTATCTCAGAGAAGTTCACCAGGAAAAAAAAAATAATATCAGATAAACTGAATTTGATTTTTGATAAGTTTAGTAGTGAAATTAAATACATGGACTAAAATACCTGAATTTTAGTAACATTTGAAAAATTCTCCCAAATCAACATTGTATGCAATGAAAAAAATGTTCTATGGATATTCATTCAGTTGAGCTGAAAATAGATTAAAAGGAGATCTTGGGCATAGAAGATCTCTAGAAAAGAGTCATCACATTCACTTTATTGCTTCTTTTATCTTTTTATGGTATTTTTCCTTATTACTAAGTGATAGCATGAATCCATGAATCACGACACTTAAGAGCAAAATCCAGATGAGAGCCGGGATCACGCCCTGAGCCGAAGGCAGAGGCTTAACCGCTGTGCCACCCAGGCGCCCCAGGAAAATAATATTCTGAATAAAGAAATTAATACCTAAAACATCACTGACAGCTTGTATTTGAGACCAAATGTTATTGAGGATGTGCATTTAGTAGCAGCCTAGATAAAGATCTAGGGGTTTTGATTAAAAATAAGCGTCCCGGCACACCCAGGTGACTCAGTCGGTTAAGCCTCTGCCTCTTGATTTCAGCTCAGGTT
Source organism: Ailuropoda melanoleuca (assembly GCF_002007445.2). Lineage (NCBI taxonomy): Eukaryota > Metazoa > Chordata > Mammalia > Carnivora > Ursidae > Ailuropoda > Ailuropoda melanoleuca. The sequence goes on from NC_048237.1 coordinate 22,669,905, forward strand.
ATGATGTCAGGGTCCTAGGACTGACCCTCTGACTCTGCCCCTCTCCTCACATGTGGGCGTGCATGCACGCATGCTCTCTCTCAAAATAAATAAATAAAATCTTAAAAAAAACCCATCCAAAACCCATAAATGAAGTAATAAGCTGCTTGAGTAATGTAAACCTGGGATATTTTCAGTAGACAATGGTGTCTACATTGTATTAAGGGGAAAACAGTCTCAATGTTTTTTTTGGAGGGGAGGAGTTGCTTTTTTTTTTTTTTAAGATTTATTTATTTATTTATTTGAGAGAGAGACAGCCAGAGAGAGAGAAAACACAAGCAGGGGGAGTGGGAGAGGAAGAAGCAGGCTCCCAGCGGAGGAGCCCAATGTGGGGCTTGATCCCAGAACGCTGGAATCACGCCCTGAGCCAAAGACAGATGCTTAAGGACTGAGCCACCCAGGCACCCCTGCTTTTGTTTTTTAACCAAAGGGGAAATACAGAGGTATTCAATTTAGTTCTAAGCACCACTTTGTTCACAAATGAGTGATGCAGTCGAATGGAATGAGTAGAGAGAGTACAGTCACAGCCTGTGGCTTGTTTAGCATGCAAAAGAACAAAAAAGTCTGTCAAAAATAGGCAGATACAGTTTTTCTAAGACTTGAAATTCTATCACAGAGAAAGAAAATCAGACAAATTTTAACCTATCTATGAAATAAGAGGACTACCAGTGGGTGGATATTAAAAGGAAACACATTTTGATGTTGAAATTTTCTACCAGTCCTTTCGGAACATGCAATGACCTACCTCAGGAGACTGTGATTTTCTCTTCACTAGAGGCTTTTTTGTCAGTACCTTCCAGTCATTGAGCAGGGCTGAGATGGGTGGCTTTCCACAACGTGGCCATTAAAGCACTCTGAGTCTCAAATCTATCGGGGGCTGTGAAACATTTGCCTACTGTTTGTTTTACTGCCTTAATTGCGCTAAGCATACGAAATTCCACTTCATGTTTCTATTACCTGTAGTCTAATCCTATTTTTTTTGTTGACCGCCAGGAGAGAAACTGGCTGCCTGTCATAAATGCAAATTGCCATAATTCTAGAAGTGATTGTTTATCTAAATAAATACTTTTAAGGTTACGGAAGCAGTTTAACCTTGAAGGTAAAAAAAAATCCTCATGACTCTGTGAATAATATGAATTTGCTTATCAAGATTATTTTCAAGGTAATCTAACCCTTATTTAAGTATTCCGAACAGATCAAATTTCAATGTAAGATTCCATCATCTTTAAAATAATTTAAAGAAGATCTGTTCCAATATCTCATATGATAGATAAAGACTTTGAGGAACAAACTAGAAAAGGTGATGGTGTACGACAATTGAAATAACCAAATAAGCAGGCCCCATTACAAATTTTGACTTTGATTCATGGAGAAAGTTTTATTTTAGTTCAAGATTTTATTTTATTGTTAATTTTTTAACGTTAGCTGAATTGCCACACCTTAGAGTCAAAGGTGAAGAAGTTTTTAAATGGTGCGCAATACTGATTAGTAATAAATAATTACTGATAAGAAGTAATTTTGAGGCACCTTGGTGACTCAGTTAAGTGTCTGACTCTTGATTTTGGCTCAGGTCATGATCTCAGGGTCATGAGATAGAGCCTGGCATTGTTCCCCGCACAGCATGGAGTCTGCTTGTCCCTCTCCCTATACTACTCCCCCTGCTTGTGCGGGCACTCTCTCTCTCAAACAAACAAATAAATAAAATCTTCAAAAAAAAAAAAGAAACAATCTTGACTAGTTGCAGTTAAATATAGATATTATTGTTTATGTCTCAGAACATATTTTGTACTAAATCTCTTTTGCTTTAACTACCGAAGTGCTTTCTAATTTTATTTAAAAAAAATAATTTTCAAAGATAAAAAAAAACACACATACACAAATTTTTCTCTGATTTCAGAACCAATCAGATTTAATATTAATACAATCATTTTTAAGAAGCACACTGTAATACTAAGGAGACACCCTTATAATAATAGGCTTTGACAACCAAAGATGACATCTGCTGGTTAACACAGAAAGAATTCATAATATATATTTTTTTCTTTTTTCTCTTCTGGGCATTTTTTCCTCCTTCCAACAAGCATGCCAAGAAAATTTTTTTCTCTTTTACATTCTGGTTTCATTTTTATGCAACACTGTCCCAGTTTAAGTCTTTTTAGACTAAATGACCTAGAACTACATTCATTATCTAAACGAGCAGATAATTTTTAGATTCATTATGTATATGGATCTTGGATTTTAAAACATTCTTAAAATATACATAGACTAAATATTTAATTGTTCAAAATTTTAAATAGAATTTATATAAAAATACATTTACTCTATTTTGCAAATAACTTTTGAAAAGTGATTGAGATTTCAGAATATGATTTTATGCATAAGCTAAAAGTTCAGGATATAGTAAGAAGCTATGACATGTCACTTTCCTAGTCTAAGAATGTTAGATTGAAGTATAACAGAAATTTTTCTTAGGTGTTTCTTTAAGCTTGCAAGCAAGAAGGAATTATTCCTTGAGGGTCAAAAAGCACAGAACTGAAAACCCAACACTGAATAAGAGTTTAGGGAAGAAAGGAATGTTGTTGGTCATTGCACCCTTGGAGCTGGAATTTTAGGCTCATAGGAGATGAGGTTAATGGGCCAGTGCAAGATGAAAGATGGAAATGAGGCCACCACATAAGATCAACATCAGTAAAAATAGCTATCTCAGACATAGGGTCTACTAGAAAAAAATTTCCCCTCACCAGCACAGGAAGATGCCAAAAATATTTACATTAACAAAAAAAATCATCCTTGGCTAATGACATCACTGCACCACTTGAGTAAATCCAATATCAAGTTATTTTTGAAAGACATGCCCTCAATTTAGACTACTGAAAATTTCTCTTGATTAAACCTCAATGAATCTGAATTCAGAATACAACATTACTAACACACAAGAAATTGTTCCACTGAGTGACTAAGAAAGACAATGAACAGCTGGATTAGTCTATAGGTAATAGAAACATACAACAGAATTTATAAAGTCTGCCCAAGACCATTGAAGAAATACAATAGAGAATGATAAAAAAATGCTATGGGACCTTCTATGAAAGAATAATTAATACTCTCTACTGGGATCAAAGGTAGGCTTCATAGGGGACATATCTGACATCTTTACATATCTGACTCTTCTGTCTGAAATTGTTCAGACAGACAAGGATGGCATATGGAGGGATTAAGAAGAGAAGAAATAAAGCATGGCCTTTAGTAGAGAAAAGTGAATATATTATGGATAATATTTTAGAATTCCCACAAGAACTGGTATAACTGTAGCATGCAGTGCCCATCTTTCCTACCAAACGCTGCCCTTTTGAAGAACAGGGATGTTCTCATCAGCTGTTATATAACTGCTAACATACTCATGTGCTAGAGTAAGACAGGAGGAATAGGCCAGTGCTAACTTATGACATGTCTTGATATGATAAAATGTTTGCTACTTACCATATAGTCCAATTATTCTCCAATTATTTTAACCAGTACTCAAATAGAAGCTTTTATAGTGTTATCTACTTATTTTCACTTCCCAGAATGAACTCAGTGAAATCAACAAATTGAATGACAACTAAATTAATAATCAAAATGGTAATAATCAAGGAATTCATAAAAACACACTTGCAAAATATTAAAAATAATAAAGCAATTTAAAACTTTTCAAATGTGTATTTATTTTCACAAGGAGAGTAGCCACAGAGATCCATGGGGACTTTAAAACACTGATGATGCACTGATTTAAAAAAAAAAAAAAAGACTTCTAAAAATCACAAGAATCACAGCTCTGTGCCTGTATGCATTTTTAGTAGAAGCTAACAAAACAGTCAAGTCACACTGTGTTCAGTCAGACTCATAGACCAGCTAAGGCACTCGATTACTCATCACGATCTATTAGACATAATATATAGCAAAAATCTATGCAGCACTGTCACTCCACTCTGTCACACACACGGGACAGAAGAAAGAACATGCAATCGTTGGAACCATAAACATTTTCTCTTCAAATTAATGAATCTTGAGTCATATTAAACAGAAAAGAAGATGGGGCGCCTGGGTGGCACAGTCCGTTAAGTGTCTGACTCTTGATTATGGCTTAGGTCATGATCTCAGATCCTGGGATCAAACCTCTTGCTCTGCACTCAGCAGGGAGTCTGCTAGAGATTTTCTCTCTCTATCTCTCTCTCTCCCTCTGCCCCTCCCCTTTCTCACAAATAAATAAATAAATAAATCTTTAAAAAAGAAAAGAAATGCTCCTATGGATATGGGGATTTTTCTAAGTTTTTAATCAGAAATATGATATAAATCCACGTTATAGTTTTTAACTATAACTGGTGGAAAAGAAGAGAGTGGACTGGATGAGTGAGAAGCCCTGGGCAGGAAACCAGTAAGAAGATACTGTTAAAAACAAAACAAAACAAAACAAAACAAAACAAAACAAAAAACAACAACAACAAAAACATGATTTGGGAAACAAAGAGAGGCTGATTAAATAAAAAAATCATTGCAGATAAGCATCCAATTAGCACTTGTCCTGAGTGGATGCTGTGGGTAAACTCCTAAATTTTCAATCTTCAGACCCCCGAGTGGACACTAGAGTTTCTAACTGAGATGGAGAATGATTGGATGCTTCTCATCCTGCATGAATGAAGGATTGCTGCTGGAGAATCAAATCAGTGAGGTGTCTAGCAACCACTTATTTAGGAAGTCAACTGCTAATTCTTACATGGTCCAGAAAAGAAACAGAAATACCATCTACATTCCTCTTCAATACGCAAGAAGAGCATTTATGAGCTGATATATGGAATAACCAAAAATCTCTGTTTACATACTAGCACCCATATTTGTATAAACTTCCAAACTTTACCCTTGCTTTTTCTGGAAACCCTAAAAGACTTCTCACAGGTAATCCAAAAGCCAATCACTTCAGGCTTTCCTGCCCGTCCTTCCAAGAAACGGGCAGTTCTTTGGTTGTGTAAAGTGCGGGGAAATTTTACGCAAATCGGAGTTATGTAACTGGAACCGTGTGCCAAACAAATACCAACGTACGAAATTTGCAATGGGGTGTGTCTAAAAGGGTAAAAATCCCACCGATGGTGTCATATTAGAGATTCAATTTGTTTTTATTCAGTCTTGTAATTTCAGACACTGAGGGTTTTTTTTTTTTATTCTCTTCATATACCACAAATACATCTGGATACTTCTCATGAAGACCCGACCGGGATCTTCCTATTCATAACTTTGTAAACCTGCTTCTAATGTTCTTCTGCCTGGTCACAGAGAATATTCCAATTGTGGCCTCTAAAGTGTTAGAAGAACGCTTAGTCTAGAGAATAAAACCGTTCTTTCTTGGGTTAAGGAAGAATTGATGCTTGAACTCTCCTAGAGAAAAATGAGTTTTTATAAGGCACTTCTGTTAGATTTCACAGTTTGTCAGTCACTATGCGAATCACCTTGCACACATTATGTTTTTTTGTTTTTTTTTTTTAATGCACGGTCCCCTGCAGGATGAGAATGTTCTTAACATTTTCTTTTTACAAAAGATTAAAGTGAAGATTAGCGATCTTAAACAGCTTTCCCTATAGAAAGCAATCATCCAGTAACAGAGCTATGCTCGGAATTCATGCGATCCAAAGCCCCCTTTTTTTGTTCTAACATCCAGCGTGCCAGGCAATGGTCTCACTCAGGACCAAGTGTGTCTGGCTGAAGGGGTGAGTGGGGCTGAAATTCAGCCTCTAGTCCCCTTGCAACTCCTGCCGTGCCGTGGGAGCCACGTCCGCTCAATAAAGGGGACTTTCCCCCTAATTCACACACAAATACTGTACAGGCTGGTGGATTTTCTGATAAGATGTCACTTCCACTAATCTAAAAAGCATCCCTGCTTTCCTACTCTGTCCATTGTGAGTACAGAAGCTGAAACTACAATTGACCCCAGTACTCAACCAGGTTCGCCATGTTATATTGTTACCGCAGAGTATTATCAACTCAGGACTTCATAAAGGGAAGGACTGACGAAATCTCTAGAAAGAGAGCTACCTGTATTTTATTAAATATTTAACTCAGGAATAATGAATATACGATAAGCTGCAAATAAATGTATTCATTCTTTCCTAAAGCTATACATTCCCTAAAAACTTAATGGCACCGAATATCGTAAAGCCTTGTGTTCTTTTAAAGGACCATTGGTTAGGGCGTGCGCACGGAGGAGGCACAGATGGATGAAGTGACCCAGTGACTCTCAGGCTGAGGCAGCTGAATGTTCGATGGCGTACTGATAGAGCACATTAACTTCTTGGCAAGTGCTGTTTGCTGCATATGCGGGTGGCCCATTGCTGAATATGAATGTGCTGGATTATCATTTAGGCAGGGAGCAGGAGGTGTTCAAGTGACTTGGAGAGGAGCCCAGAAGGTATGCTGTTTATCTTCTAGGAACATTTATTTTCTCCAAAACATATAACTTGAATTAATAAAGTGGATTTAGAGGTGAATAAAGGAAACTAGTTATTGGAACCGAATCACCCTGCCTCTCTAAGAATAACTAAAAGATCTGTGAATATGACTCCTAGCACAAGAAAAAGATTAGAGCACAAATAACTGTTCTTACCCTATTGCTAAGAAGCACTGGTCTGAATCTGACCGCAAAGTGGGTATCTGCCTGCAGTCAGATGCTGAGGCTTCTAGAAACTGTCATATTGGAGTTCTTTGGAAATAGACAAAGTTCATTAGAATGATGAAAGAAGGGGGGTTTCTTAAGTTATGCTTACTTAAGTAATGTAAAATTGTGAGACTTTGGTTTCATCCTCTGGTTTAAAGCCTGAAAAGAATTTATAAAAAGAAAGCCTCTATTGACTTTTTCACTTTAGGTCTCTGTCACAAGATCTCTCTTGAGAAAAGACGATAGAGCAGGTTGTGGGCCATCATCTGTGGAACCTCTCTCCTGACCACTTTCAGTCTGGTTTTTGGCATGCCTTTGGAACAAGTTTTGCACTGTTCTCATCCATTAATCATCCCTTCAGGGTGATAAACAGAGGCCAGGTGCTTAAACAGACACTTGGAAGTTTGGGAGTTGGCTTTGATTCCACTGAACTAAAAAGCTCTTTGATTCCTTCAAAGATTGGTTTTATTACCACCCAATAACTCCTGAAAAACCCAACTGTACTAAGTACTAAACAGATCCTTTCTTAAGGGCCTGTTAGTTCTTAGCGACAGAAATACGAAACATACAACATTCGTATACATATGTGTCTTTTCTACATTTAGGTTTCTTTGTTTTATTCTTCTCTGGTTGTCAGTGAAATATTATGAGAACTCTTTTCTCTCAGGGGAAGCTATTTGTGATTTCAGACTGTTTCTATCCTCTGCAAACTGGATCTAATGCCTGCCTGAAATAATATCAGGAAGCTGTGAGAAATAGTTTTGGAATCCGACAGGTTAACCCTGTTGGGTTATCTCTGTCTTCCCATCATTCTACCCAACAGTCACAGTCTTGCTTATAAAATGGTAACCCTCCAAGAACCTCAAACCCTGATTCATACCTCTGTCATTTAACTTGTATGTATGACCTTTTTATCAACACATTAGGTTACTCTATATTCTTAATGTAACAGCCACTATCCCTTAAAGTAAGGGACATAATTGAGAAAAGATGATAATGGTTATCATGGGGAAGGGAAATTTGTGAAGATAACCAGTTTAGTGTCTCCATCTAAAGGAGATTAATTTAGAGGTTAGTGGAGGGAAAAGGAACAAAGGATTTTTGAAGAGCAATCTTTTTAAAATTACCTTAAATACATTAACGTGATATGGATTAGGAAAATTATATCCATGATAACATTAAATAGAATAAGCACCTTCGTATTATAAAACACCTCCTATTCTCAACCCTACCTTAGTTGGCAAATATCATTTATTTAGTAATACTTAACTGAGGTATAATTTACATACAATAAAAGTCACACATTTTTAACTGCAGATTTTGCTGAGTTTGGAAAAATAGGTATTACTGGGTGATCACCATCCCAATCAAGATATCGATTTCCATTACCGCAGAAAGTTACCTCCTGCCCCTTGTAATCAATCAATTCCACTCAGTCTCAGCCAAACAAGAATCTAGTTTCTCTTACTAAAGGTTAGTTTTGCCTACTCAGGAAATCTGTATAAATGGAATCATAAATAATGCACTTTTTGTGTCAGGTTCTGACAGAAAACGTATTGAGTGGGTTTCTGAAATCCATCCATCCATGTATTGTGCTTACTAGTAATTTTTCCCTTTTTTCCATTTTTATGACTGAGTATATTTCCATTTCATGAGTAGATAGCGAGTTGTCTATGCATTCACTTGTAGATGGATATTTGGTTTCTAGTGGGAGGCTGTTACAAATAAAGCTGCTATTAACGTTTGGGCATAGGGGTGCCTCGTTGGCTCAGTTGGTTAAGCCTCTGCCTTCGGCCCACCTTTTGGTCCCAGGGTCCTGGGATGGAGCACCAAGTAGGGCTCCCTGCTCAGTGGGTAGTCTGCTTTTCCTTCTGCCCCTTCCCCTGCTCGTGCTCATTTCCTCTCTCTCTAATAAATACATAAATAAACAAATAAATAAATAAATAAAATCTTTAAAAAATTTTTTTTAAAGTTTGTGCATATTTTTATATAGGCATATGCCCTCATTTCTGTTGGGTAGTCACCTGGGGATTGACTTGCCAGATTACTTGGTAAATGCGTGTTTACATGTGAGAGACGGAAGAGCTGTTCTCACAACAGTAACCTCAGGTGACATTCCTGGGAGCAGGTGATACGTTCAGTTACTCTACAACCTCACCAACACCTGGTATTGGCAGTCTTTTTAACTTTAACCATTATTATGTGTGTGTAGTGCTATTTCATCGTGGGTTAAATTTCATTTCCCTGGTGACAAATGATAGCAACCAGTTTTTATGCAATTATTGGTCAACTCTATGCTCTTTTGTGCTGTGTCCATCCAAGTTGTTGGTTAATTTTTAATTGGACTAGTTGTCTTATTATTGAGTTTTAAGAGTTACTTATATACTCTGGAAACAAACCTTTTGTCACATATTCTCTTTGGCCTGTGTCATGCCTTTTACTTCTTTTTTTTTTTTTTTTTTTAAAGATTTTTTTTATTTATTCGACAGAGATAGAGACAGCCAGCGAGAGAGGGAACACAAGCAGGGGGAGTGGGAGAGGAAGAAGCAGGCTTCCAGCAGAGGAGCCCGATGTGGGGCTTGATCCCAGAACGCCGGGATCACGCCCTGAGCCGAAGGCAGACGCTTAACCGCTGTGCCACCCAGGCGCCCCTCATGCCTTTTACTTCTTAATGATGTCTTTTGAAGAGCAGAAATGACCTCTGATGTATTATTCTTTAATGGCTGGTGCCCTTATTTGTTTGCTTTCTAAGAACTGTTTGTCTATTCCAAATTTGCATAAATTTTCTTCTATGTTTTCTTCCAGAATTTTATAGTTTTAGTTTCCTATATTTACATCTGCAGTCTATCTTAAATCCATCTTGTGGACAGCATGTTTTTTATGACTTATTTTTAAAATATGGATATCCAGTTCCAGCAAAATTTATCCAGAAAACTATTTCTGCAAGGGATTATGCCAGTGACTTTGAAAAGCTCAGTTGATCTTACATGTTTACATATGCAACCATAGAGGTCTATTTCTTCATTCTCTATCTTGTCTGATTGATCCTTCCTTCTGTTGATACAAAAAACACACTATCTTGATTCCTGTGGTTTTGCAGTAAGCCTNTACTCTTATTTTCTTTGTCCCTTCAATGTTTTTATTATTCACATATTGCTCTATTCCTATGATATTTTGAGTAAAGAGCACATTTTAATTCCTTTGATGTACTACTTTAAAAAAAAATTAGAAGTTTCTGTATGGCTAAAACTGTGCACCTGTAACTTACTGATATTACTTCACCTTATATATCACACTTCACATTTCATGATTCTCTGAGATCCCTATTCACTTCTCACTTCACAAATGTTATAAATTTATAACCATCACTTATGCTATTGTTGTGATATTTTAGTTCTAAATATGTTATAAACCTTAATTTAATAATGTGATTATTTTTGCTTCAAACCAAGGATTGACAGACTTTTCCTTAAAGGGCTAGAGTGCAGACACGTTAGGCTTCTGAGCTATAGGATTGTGGTTACAACCACTCACTCACATCTCCTGTTGTGGCATGAAAAGTAGCCATAGACAATACATGAGCAAGTGGGGAAGGCTATGTTCCAATTAATCTTTATTTGCAAAAAAAAAAA
>NC_048237.1:22680858-22776000 GCF_002007445.2 Ailuropoda melanoleuca
TTTTTTAAATCTGGTCCCATGATTTCTGATAACTGGAGAGTCAAATTCATTTACATTTAATGTAATTATTGGTAGAATTAGGCTAAAGCCCACTATCCTACTCTTATTTTCTTTGTCCCTTCAATGTTTTTATTATTCACATATTGCTCTATTCCTATGATATTTTGAGTAAAGAGCACATTTTAATTCCTTTGATGTACTACTTTAAAAAAAAATTAGAAGTTTCTGTATGGCTAAAACTGTGCACCTGTAACTTACTGATATTACTTCACCTTATATATCACACTTCACATTTCATGATTCTCTGAGATCCCTATTCACTTCTCACTTCACAAATGTTATAAATTTATAACCATCACTTACGCTATTGTTGTGATATTTTAGTTCTAAATATGTTATAAACCTTAATTTAATAATGTGATTATTTTTGCTTCAAACCAAGGATTGACAGACTTTTCCTTAAAGGGCTAGAGCGCAGACACGTTAGGCTTCTGAGCTATAGGATTGTGGTTACAACCACTCACTCACATCTCCTGTTGTGGCATGAAAAGTAGCCATAGACAATACATGAGCAAGTGGGGAAGGCTATGTTCCAATTAATCTTTATTTGCAAAAAAAAAAACAGTTGGCTGGTCTCTAAGCTCTAGTTTGCTGACCACTGTTTATATAGTTGTTTTTGATGTAAATTAGAAGAAAAAAAGAAACATAGTCTATTGTCTTTACCTACTTATTTACTGGATCTGATTCNTTAATCTTTATTTGCAAAAAAAAAAAAAAAACAGTTGGCTGGTCTCTAAGCTCTAGTTTGCTGACCACTATTTATATAGCTGTTTATGATGGAAATTAGAAGAAAAAAAGAAACATAGTCTATTGTCTTTACCTACTTATTTACTGGATCTGATTCTCTTCATTTCATTTTTCCCCAGATTATTGGGATACAATTGGTATACAAAGAACTGCACCTAATTAATATATACAGTTTGGTAATTTTGGACATATATATACCTTGTGTTACCATCACCACAATCCAGGTAATAAACACTCATCGCTTTCAAAAGTTTCTTTGTGTGAGGGTGTTTGCGTGAGTGTGGGTATATGTGTGTGTGACAGTGTATGTGTTAAGAGCCCAGAAAGGAACTCACTCATATATGGTCAACTCATCTTTTCAAGGGTGAGAGGAATACATTATGAGAAGAGGACAGTCTCTTTAATAAATGGTGTCTTTATTTTTCTTGCTTTCTGTACCATGATATGCTTGGATCTGTGGGTTTGAAGAAATTTTTTTTGTCCCATTCTCATTTTCTTCTTTTAGAACTTCAATCATATCCATTTTAGACCATTGCATATCATCCCCCAGGTTCTTAAGTTTCTTTCCTTTTGTCTTCATTTGTTTTTCAATCAGATTGTATCAGCTCTTTCAATTTGTCTTCAATTTCACTGATCCTTCTGACTTTTCCAGTATGCTGTTAAGCCCATCCAGGTAATTTTTTGTTTCAGTTATTGTAGAGTTTTAGTTGCAGAATTTGCATTTGGTTCTTTTTAAGAGTTTTTTCCCCACTCTTNCCCCCCTCTACTGAAATTTCTTATCCATTGCTCATAAATACTGCATTTATCTTTAAATCTTAGAATATGTTTTCCTTGAATATTTTGAAATTACTAACAATAGCTAGTTTTTGCTGTACCCAACATTTGGGCGATCTCAGGGCTCCTTTTTAATCATTGTTAAACAATAGGCCATTGTTATACTTAACTAAGAGTAACATTTTCCTATTTTCTTTACATGTCAATAATTTATATTTTTTATTGAGCATTATAGTAATAAATTATAATTGTTATTATTACATTAGTAATAAATATAATACTGCATATTATATAACATTAAATATTACATATAACTGGACTATGCTCTCTTCCTCTGAAGAGTACTGTGTTTACTCTACTGGGTAATTCAGTTACCTGCTGACCACCTGATACTTTTGCATGCTAGCTTTTCACATTTTATTGGGGTGAGATCAGTGGAGAATGCAGGGTGTTTCCCAAGGTCTTCTAACTTGGTAAGAGTCGATTTCTAAATTCTGCCTGCCCATGATTCTTGTCAGGGCTTGGTGTTAGCCTTTGTCAGGGAGTATCTAGACTAGGCCCTTCCTCTCTAGCATGACCCTTATTTCCTAAGGCTTAATCGTTCTACTATCTCACGAGGATGTCTGGAATTTTAAGGAGGTAGATATTTTTCAGCTGAAATCCTAGCTTCCTCCAGCACTGCTTGAATTCTACTACCACTCTCCTACTCTGGACCCCGAATAGCAGAAAATGCTAAGCCTCATATAATCCCCCTTGTCTGTGTAGCCCAAGCCTCAAGTAAAGACTAATATGGAATCCACACAAACTCCCATTACCCTTCTTCTTCGCAGCCCTATCTGCTCCCGTGCTCTGCCCTGTAGATAGTCCCTCGTGCTGCCCCAAACTTTACTATACATTTCCTCAGGTCTGCCAGAAATCCGTGTTCTGTTTGGACTCCAGCTCAGAATGCTCATATATGGTATATGTCCCTAGACAGAGAGCTAGACTGATGATGGTCTCACCTCATGAGTTTCCCATCTTACAGGAACTGCAGTCTTATGCTATCTCTTTTCCATTCCTAAAAACTGTCACCTCATAGAGTTTGTCTAATTGTATGGCTGAATATAGTATACAGGCTGGTCCTATAGTAAATAGTAAAAAGGCTGGTCCTACTCATTTTTACCAGGTAACTTTCAAGAGATTAGCAAACCTAAATCACAACGTTCAATGGCTTTTAAAAGAAAATGTGGGGGAGATATAGCTATAGATAAAGATATATAGATAGATAAATCTATCTATCTATCTATATATCTCACACACACGATGCAATATCATTCAGCTATAAAACAGAATAAACTGTCACCTTTGCAACAACATGGATGGACCTAGAGGGCATTGTGCTAAGTGAAATAAGTCAGTCAGGAAAGACAAATACCATATGATTTCACTCATATGTAGAATTTAAGAAACAAAGCAAATAAAAAAAAGGACAAAAAAAAAAACCAGACTCTTAAATACATAGAACAAACTGGTGGTTGCCATGGAAGAGGTGGGCAGGGGGATGAGTGAAATAGTTAAGAGTGCACTTACCATGATGAACAATGAGAAATATACAGAATTGTTCAATTGCTAATTGTACACCTGAAACTAACATAACACTGCATACTAATTATCCTTCAATTTAAAAAAGTAGGAATTTTTAAAGACATGGGTTATATCGTGTGTGTATTTTAAAGACCTGGCTCATATATGGTTAAGTATATGAGACTGCTTAAATTAGAAATGAAAAAAAAAATTAGTATAAAGAAAAAAACTGACAAATATTCTATAACATATACACAGAGTCAAAAAGTGGCCCCAAACTTTAAACTATAATTTAAGTAATGTGTTTAATTTAACCTGGATGAAAATTCACATATGAAATTTAAACTTTAACATTTTTTCTTCTCTTCCTATGGCTTCATTCGCTCACACCCTCATTCATTCATTCAAGTGTTCATTAGTGTATGCTGTGCCAGGAACTCCTCCAAGTGCTGGGGGAGGACTTCTATTTATACTTTGGCTTCTATTCTCCCATCTCTTAAAATTTCACATTATATTCGTATTCTCTATTGCTGCTTTTTGGGAAGGTTTCTAAACCAGATATTCCAGCTAACCTACTCATTCTTTGGCTGGGTCTCTTCTATACATTTAAGCTAGTTATTTACTTACTTATTTTAGCTATTACATTTTTTATAACCATTATCACCAACTGGTTTTTCTTCACTGCTCGTTTTCTTCCTTCTACTTCTTATATCATCCCTGCTTTCTCGGAAGAGTTTGAAATCTACCTTAAATTGCTCGTTTATGTTGCAGTGTTTTATTTTTGCGTCCAACAATAGGCTTTTGATGACCACACTGCTTTGCATCTTTCTTTGGAGGAATTACACAATTTTGTAATGAAGAGAATGAGTAACGAGAGAATTGAAGGAAGCATCAAACTTCTATACCAAACTAAATACAATAAAAATTTTAATTGAAGTTTTTCCTTAAGTATAATGTGAAATATAGACTATTCATGAAATGTTTACTAGAGGAAAATATAAAATTAGTCTAAAATAGTGTGTAAATTAGATCCTAGACTAAAGTAAATATTTGGGTACAATTTTTGCTTATTGGTATAGCATTGACTTCCTTAATTAGTATTCACATTTTTACTTCTACTTTTTCAGATTCAGCATTGACTCATCTACATTTTATCTAGCTTAATTATTAAAAAATTCCCTTGGCACCACTAATAAAGGAGTCACTGAGGTGTGTCAAAAAGAGCTTGAATTTACAATCAGAAGACACACATTTCATTTTTGGCTTCCTGAGCCTTTGTCAGCCGAATCTGTCAAAGGAGGGTGATAACACCTCTTTCACATGATTCGCAGGATTGTTTGAGATGAAAAAGATATAAGTGGAATCAATTTACACACTATAGCATGCTACACATTAAGAGTCGTTAGAATATATGACTCATTTTTCTGCTCTTTAAAAAATAACTATAACTTATAATCTGGCTGAAACATTGGGATCTACTAGTTTATCTATTATGATAAATGAAATTCTAATAAATTTAATAAAATTCTGCCCTGAAAAATATTTGATTTTACATGCAAGTTTCTTGCCTTTTAGAATTATTACAGGAATTTTTTTAAAAAGATTTATTTATTAATTTATTTCCTTACTTAAGAGAGAGAGAGAGACAGAGAGTGAGCACATATGGGGGGAGGGGGAGTGGCTGCAGGGGAAAGAGGAGGAGAGAAATCTCAAGCAGACCAGCACCAAGGAGCCAGAGGCAGGGCTTGATCTCATGACCCTGAGATCATGACCTGAGCCAAAACCAAGAGTCTGACACTTAACTGACTGAGCCACCCAGGTGCCCCAAGTTATCACAGGAAATTGTACTAGATATTTCTCTAATTTCATTTGCTCTTGCTTCTGATAGTTGTTAATGATTTATCCATAATCTTATGTTGCTCATTTTTCAATATTTATAAGAAATTAAGTATCTGGATGAGTAGTACAAATGTATGCATTGCCAGGGGATAAAATGCATTTTCTATCTGGTCAGTATATAATTCAACCTTAGAAAACAAGAATAAAATATTTTGATATTTTGATTTGGAGTCAAAGCTGATTTGGTTGTTATTCTTCCTCTACATTCCAAAAAACTAAGTAATGCTAGAGTACTCCAACAATATTTTCTCCTGTCTTGGGCAACATTACAGCTCCCAGTCAACCTGAATTTCTTTGCATTTGCTGAGTGATAACACATACTCCCTTTCATAAAACTGTCTCATCTTGGCCTTATTTGTTCTCTAGAATCTGATTTTAGTTCTGTGCCTGATCTGCTGTTGCTGAACATGGAGAAAAGAGTAGTTCTAATATATAAATCTGAATATTGTAATATATCAAAAGGAAAACTGTGCACAATCCTAGCACAACTATTTCCAAACTAGAGGTGAAAGTAACAAGCACAGGCAAATTTTTGCTTGGTAAAACCATATTTGCCGTGTTTACTGAAAGAGATTAAATTGAAGGATTTCTTTAAATATTGCCACTGATAAAGCAGTTAGTTACCTTTATATGTAGGCTGTATTTAATGAAAAAATCTTCCTTGTGGGCAGAAAATGCTGGTATTTGTGGCAGAGATACCCTAAACTGACTTCCAGGGATTCTTACCTCTGGTGTTCCTGTCTTTGTATGTAATTCTTTCGTATTGAAAGTGGGAAGAAACAGATGGGATGTCACTTCAGTAATTATGTTATAATATAAAAGATCCCATCATAGCTGACCAGAGCTAGAGATCCTTCTTGCTGGCCTGATGGAGTAGACATCCATGTTGGGAAGCCCACATGACAAGGAATTATAGGTGGTCTCCAGGACATGCAGGCATTTTCTAGGACATGAAAGTGGCCTCAGACAACCATGAGCAAAACACTTGAGCCCTCTATCATACAACCATAAGGAAATTAATTCTTTCAATAACCTTAATAAGTTTGGACATGATTCAACTTCCTATCTAAAGGTGAACCTCCAGATAAGAACATTCCAGCCAACACTTTGATTGCAGCCTTGTGAAACCCAGAACAGAGGATCTAGCTAAGCCATGCCTGGACTCCTGACACACAGTTGTGAGATTATCAATGCGTGCTGTTTCAAGATGCTCAGTTTGTAGTAATGGGTTAGGCAGCAATAAATAGTACCCTCAATTTCATTGCTCATCAATAAATATCTTACGAAGTCTTTGATTAAACATATTCTTGTCTTTTCAAATTATTCTAAGACCCCAATGGCCATGATTCCTGAAAAGTTGCCTGTCAGTAATGGTGTTAAGTATTACAGGGATAAAACCAAGATTTTCCTTGAAAATCTCCATTTAATTTCATTGCAATATTTTCAATTAAGGCAATTTAAAATATCTATGAGCAAGTGTGATACAATCTTGGAATAAAATCTACACCCCATAGCCTTTATTGAAGATACACCGATAGGATTAAGTTGTCTCCAATGAGATGCAGGCAGGAAGGGTATCTAAAACTATTACTTTTTTAAGGAAATTTTCTTAAAAAGAGGTGATTCACTGAAATGTAGAAGTAATAGCTGGGACTTCAGTAGCCATTAGGGCTATAAGATGTGCCATCTATTGATGACAATTTAGCAGTAAGATGGAAGAAACCTGAATCCCCGAAGACTCTGTGGAAGAGCCATTATGTTAGTTTCTGAAATGATACTTTAAGGTTTAACCTGAGTGTAATAATTTTCTATCTTGTTCAAATCACAGTTACTTGGCATTTTCCTGATACTTTCAGATACTTGAAAAATAATACTATACATAATTGATTTGTGAATTATAAAATAACATAGTATTACAACCTACACATTTCTAGCTGGCTGAGGAGCAAGGGCCAAAATGACCCTAGTAAAGGCATACACAAGGGTCACCATAATCTAGTAGAGGAATACACGAAGGGCTAGTATTTAAGAATAAAGTCATATGTGAACAAAGGCGGAGAGTTTTGAAAATGTGTGATGATTTAGTGGCAGGCAGCATGATCTAATTTGACTAGAGTTTGGTGTAATTGGTAGGATCGAAGGAGAGATGATTCTTTATATTCTATTTGGGATATTAATGAGTGGTTTGAAAATTCATGGCAATGGATTTATATACCACATATCGGCCATGAAGGTCATCAACATTTTCCACTAAGAGTAAGACACATTTTCCAGGAAAATAAAGTCCCACCGTATGGAAAATGGACTGAAGGGGAAAGAGGCTGAATATTCAGATGTCAGATAAAAGGCTAGTATAATATCCCAGATAAGAGAACATAAGGCTTTGCAGTGCAATAGGGATAAAAAGACAATGATTCAAAATATCAAATATAAAATGGATAAGACTTAGAAACTGACATGATGGTGAAAGATTTCTGGGAGACAGTATTTATTGTTCTATTTCCTGTATCTACCCTAGTACCCGGCAATAGAAGTTACACAGTAAATAATTGTTAAGTATTTTCCAGATTGCAAAACTTTAATTGGTGAGACAATACATATAGGTTGTTTTATGTTCAATTATATTTTGTAGTTATGCAATAAAGATTCTTACAGAGTATATATCCACTGTTACCCGTTATGTTTCATTTAAAATAATCTAAAATTCTCTCCATTGATCAAATTCTTAAATGGTTTATAAGTCTAAATTTTATGTAACTGTGTATATATTTTTCCTGGAACTTGTAAAAATTCTCCGTAGAAAAACATGATAAATGGTGTTTGGGTTCCTACCATTGTTCACAAAGCTTATCTACCCATAAAACAAACAGACAAAACTATGCTTGTCTTTACCATAGCAATGTTAGTAAATAAAAGATGAAAATACACTGTATTTTGTGGTATTATAGTTAATATTTTCTAACAAGGACGGTGCGCTACAAGGTCGGCTGTTTGCTGTTCCCAAAATATCTTTGCTTACTTTCTTCTTTTGCTTTATAGGAAAATATTCTCACACCCTGACTTCTCATGAACACAACCCACTCACCTGCCTCCATACCCCACACGTCACACACACACGATATAACCAGGAAAAGGAGGTGTGGATTTTTTAGCTTCCCTGGGAGCTAAAGTAAATATAAATGTGAGGGCCGCCATTGCTTTTTAGCTTAATTCTATATATTTTGATGCATAGTGAGATCAAGTTCACTTTTGGGTGACTGTATAATATTCATGACTAGTGGAAGAGTGATCTTGAATTTGGTAAAATAGTTATATTAATAAAAATATATATATAAAGAATATATGCATAACAATATATGCCTTCTTGTATATATCCTATTCCTAAGTTCCCTTCAGTATAGCTTCAAAAGGTTTTGAATTGTGGGAAATTCATAAGGATTACTAACTGTGATGTGTTTTAATAGAAGAAATAAATGCCTTTTCAAAGTTTCTTCTAGACCTCTGATTCTATGGAATCATTGATTTCTTTATACAATTGATCCTTCAACAACAGAGATTTGAACTTCATGGGTCCACTTACACATGGAGGTTTCTGTTTTTGTTTTTTTTTTTTTTTTACAGCACAGTGCTACAAATGTATTTTCTCTTCCTTATCATATCATATAGGAAGAAGAAAAAACACAGTTTCTACTATTAAGAAAACCAAGGCAGATGTTGGTTAACAAGCAATTTTAGAGTTGCAGAAGAAAATATGTATTAATATTTGCAATGTGATCTAAAAAAAGCTAGTTAAGATTTGTTACTTTATTACTTAAATACTCAAAATAACCAACCTCTTCACCAAATCTTGAATTCACATAAACTTCTAATTTTATAGGCACATAAACTGCTACTGCTAAAATAAATTTACCTTGAAAAGAAATGAGTAGCTCTGACTATAGCAGACAAGCTACTCATGTTCCATGGATTTGCAAAACGCTTTCTTATATTGACTTAGCTGAATATCCCGCGATCAAAAGTATATAAAAGGTGAAATACTTAGACTCTTACCTGTAACAAGAAAGCTGCATCTCCCAGCTCCAGCTTCATTTATGATGCTACAATTATAAACCCCATAGTTTTCATTGGAAAGACTCTTCACCGGGTATTCTGTGTACTCTTGAGAGTCAAACTGACCCGTCCGTAATAGTTTATTGCCCAAGCGCCACTCATAGGTCAGCACCCGTATTGGATAGGCTCTCAGGACCCTGCAGCTCATAGTAACACTTCGGTCCTGTCCTTGCCGGATTTCCAGGAACGCGGGTTCCACAGCAGGAGGGTCTGTAGAAGACAAGTTAAAACAGATGAAACAATGGTTTGCAATAAGCCAAGGGCTATTCTTATCGTGAGAAGCTATTCATAAGAACGCATCTAGCAACAGGGAAGGAGTCAGAGGTGGGTGGAGAACAAACCAGGAATTTCAGCTTGCAATGAGAATTGGGAAACATCATTTACTGACTGTGGGCAACGAATGAGATTCATCGCTTTATAAAAGCACTTGCAGGTAAAGGTAGNACATTTGGGCGATCTCAGGGCTCCTTTTTAATCATTGTTAAACAATAGGCCATTGTTATACTTAACTAAGAGTAACATTTTCCTATTTTCTTTACATGTCAATAATTTATATTTTTTATTGAGCATTATAGTAATAAGATAATTGTTATTATTACATTAGTAATAAATATAATACTGCATATTATATAACATTAAATATTACATATAACTGGACTATGCTCTCTTCCTCTGAAGAGTACTGTGTTTACTCTACTGGGTAATTCAGTTACCTGCTGACCACCTGATACTTTTGCATGCTAGCTTTTCACATTTTATTGGGGTGAGATCAGTGGAGAATGCAGGGTGTTTCCCAAGGTCTTCTAACTTGGTAAGAGTCGATTTCTAAATTCTGCCTGCCCATGATTCTTGTCAGGGCTTGGTGTTAGCCTTTGTCAGGGAGTATCTAGACTAGGCCCTTCCTCTCTAGCATGACCCTTATTTCCTAAGGCTTAATCGTTCTACTATCTCACGAGGATGTCTGGAATTTTAAGGAGGTAGATATTTTTCAGCTGAAATCCTAGCTTCCTCCAGCACTGCTTGAATTCTACTACCACTCTCCTACTCTGGACCCCGAATAGCAGAAAATGCTAAGCCTCATATAATCCCCCTTGTCTGTGTAGCCCAAGCCTCAAGTAAAGACTAATATGGAATCCACACAAACTCCCATTACCCTTCTTCTTCGTAGCCCTATCTGCTCCCGTGCTCTGCCCTGTAGATAGTCCCTCGTGCTGCCCCAAACTTTACTATACATTTCCTCAGGTCTGCCAGAAATCCGTGTTCTGTTTGGACTCCAGCTCAGAATGCTCATATATGGTATATGTCCCTAGACAGAGAGCTAGACTGATGATGGTCTCACCTCATGAGTTTCCCATCTTACAGGAACTGCAGTCTTATGCTATCTCTTTTCCATTCCTAAAAACTGTCACCTCATAGAGTTTGTCTAATTGTATGGCTGAATATAGTATACAGGCTGGTCCTATAGTAAATAGTAAAAAGGCTGGTCCTACTCATTTTTACCAGGTAACTTTCAAGAGATTAGCAAACCTAAATCACAACGTTCAATGGCTTTTAAAAGAAAATGTGGGGGAGATATAGCTATAGATAAAGATATATAGATAGATAAATCTATCTATCTATCTATATATCTCACACACACGATGCAATATCATTCAGCTATAAAACAGAATAAACTGTCACCTTTGCAACAACATGGATGGACCTAGAGGGCATTGTGCTAAGTGAAATAAGTCAGTCAGGAAAGACAAATACCATATGATTTCACTCATATGTAGAATTTAAGAAACAAAGCAAATAAAAAAAAGGACAAAAAAAAAAACCAGACTCTTAAATACATAGAACAAACTGGTGGTTGCCATGGAAGAGGTGGGCAGGGGGATGAGTGAAATAGTTAAGAGTGCACTTACCATGATGAACAATGAGAAATATACAGAATTGTTCAATTGCTAATTGTACACCTGAAACTAACATAACACTGCATACTAATTATCCTTCAATTTAAAAAAGTAGGAATTTTTAAAGACATGGGTTATATCGTGTGTGTATTTTAAAGACCTGGCTCATATATGGTTAAGTATATGAGACTGCTTAAATTAGAAATGAAAAAAAAAATTAGTATAAAGAAAAAAACTGACAAATATTCTATAACATATACACAGAGTCAAAAAGTGGCCCCAAACTTTAAACTATAATTTAAGTAATGTGTTTAATTTAACCTGGATGAAAATTCACATATGAAATTTAAACTTTAACATTTTTTCTTCTCTTCCTATGGCTTCATTCGCTCACACCCTCATTCATTCATTCAAGTGTTCATTAGTGTATGCTGTGCCAGGAACTCCTCCAAGTGCTGGGGGAGGACTTCTATTTATAATTTGGCTTCTATTCTCCCATCTCTTAAAATTTCACATTATATTCGTATTCTCTATTGCTGCTTTTTGGGAAGGTTTCTAAACCAGATATTCCAGCTAACCTACTCATTCTTTGGCTGGGTCTCTTCTATACATTTAAGCTAGTTATTTACTTACTTATTTTAGCTATTACATTTTTTATAACCATTATCACCAACTGGTTTTTCTTCACTGCTCGTTTTCTTCCTTCTACTTCTTATATCATCCCTGCTTTCTCGGAAGAGTTTGAAATCTACCTTAAATTGCTCGTTTATGTTGCAGTGTTTTATTTTTGCGTCCAACAATAGGCTTTTGATGACCACACTGCTTTGCATCTTTCTTTGGAGGAATTACACAATTTTGTAATGAAGAGAATGAGTAACGAGAGAATTGAAGGAAGCATCAAACTTCTATACCAAACTAAATACAATAAAAATTTTAATTGAAGTTTTTCCTTAAGTATAATGTGAAATATAGACTATTCATGAAATGTTTACTAGAGGAAAATATAAAATTAGTCTAAAATAGTGTGTAAATTAGATCCTAGACTAAAGTAAATATTTGGGTACAATTTTTGCTTATTGGTATAGCATTGACTTCCTTAATTAGTATTCACATTTTTACTTCTACTTTTTCAGATTCAGCATTGACTCATCTACATTTTATCTAGCTTAATTATTAAAAAATTCCCTTGGCACCACTAATAAAGGAGTCACTGAGGTGTGTCAAAAAGAGCTTGAATTTACAATCAGAAGACACACATTTCATTTTTGGCTTCCTGAGCCTTTGTCAGCCGAATCTGTCAAAGGAGGGTGATAACACCTCTTTCACATGATTCGCAGGATTGTTTGAGATGAAAAAGATATAAGTGGAATCAATTTACACACTATAGCATGCTACACATTAAGAGTCGTTAGAATATATGACTCATTTTTCTGCTCTTTAAAAAATAACTATAACTTATAATCTGGCTGAAACATTGGGATCTACTAGTTTATCTATTATGATAAATGAAATTCTAATAAATTTAATAAAATTCTGCCCTGAAAAATATTTGATTTTACATGCAAGTTTCTTGCCTTTTAGAATTATTACAGGAATTTTTTTAAAAAGATTTATTTATTAATTTATTTCCTTACTTAAGAGAGAGAGAGAGACAGAGAGTGAGCACATATGGGGGGAGGGGGAGTGGCTGCAGGGGAAAGAGGAGGAGAGAAATCTCAAGCAGACCAGCACCAAGGAGCCAGAGGCAGGGCTTGATCTCATGACCCTGAGATCATGACCTGAGCCAAAACCAAGAGTCTGACACTTAACTGACTGAGCCACCCAGGTGCCCCAAGTTATCACAGGAAATTGTACTAGATATTTCTCTAATTTCATTTGCTCTTGCTTCTGATAGTTGTTAATGATTTATCCATAATCTTATGTTGCTCATTTTTCAATATTTATAAGAAATTAAGTATCTGGATGAGTAGTACAAATGTATGCATTGCCAGGGGATAAAATGCATTTTCTATCTGGTCAGTATATAATTCAACCTTAGAAAACAAGAATAAAATATTTTGATATTTTGATTTGGAGTCAAAGCTGATTTGGTTGTTATTCTTCCTCTACATTCCAAAAAACTAAGTAATGCTAGAGTACTCCAACAATATTTTCTCCTGTCTTGGGC
This sequence comes from Ailuropoda melanoleuca, assembly GCF_002007445.2. Classification (NCBI taxonomy): domain Eukaryota; kingdom Metazoa; phylum Chordata; class Mammalia; order Carnivora; family Ursidae; genus Ailuropoda; species Ailuropoda melanoleuca. The sequence continues at coordinate 22,694,074 of NC_048237.1, forward strand.
AACATTACAGCTCCCAGTCAACCTGAATTTCTTTGCATTTGCTGAGTGATAACACATACTCCCTTTCATAAAACTGTCTCATCTTGGCCTTATTTGTTCTCTAGAATCTGATTTTAGTTCTGTGCCTGATCTGCTGTTGCTGAACATGGAGAAAAGAGTAGTTCTAATATATAAATCTGAATATTGTAATATATCAAAAGGAAAACTGTGCACAATCCTAGCACAAATATTTCCAAACTAGAGGTGAAAGTAACAAGCACAGGCAAATTTTTGCTTGGTAAAACCATATTTGCCGTGTTTACTGAAAGAGATTAAATTGAAGGATTTCTTTAAATATTGCCACTGATAAAGCAGTTAGTTACCTTTATATGTAGGCTGTATTTAATGAAAAAATCTTCCTTGTGGGCAGAAAATGCTGGTATTTGTGGCAGAGATACCCTAAACTGACTTCCAGGGATTCTTACCTCTGGTGTTCCTGTCTTTGTATGTAATTCTTTCGTATTGAAAGTGGGAAGAAACAGATGGGATGTCACTTCAGTAATTATGTTATAATATAAAAGATCCCATCATAGCTGACCAGAGCTAGAGATCCTTCTTGCTGGCCTGATGGAGTAGACATCCATGTTGGGAAGCCCACATGACAAGGAATTATAGGTGGTCTCCAGGACATGCAGGCATTTTCTAGGACATGAAAGTGGCCTCAGACAACCATGAGCAAAACACTTGAGCCCTCTATCATACAACCATAAGGAAATTAATTCTTTCAATAACCTTAATAAGTTTGGACATGATTCAACTTCCTATCTAAAGGTGAACCTCCAGATAAGAACATTCCAGCCAACACTTTGATTGCAGCCTTGTGAAACCCAGAACAGAGGATCTAGCTAAGCCATGCCTGGACTCCTGACACACAGTTGTGAGATTATCAATGCGTGCTGTTTCAAGATGCTCAGTTTGTAGTAATGGGTTAGGCAGCAATAAATAGTACCCTCAATTTCATTGCTCATCAATAAATATCTTACGAAGTCTTTGATTAAACATATTCTTGTCTTTTCAAATTATTCTAAGACCCCAATGGCCATGATTCCTGAAAAGTTGCCTGTCAGTAATGGTGTTAAGTATTACAGGGATAAAACCAAGATTTTCCTTGAAAATCTCCATTTAATTTCATTGCAATATTTTCAATTAAGGCAATTTAAAATATCTATGAGCAAGTGTGATACAATCTTGGAATAAAATCTACACCCCATAGCCTTTATTGAAGATACACCGATAGGATTAAGTTGTCTCCAATGAGATGCAGGCAGGAAGGGTATCTAAAACTATTACTTTTTTAAGGAAATTTTCTTAAAAAGAGGTGATTCACTGAAATGTAGAAGTAATAGCTGGGACTTCAGTAGCCATTAGGGCTATAAGATGTGCCATCTATTGATGACAATTTAGCAGTAAGATGGAAGAAACCTGAATCCCCGAAGACTCTGTGGAAGAGCCATTATGTTAGTTTCTGAAATGATACTTTAAGGTTTAACCTGAGTGTAATAATTTTCTATCTTGTTCAAATCACAGTTACTTGGCATTTTCCTGATACTTTCAGATACTTGAAAAATAATACTATACATAATTGATTTGTGAATTATAAAATAACATAGTATTACAACCTACACATTTCTAGCTGGCTGAGGAGCAAGGGCCAAAATGACCCTAGTAAAGGCATACACAAGGGTCACCATAATCTAGTAGAGGAATACACGAAGGGCTAGTATTTAAGAATAAAGTCATATGTGAACAAAGGCGGAGAGTTTTGAAAATGTGTGATGATTTAGTGGCAGGCAGCATGATCTAATTTGACTAGAGTTTGGTGTAATTGGTAGGATCGAAGGAGAGATGATTCTTTATATTCTATTTGGGATATTAATGAGTGGTTTGAAAATTCATGGCAATGGATTTATATACCACATATCGGCCATGAAGGTCATCAACATTTTCCACTAAGAGTAAGACACATTTTCCAGGAAAATAAAGTCCCACCGTATGGAAAATGGACTGAAGGGGAAAGAGGCTGAATATTCAGATGTCAGATAAAAGGCTAGTATAATATCCCAGATAAGAGAACATAAGGCTTTGCAGTGCAATAGGGATAAAAAGACAATGATTCAAAATATCAAATATAAAATGGATAAGACTTAGAAACTGACATGATGGTGAAAGATTTCTGGGAGACAGTATTTATTGTTCTATTTCCTGTATCTACCCTAGTACCCGGCAATAGAAGTTACACAGTAAATAATTGTTAAGTATTTTCCAGATTGCAAAACTTTAATTGGTGAGACAATACATATAGGTTGTTTTATGTTCAATTATATTTTGTAGTTATGCAATAAAGATTCTTACAGAGTATATATCCACTGTTACCCGTTATGTTTCATTTAAAATAATCTAAAATTCTCTCCATTGATCAAATTCTTAAATGGTTTATAAGTCTAAATTTTATGTAACTGTGTATATATATTTCCTGGAACTTGTAAAAATTCTCCGTAGAAAAACATGATAAATGGTGTTTGGGTTCCTACCATTGTTCACAAAGCTTATCTACCCATAAAACAAACAGACAAAACTATGCTTGTCTTTACCATAGCAATGTTAGTAAATAAAAGATGAAAATACACTGTATTTTGTGGTATTATAGTTAATATTTTCTAACAAGGACGGTGCGCTACAAGGTCGGCTGTTTGCTGTTCCCAAAATATCTTTGCTTACTTTCTTCTTTTGCTTTATAGGAAAATATTCTCACACCCTGACTTCTCATGAACACAACCCACTCACCTGCCTCCATACCCCACACGTCACACACACACGATATAACCAGGAAAAGGAGGTGTGGATTTTTTAGCTTCCCTGGGAGCTAAAGTAAATATAAATGTGAGGGCCGCCATTGCTTTTTAGCTTAATTCTATATATTTTGATGCATAGTGAGATCAAGTTCACTTTTGGGTGACTGTATAATATTCATGACTAGTGGAAGAGTGATCTTGAATTTGGTAAAATAGTTATATTAATAAAAATATATATATAAAGAATATATGCATAACAATATATGCCTTCTTGTATATATCCTATTCCTAAGTTCCCTTCAGTATAGCTTCAAAAGGTTTTGAATTGTGGGAAATTCATAAGGATTACTAACTGTGATGTGTTTTAATAGAAGAAATAAATGCCTTTTCAAAGTTTCTTCTAGACCTCTGATTCTATGGAATCATTGATTTCTTTATACAATTGATCCTTCAACAACAGAGATTTGAACTTCATGGGTCCACTTACACATGGAGGTTTCTGTTTTTGTTTTTTTTTTTTTTTTACAGCACAGTGCTACAAATGTATTTTCTCTTCCTTATCATATCATATAGGAAGAAGAAAAAACACAGTTTCTACTATTAAGAAAACCAAGGCAGATGTTGGTTAACAAGCAATTTTAGAGTTGCAGAAGAAAATATGTATTAATATTTGCAATGTGATCTAAAAAAAGCTAGTTAAGATTTGTTACTTTATTACTTAAATACTCAAAATAACCAACCTCTTCACCAAATCTTGAATTCACATAAACTTCTAATTTTATAGGCACATAAACTGCTACTGCTAAAATAAATTTACCTTGAAAAGAAATGAGTAGCTCTGACTATAGCAGACAAGCTACTCATGTTCCATGGATTTGCAAAACGCTTTCTTATATTGACTTAGCTGAATATCCCGCGATCAAAAGTATATAAAAGGTGAAATACTTAGACTCTTACCTGTAACAAGAAAGCTGCATCTCCCAGCTCCAGCTTCATTTATGATGCTACAATTATAAACCCCATAGTTTTCATTGGAAAGACTCTTCACCGGGTATTCTGTGTACTCTTGAGAGTCAAACTGACCCGTCCGTAATAGTTTATTGCCCAAGCGCCACTCATAGGTCAGCACCCGTATTGGATAGGCTCTCAGGACCCTGCAGCTCATAGTAACACTTCGGTCCTGTCCTTGCCGGATTTCCAGGAACGCCGGTTCCACAGCAGGAGGGTCTGTAGAAGACAAGTTAAAACAGATGAAACAATGGTTTGCAATAAGCCACGGGCTATTCTTATCGTGAGAAGCTATTCATAAGAACGCATCTAGCAACAGGGAAGGAGTCAGAGGGGGGTGGAGAACAAACCGGGAATTTCAGCTTGCAATGAGAATTGGGAAACATCATTTACTGACTGTGGGCAACGAATGAGATTCATCGCTTTATAAAAGCACTTGCAGGTAAAGGTAGCAGAGTTCATTTTTTCTTTCTAGCTACTTCCCAGAACAAAATCTCATGACTATGTTTGGTTTATACTGTCAAAAATCAAATGATATTCTAGGTGGGAAATGCAGGATCTCCAAACTAGCATAAGGCTTTGAAACAGATGAAGCCATTGGGTCAAGTCCGTGAATTCTAATTATTCCCAGTTTGGCTTCTGAGTGTCCGTTATTTAATAAAATAGGTAACCCAAGCATATAATTTATTTTCTAAATTTTTTTGTTTGAACTTATTTGACTGGAAGTCATAAAATTCATGTGTAAACCTTAAGCAAACTTTGCAAATTATACCACAGGTGGACATGGTTTCTAACTCACTGCAATGACTCACCTGTTTTAATTGTGATTTTTTTTCCATATTATTAACATTTACTACATTAGGTACCTAACCTTTTTGTTTTTGATGGAAAGATTTCTAAAAAGTGTTACATCTCTCATGTAGAATATGCAAAATATAATCCTTTTCTTAATGACTCCTAGTAGTTATATTAAATAACAATTACTTCCTGGGCACTAATGATGGGATTCATTTAATTAAATAAATCATGTGACCACTCAGGTTTGCACTGCATAGCACTACTGCATCCTTGACTCGATGCGTATGACACTCTCTTGAGTTGTGGAGTATGAAAACCGTACAACTCTCCTTGGCATCTCTTCCATCAAGATGCTAAAAGGTTTTAGAAATGCCACACCAAATGTGCCTTCCAGTATTCTTTACGTGTTATTCCATTTACCTTTTATACTATTGCTGTCCCTTCTCATTGCCAGCCAATCTGTTGACTGACCCTTCTTGCTTCATTCAACAAATATGTTTAAACTATCTTACTTACTTACTCTAATTTTATTCATAAATTCAATTTTTGAGTTCTTCCTATATAGGTGTTAAGAATTTTTTAAAAATGAATGAAAAAAAAAATCCTGTCTGCATGTGATTTACGATCTAACACAATAGGAAAATAGCTGACTCACAAAACTGAAGGACAAAAAACAATTCTCAGGTAGAAAGTAAATAAGTGAATAATACTATGAGGGTTGACCAGGCAAGGCATCTCAAGGAGTGTGATATTTGAGCTTTGTCTTCCAGGATATATAGGAAATGGTCAGGTGGGTAAGCAATAAGGGAGGATATCCTAGGTAAAGAGATTTATACAGGCAAAGGTAAAGAGAAGATAGAGAGGAGGGGGCATTCAGAAAAGTATAAATGAGTTAGCATAACTGGTGCACAAAAGGTGCATGAGAGCTCTGGAGAAAATAAAGATGGAAAGAAAGACAGGGACTCTATTCAAGGGTTCTTGAATGTCATGTTATGGAATTTGGGGTTTATTCTTTGGTATTGAGGATCATTTTTTTTTTCTATTGTCCCCTTCATTTATTTCATCCATCCTTTACCCCTTCCTCTGTCAACTACCAGATTGTTTTCTGCATCTATGAGAAGTCTGTTTCTGTTCTGTTTGTTTCATTTGTCAGATTCCACATGTAAATGAAATCATATGGTATTCATCTTTGTTTGACTTATTTCACTTAGCATAATACCCTCCAGGTCCATCTAATTTTTTTTTGTTTGTTTTAAATGAAGGCTTTATTTACTAAACCAATCTTTTGGAAATAATATTGTGGCAGATAGGAGGAGCACAGACCTCAAAGGGAAGAATCTGGTTACAGAGAAAATGAGAACATGCTTGCTGAAAGCCTGAACTAAGGCAATGTCAGTGAAACCATAAATGATTTTTAGATAATGAGGTGAATAATGGTGTCAGTGACAAAGATGGGGAAATAAGGAGGGGTAGTTTAGGGTACAGTGGACATGGTGAACTTGTGCACCTGCTAGTCATACAGTAGGGATACCTAGCAGGCAAGTGTATATAGGTCATTTTTATTATCTCTTTGATCTGATTTTTTGCTTAATTGAATCATGGTCAGAGAAAATAGTTCATATGCTTTCAATCTTCTGAAATTTTTTGAAATCTAATTTATAGTCCAATATATAATTGATTTTTGTTCTACGTATGCTTGCAAAGAAGAAATAGTCTGCAGTTTAGGGATGTGCTGTGGTGTTGGGTCAAGTCTGACAAATGAGCTGTCCAAATTAATCTCCATAGTTGTTAGGTTTTCACCCTACTTATTTTACTTGGATTAATTTAGAAGAGTGGTTAAATTCTTCCAAAAGGGTAGTAGTTTAAAAAACAATTATTATAGTTCTGTCTCCTTTTTGCTTTACATATTTTGAGGTTATGCTACTAAGTATGTACAAATTTGAAATTGCTCTATTTTATTGGTAAATTGAAGTTTTCATCATTTTGCAATAACCTCCTTTACCTCTATTAAAGTTTTCTTATTTAAAACTCTATTCCGTTTCAATTAATATAGTTACTCTGACATTCATTTAGTTGGTAGTTGCATGTTATGTCTTTTCCATCCTTTAAAGTTCCATTATCCTTATATTTTATAAGCATCTCTTTTAAATAGCATGTGGTTATATTCTATTTTTTCAAGAAAGTCTGGAATTTTTTTTTTTATTTTACCCAGAGCACTTAACATTTTATTTACATTTCCTCTAATTACTGATATATTGGAATACAAATGCACCTTCCTACCTTGTACTTTCTATTTTGTTTTGTGATTTTTTTTGACTTTGTCCTCTGTCAGATTTATGGACTACATGATTATTCCAACTTCTTTCCTGCTACTAATTTTAATTCTCTATTCTTTTCTTAAAACCTGTTGGACATTAATATAATTATATGCCTGCACTATTCTTTAGAAATGTCCAGATATATGCTGACTCATTTGCCTTTAATTCCTTCTTTCACTATAGACCTTACAAATCTGTGATCACTTTCCAAATTTTATCTAAAGTTCATCATTTAGAATGAAATTTAGTGACCTTTCTGATCTTGATTTTCTGAAAATATATATTTTAATCTTTTTCTTAAAAGTTGTTTTCCTAGTACATAGGATTAGAGGTTGCCAGTTATTTTCATTCAGCGCATTAGGATATAGTTCTACTGTCTTCACATGGCTACTACTGCTGTAGAGAAGTACGTTCAAAGTCTCATACTTCAGGTCACTGTGTTTTGTTTTGTTTTTTCCTCCATCTACTTTCAAGATGTTTTTACCTTTGATGTTCTACACCTTCAATATGTTTTTTGGTAGAGATTTCTTTGTACTTAACAGTTTGTGATTTGCTGGGCTTTTAAAATCTGTTGATTTAAGTTTGATGTCTTTCATCTAAGAAATTTCTGGAAAATCTGATCATGAGTTCTTAAATAATACCTGTGCTCTTTTCTAACTTCACTTGAGCATTGTTTGCATTCTGTCTTCCATGTCTCTTAAACTCTCTTCCAAGTTTTCCATTTCTTGCTTTTCCTGCATTGCATTATGAATAAATTCTTCTTAGGATTAATTCTTTCTTCAGCTCTACTTAATCTGCTAAACCACCCATTGTGTTTTTAATACAATAATACAGCTTTCATTTATAAGTGCTCTGTGTTGTTCTTTTGTGTACCTGTTATGCCATTACTTTTATACTTTCTCATTACTGGCAAATGTAGTAAGGTTTGTCTCATTTCTTTAAACAAAAAAATTGTTCTATACTGTCAGATATTTCCAATTATGGTTTTAAGGATGTTTTTCTGTTGGCCTTCTCTCAGGGTAACTTGTTTCTGTGTATTCTTGGTTAATTTTGAGTATGTGCCATTCACTGTTCTTTAAAAATAGTTATGGGAATTCTTTAATGCCTAAGATTATGTTTTTTTGTTTTTGTTTTTGTTTTTGTTTTTTTCCTCTAGAGAGATTTGTGTCTACAGGCAACTACTGACATCAATGCTAGGATCACATTAATCTAAGTTCATGGCTTAGGTTTTATTTTAATCATCCAGGCAATATGAATTTGAGTTAAAAATCCAGATAAGTGGCAATTTGTGATTATAATGTAAAGTATGTGTTCCCACATCACCCCTACCCTGGTCACTTCAAAGGCAAGTTTCTTAGAAGTAAGAATGTGTAGACCTGGTTTACTTTTACTTTACTCTTATCCTATGGATATAGTCATCTGAGTTCCAACTTCTATGGGTAGAATTTTCCCCCAGGAAATACTCTGGGTTTGCAGTTTTGCACCCCTTGGCCAGAAATGCCACGAAAACTGAAGCACAACTTTGCCCTTGTCAGCAAATGCCCTCAGGGCAAAATCAGCCTCATTGTCCTGTTTTCTTATAAATTTGACATCATATTTTTAAATAAACATTTTAATGCTTTTAATAATATTTTTAGAAACTTTCTAGCATTTTTGGTTGCTTGCATTGGAAGGAAGTTGAGGAATATTTTGTCTAATATATGCTCAGAATAACACACATGTCTCTGATAACCAAGTGGAAATAAGGATCTAAAGCTCAAAATGGAGGCCTGACTGCAGGGTGTGGTTTTGTTGAGACAGCTCAGAGTGAGCATAAACAAAGACAAATAAAATGCCAAATTTGGATTTACTCCTGAATATAATCACTTGTGGGGTTAGAGGAAAATATAAGCTACTACAGGACAATAAATATAAGTAAGCAAAGAGATATGTGGATCCAGAGAGTTGTGTTACAAAAATTGAAAGATTTGAATGCTTTAAAGAACATGAAGTAATAAAATGTGCCAAATGATAGCAATACATAACTTTAGATTGAAAAATATATATATATTTTGAGAAGTTTAATATCATAAGTGATTATAGCAAAAGTATTTTCTGTGGAGTTTATATAATGTGTGTTCAGGATTTTTGGCATATGAAGACATGGCTAAATAGTAGAGATCAGGAATGACACCTATTTGTTCAATAATATTGTCTATGATTAGAAAGATACTCATCTATTAATCCTACCTTCTAGATATATCAGAAGTTTATACATTTCTCTCAATCTCCACTGCTATTATTAACTCTCACACAGGCTGCTTCGAAAGTCCTGCAATAGCTTTCTCACAGGTCGATGCGCTTCCTTTTTTGACCTTCTCCTATATCTCGGATATTAGCCAGATATTCTCTTACAAGAGAAATCACCTCTTGTTATTCTTCTATTTAGAACACTTTATTGAGTTGCCCCTCCTTGTTAACCAGGCCTACAAAGTCCTGCAAGTTCTGGCTCTGGCCATATTCTCAACCATTCCTACCTTAATCGTTGTGTTTCAGAAACATAGGTTTTCTTCCTATTTCTGCATGAAAAGCCCTTTCTGGATTCTGGACTTTATTCTTTCTTCCCCAGATGTTCTTTCCTTCACTTTTTCCATGGCTGTCTGATTCTCATTGCTTATATTTTACTTCTTTAGAAAGCCCACCTTTGACTACCAATTAGTTAAGTATCTCTCCTACTATTAATAATGTTAGTAATAATTGTATTTATTTCCTGCATAGCAACACCACTTGTTCATATCAGTTCATATACGTTCCATTATAAAGGGACTTAAAAGTCCCTCTCATTGCATCATGCTCTGCATCCTCTGTATACCCAGCATTGTAGCTAGTGCCAGATCATTACTGAATGCATAAAAGAAGGAAAGAATGAATGAATGATGTAAAGGAGTAAAGATATCCACAAGATCTTCAATATTCCTTCCATTAGGACCGGGTTCTATGTCTACTCTATGGATTCTGTGTTCGACCAATAGAATAGATCAAAAGTAATGTTCTATCATTTTCTAGGCCCAGGCCACAGAAGACTGGGAGTTTTACTTTCTAGAACTTTAAATACTTATTTGGAGCCCTGACCCATGAAATACGTCCAACTACCCTGTTATAGAAATCACCTCAAGAGGCCCTGAGATTATACTGAGAAGGAAAGGGTAGAGTTAAGTTCAGCCTTCCAGCCATCCCCACCAAGGTTCCAGACATGTGAGGCCATCTTCTACCTTCCAGACCAGAGGAGCCACCTGCAAAATATCACCAAGTGACCCAGATAATACCACATTAAACAGAGGACTAGCCCAGGCAGGCTCCCTTCAGATTCTTGACTTGCTAGAGGTAATCAGATATAATAAAATGTGATTATTTTAAGCTCCTAGGCATTGGAGTAGTTCACTTCACAATAACAGATAACTGACACAAATGCCTCTGAGCCTTCAAAATTCAGCAGTTTGATATTATGAGTGGAGACTCAGCAGAGCGAGGCAAAAGGACAAATGGACAGGGCAATGGGGAGAACACAGCTGAAGCAGCAGATCTTGGGATTCAAGTTGGTTCCGGAAGGAAAGGAATTCAGAAGGAAAACTAACCGGGAAAGACAATCAATGGATTGAGTTACTAGGACAATTTGAAAACCTGAAAAGCAAGTACACTGAGAACAATGGAGTCAAGAGGACCGAGAGTTGCAGTCGATAAACAGAATTTGCTGGAATTTATTATTTCAGAGGTAGGGGAATTTGGAGTGATTATAGGATCAGAGATATATTCACTGGAATGAAAAGTTGAAATGGAGTAGAGATTAATGATACTAGAGTCAAATGCAAATATGTTAAGTGAATACACATTTACTCTCATTATATTTGTATTTGTCTAACAATGCTTGCAACTGCTTATCTTTCTTCTTATAAATTTGTTTTTAAATGGCAAAGGTCAAAATGTAATTAATTGTACTTCCCAGGGCAATATCCTAAAATAAGTATTTACTTTTCATATGAATGATTTTCTGTGGGAATTCTTTGAATGTATCTGACCTATTAGATTATTTCAAATAATGGATTTTTTTAGACCCTCATTATATATGAATGTGTCATTCATCCAAACCTAGAAGATTTAGTCCACTCATTAACAGCCTATAAAAACATTTGATAGTGTTGGGTTAAATCTCTTCAAACACAGTGTGTTTTCATAAAGTTCAACAGAGTCTGAGTTGGAAAGCATCCCTAATGAAAGTAATCATTACTGTTATTTAATAGAATGCCCAGACCTCTTGGATTCTGGGGTGGTTCCTTAATCTCAAAATAAGTGAGAAAATGTGAAACAGCACATTCACTGTAACCCGGTCACATTTGCCTATGGAAAGCTTCTGTGATATAAGGTTCACTTTAAGCAAACTGGGTATTAATGAGCTCAGCATTTCATTTCCTGGAATACCCAGTTACAAGAATAGACCTACACAGTTAGGATTAAATAGTGTAGTGTGAAGACTTTAAATATGATGAAAGAAAGCTTCAGGTGTCAAAAAAGTTAGAGTTCATTGTTCTGATAAAATCAGTGTTTCATGGTGTGCTATTCAGTATGCTTTATTATGAAGCATCTAATTTTCAGAAACTGTAAATAAAAAAATATTGTGAGAAAAAATCCACTTAGATAGGAAAGATTCCTTAGGAGAAATAAATAGGTAATTGTGTTTTGTTCAGTTGAACAAATGATTCTAAAATTATACCATTATATTCTAAAAACATACCATTATATCATATTAAATGTATTCACTTACGTTAGTAATCTCTGGTTCACAAGTTTCCTTGTCAAACTTCCTTCAAAAGTTTCCTTGTCCAAAGTACATAAATATACTGAAGGGCGATGGTAACAAAAATAACAATTACATATGTTGATAGTGAATGATTTACTGAGTTCTAGGTACTGTGTTAATATAGTCACATGATTTATCTTTTTATAATAGTAACTCATTTTATAGAAGAGAGTGGGGCACAGAGAAGTTAAGCAAAGTCATCAAGCTAAAAAGTAGCAGAATAGGGATTCAAAGAAGTCAATCTGACTCCAGAAAGTAGGCTTTTAACTGTAACCTATACTTCTTTCTTTCCAATTACAAATACTACCAATTTTTCATGATTTAGTACTCTCCTACAATACTTCCTGTGAAAACATTGGTTTTTAAGGTTATCGATTAAAATAGACATTGGTCTATTCACACTAACATTTAGAATGTATAAACTTGCATAGGTCAAAAATGGAAATCATGTTTTATGGAAAGCATGAAAATATTGCAACAAAACTGCTAGGTTAAAGAAAAAAATGTTATTAAGATGGATTTCAAACCACATACAAAATGTAGCGTATATAACAAAGTATTTCACGTAAATGAATTTCTGTATTACCCATTAATTAATATATATGATAAATGCATGTAAAAGATTAGCTCTTTGGAGGCAAAGGTGTAACCTTTTAAAGCTATTAAGGAGTTTGATTAAAATAAAATTATTAAGTAGAAAGTGTTCACAATTAATTAGGTTTTTAGTATTTATTATTCTTGTACCTCCTGGTTCCGGATGTCTGGCAAGTGTTCCAAGCAGGGTATGGTTCTAAATCTTTACTTCCATATACAAATGTCTAACTTATTTGGAAAGAGTAACCCAGGAAAACACCCAACTATAGGGAAATGTGTATTAGTCTTTTATTTCTTAATAACGGGATCAGAGACGAGTTCCCGATTTCTTTTAATACTGTGTATGAATAAAATTTTACCTCTATTTCTTAAGAACAATTGCCAGGTTCTGATGAGCACCAGAAGTATAAACAAAGAATACTTCTGATTTATGCAAATAATAAAATACATTTGAATATATAATAAAAAACTTTCAAGCTAATTTTTAAAAATGTTAATATAACCCATTTTTAAGTCTTTAAGGCGGTGTAAGTCTATGGATGTTAAATATGCATAGGAGTATCTTCAGTTTACTTATAGCTAAAAGAGGATGACAGTCACCTGTTTGGAGAACTTCAGTGTACATGTGATCCTAATTATTTAATTCTTAGAGAGCTCACCGCTAAACAGGTACACATTAGGGTCATTTCTTCTCAAGTCATTTCTGCTCAAACCAAATACCTGTCCAATGAAACACTTGTCTACTCTTTGCTGTTCTTTGTTCATGGAGATCTGGGGAAATTGTGCTCTTAATAGTAATAATTTTAAAAATCCAATACTTAGGTAGGAAAATCCAGGAGTTTGAGTGTTAAGTCAGTGAATTAAATTTTTCTGTTGTCCAATAAAAATAGTGAAGTTGACACTTTTAGTGCAGGACAACCTCTGTTTCTGTGTCTCTGTGTGTCTTTCTCTCAAATCTTTTCATGGTATCGCAATTATATCTATCTTAGTGGTAACGGCACTAAAATTCAGAGAAGATTATGAGTAACTTGTTTATGGAGTGAGAAACACCAAGCATATATGAACCCAGGGCAATTTACCAACAAAATGTTAGCCATTTAGACTTTACCACGTGATTTCTCTAAGCATCATGTTACTATAAGGATATGGATTCATAAGATCCTTATTTTATTTGTATCAATCAACACATAAATACTTACAGAATTCTTAAATAATGCTGGGTATAAGATGATATATTAGGGGATTAAACGAAAATGAATAAAAAATGGCTCCTGTCAACATGTAATTTACAATCTTCGTTTAAAGGTAATATCTTACTAAGTAAGCACAATTTAATATGAACAAGCAATATGTGAGTTTTTAGAAGGCAATAACTGATTAATTGCTGTAGTATAATGGGAAATATATATTTGATCTTTGTTCTTGATTCCTGGCACAGAGTTCCTAAAACTCTTGGAATTTCCTGAGTGATGAGTGCCCACTGTGATTTATGACAAGCCCCTCTCAACCACGAAGAAACTTAGGCTAATGAGGTGAACCTTAGCTAGTCACTAGCTAAGGATGTGGGATGTGGGCTGGTTTCCAGAAAGATCAAGCCATGGTTAGAAGACTGGAACTTTCTGTCCCACCCGCTTACCTCCCGGAAGGGAAGAGAGGCTGGAGATTAGAGACCTAGTTCAAGTACTACTGACCAAGGATTTAATCAATTAGGCCTACATGATGAAACTTTCATTAGAAATACCTCAACAATGGGGTGAGGGAGCTTCCGGGTTGGTAAACACACTGAAGTGCTGGAAGAATGGTGCCCTTGCAAAGAGCAAGGAATCTATTACCCCTCCCCCGAACCCCATAGCTTGCCCTATGCATCCTTTTCACTTGGCATTTCTGAGCTACGTCCTTTATAATAAACTGGTACATTTAAGGAAAGTGTTTTCCTGAGTTCTATGAGGTGTTTAACAAATTATCAAACTTGGAAGGGGAGGAGGTCTTGGGAACTCTCAAATTTAAAGCTGGTTGGTTAGAAGTGTGGGTGGCAATTGGAAATTGTATCTGGTGTCTGACAGGCAAGTAACCTCGCAGGACTGAGCCCTTTAACTCGTGGGATCTTCACTAACTCCAGGCAGTTAGTGTTGGCATTGAACTGAATTTTGGACTCCCAGAGGTTTGGAAGAGTCAGAGCGTTGGTGCTGAGAAACACACTACTTATTTGGTGTTGGAAAGAACAAGAGAATTGCTAACCAAGTCTTAAAATAAGCCCAAAATAATTCAGCAGAGAAAGACATGAAAAAGGATGGACTTAGATAAAGATACTGGTAAGTTTGTAGGGTTTGGTTAAGTGTATATTAAAAAATGGGGATTGAAACAACACTTTTAGAATTAATCTACTCTGCGTGGCTGTGCAAACACATTTCACGTACTTATGACCTCATTTAATGCTTACAACGATTTTCTTTCTTTCTTTCTTTCTTTCTTTCTTTCTTTCTTTCTTTCTTTCTTTCTTTCCTTTCCTTTCTTTCTTTCTCCTTCCTTCCTTCCTTCCTTCCTTCCTTCCTTCCTTCCTTCCTTCTTTCTTTCCTTATTTATTTATAATTTTTTTTAGAAAGAGAGTGAGAGTACATGAGCAGCAGGGGCAGAGGGAGAAGGAGGACAGAAGATTAAGCAGGCTCCTCACTGAGAGCGGAGCCCGACTCAGGGCTTGATCTCAGGGCCCTGAGGTGATGGCCCGAGCCAAAATCAAGCGAGCCATTGTTCAATCGACCGAGCCACCCAGGTTGCCCTCATGGCGATCTTTTAAAGTTATATGAAGATCTTCACTTTACATCTAAGGAACCTAAATCTGAGAAGTTACATTCTTGAGCGTCCCACACATTACAGGTGACAGACTTTAGATCCAAAACTGCTTGACTTCAAAGTCCACGTTCTTTCCAACACAGGAACTCGAGGAAGCATTATCAAAAGCAAATCATAAATGAGTCTTTAGCATAACGTTAGTCTATGTCAGAAGTGGGCAATATAGGGGAACGTAGTTTCAAAACAAAATTGCCTACAGCATTTATAAACAATCGGCAAGAAAGCGACGCCAAAGATTTGGCGATACATTTTACAAAATTAGCGTTCACCTCTCTCCGCAAACATTTGGAGATTGCTGGTAACTATTACTTCACATCCTTTAGGGTTTTCTCTGCATGGTAAAATTCTGGAATTACAGTGCAGAAGTATTAAACTGTTATACTGTTGAAAATATTTGTATACTTGTATTATTGATGTAAGGCACATGATGGATCATGTATAGAAAGAAACACTGCAATTCCTTCCTCATAACAAAAGTGATGGTATACTCAGTACTCCTGTTTTATGGAAACTTTGCTTTATAAGATTAATAGATACTATTTATTATTTAGCCATGATGTTTCTGGGCCTAAAAGAAAGTTAAGAATAAGCCAATCCTGGATAATACAAGGAAGTTTTTAATAATACAATCAATTTAATTATTTGGATATTTTCACTGATGAAATCAGCACTAAAATCTACTCTGATTTTCGTTACAGCCTCTTAGAGCTTACTTATGTGTCCATATAACTCAACAAGCTGGTTTCAGAGCTAAATATTTCCATAAAAGCTAGAAAATTGACTCAGAGCAACAAAGTCAAACAAGATTTGAGGTGAGTTCTGAGTGAAGAAGCAGGAGAACTGCAAGAAACTAAATCCTCAAAACTTCAACCCTTTCTGTCCTTTGCATTCATTAATGCAAGGAATATTTCAGAAACATAAGCAATAAGAATCATTTTAATAAAACTAGCCTTTTAATTAATTCTAAGTCAACCAGGAAGGCCAATTAAGCAGAACAAACTTCTCAGAAAATGAAATTGCAAAATCCACAATTTGTGCTGCTGTCTGATTTACAATGAATAGTAGATGAAAAAAAGAAGTGACTGCATTTGAGAAGTTTGAATCTGGACTATAGACTATGATGTTATGTAACTGTCCTTATGTTTTAAAAATTGATATATGTTATTAAAGTTCAGTTTCACAATGAGTTCCATTTAAAATAAAACTGAACGTAAATAGAATCATTTCTTCAGCTAGCACCACAGAATAAGTTTTAGGACTGAATAAACTGGGGAACCCGTCTAATGTTCACTTTTATGTAATAGAAGAAGGATCTGCATTCAGAAGCTGCAGTAACGTACCCATGATCACAAAGCCAATTCTCAAAACTTTTGGACAAGAGCTTACATTTTATATTTAGTTTTAAGTTCATGAGGTGAAATTTAGTTCTTTTTTTTCCAAGAGGATGGACAGTTTCTGATGGAATTAAAGGGAGATGAAGAGATCTATAAAGCCTTGGTTCTGACATAGAAAATTGAACTTTGAATAAATTAAAATAAAATTTTTAATTATTTGTGGTTCTTTTATGAAAATAAGATACAGGAAAAAGGGATGTGGATTTATAGATATGACTTGAGGACTCCTCTGCCACATGCATTGGGGATGTTTAGAAAAGGAGACGGGACATTGGGATTAGGAAAGTGAAGTAAGCAGAAGGCAAGGTAAGGAGCTTGGTTTACCCAAACAGATTTGGGCAACAATAAAGGAAACAAAGGGACAGTTAAGGTACTCAGTACAGAAGTCCTGCATTTTTATGGAAGGAGAAATGGTTATTTGATAGTAACCCCAATCAAGTAAAGCACGAATGAGGTTGGTCTAACAAAAATGTATTTAAAATACTACATTTTCTATCTGGAAGTTCATTATACATAGCCATTCCATATGTTGATTGCTCTTGCTGAATCATTGGATTTTACTTAAGAAAATAGACGCCTACTTTGACAAATGAAACATGAATTCATTCACCCTTTACAAATCAGATATATAGATAGTACAGATCATTAACACGATAATGAACTTAGTATATAAAAAAATTTTCAGTAATAAAGAGGGGGACTAACAAAAAATTACCCTTGAAAATCTTGATATGAAATAATGAAGCCTAATCTAGGCCAAAAGTGGATGATATGTTGCTTTAGTCTTGGTGGAAAGGAGCTATAAAACATGGTCTCCAACACCAAAAATGTTAGTGAGTGGAAGTTGCACAGTTTCCAGTTTTTGCTCTTGGCTTATGATAGCCTTCAAACAGTGCTTTTATATTTAGAAGATACTTTAGTTATCTTACTTTCTTTGCAGGTTGAAGACAGTCTTCATGTACATGTATTTATACATAAAATATTTTCAACAAAAGCAACTAACAAATAAGAAAACAAAACCAAAATGATTATAATTTCAGTGGCTACAAAACTGTATCATCAAATATAGTTGTGTTCCAATATGCAAATAAGATACATTGTTTTACTTTACTTGTCTGCCTTAAAATAACAAAGATAAACACTCTGGTGAAAAAGATTGCTAAGAACAACCACTCATACCCAGAAAATACTTAACATATCATTCTAATTCCAACATCAAAATGGCTTCTTCATTTACTATAATTTGACAAAAGCATTTAGCATACAGTAGGCTCCTCTTGTCTGTGGCTTTCACTGCACAGTTTCCGTTAACTGCAGTCAACCACCATCCTGAAGGATGTAAGACACAAGGTCAGACAGAAGGACAATAGGAGCCTAAGGCTACATCACAGTGCCTGTGTCATTCACCTCACTTCATCTCATCACGGACATTTTATCATCTCACATCATCACAAGAAGAAGGGTGAGGACAGCATAATAAGATATTTTTTGAGAGAGAAAAACAGAAAGAGAGGAACAGAGACAGAAATCACATTCGCATAGCTTTTGTTAACCGTTCATTGTTATCATTGTTTTATTGTATTATTAGTTGTTATTTATTTACTTATTTTTTTTTACAATTTCTAAACTGAACTTTCTCATAGGTATCTATGTAGAGGAAAAAGCATCGTAATACAGGGTTTGGCACCATCCACACTTTCAGGCACCCACCGGGGATCTCGGAATGTATCCCCTGTGGATAAGGAAAGACTATGTAGATGCTAATAGTCAAGAAGGACCTTAAATATCATTTATGTAGAAATAGGAGGTACAGGTAGTGATTTAGACAGCCATGTGTTATGCTACTGACACTAATTACAGGGATCTCTAGTGAATGCTTTCAAGATATACTACATACTTCGAAACAGTTAGTGACTACCTAAAAAACCCCTTTATTGTTTCACTATATTTCACACAGCGGTAAAGACAGAAGAAGCAAAGCGCTTTTTAATATGCTGTAAATTCTTGTATATCAAGGAACTGTATATCTGAAGTTTCAACTTCGGGGATTGTTGGGAACGGAGGAAGAAATGCTTTCATTGCTTCTGCCAAGTCACAGTTGCTGCATTTGCAAACATTGGGAAATGTTACAGAAGCCCTATTAAAAAGTGCTAAACCTTTCCTAAAGAATGATTCAGAGCTGTAAGACAGTATTTATATCTCCATTCACACATTTTGGGATGTCTTTTGGTAATTGTACATTTATATTAAATACTGAGTTTGCAAAATAGGTCCTTTCCTAGAGTTTCTGTATATAGATGCGTTGACTGAAATGTAAACACATTTGGGTTAGTGTGTGACTTTATAAAATGTCTATATTTCAGATTCTGAAAAGTTCTGACCATCTCTGATTAAAAGCCTTTGTTTTTCCTTGAAAAAGAAAACCACATATTTATGTCAATAAAGAAATATCTATTGAGAAAAGGAATTATGTGAAGCACTATGTATGACTTTTTTTTTTTTTTTTTTTTTTTTTTTTTTTACTTTTGGGAAACTTGGGAGTCTGAACTAGAAGATAAGAAATGGAAAATGCAAGGTATGTATACCTTTAAATACTGCTATATGCAAATCAGTGTGTCAGACACTGTGAGAAATAAAACAGGTACCTATCCTCACAGAGCTTATGGTCTAGTTGGGGAAGGCAAGGTATAAATCAATGAATATTTGTATAGTATAATGGATAAGTTTAATAGAGCTTAAGAAAGGTAAAGTAGTGAGTATGAAATGAATGGTATAAAAATTTAATGCTTTAAGTTTTCACAAGGGGAGAGCATCAGTGGGGATGGAGTCATTTAAGTTTTCATAAGGTAGTTTTTAAACAATCTTTTGAGTACACAGAGAGGAAGGACCACAAAAATTGCAGGAAAGTAACACGGTGGAAAGATGCTGAAACTGAAAATCTGGGCATTATACCATTCTTGAGTTGTCACTTAAAATATCTGGGTCTCAGTTAACTCAAAGATTTGGACTGACCACACAAGTGAATGATTCTGTCCACAAAACGAGGTGGTAAACCAAAAAGCACATTGACAACAGCGATGGATAGGAGGGTATGATTTTCAGTGTAGCATGGTGTCAGTAGTTGAGTAATATTTGATAACGTATCAAGCCAGATCCATGCATTCAATCATTCAATCAAATATTAAATCTTCTTCTGGACACTCTATTCCAAAGATATGTCAGACACAAATCCTGCTCTCAAGTCCCACTTGCAATTTTCCTCAGTAGATAAGACATTCTTATTATGTTACAGCATCATACAAGTGCTAGCAGAAGACAAGTGGGATAACCATGTAATCATGCAATTAGTATCCCAAACCTTGTATAAGAGGTCCTTAAATTATTAAATTTATATAAGTTTTGAAATATTTATTACTGGCTTACAAATTAGTTTTAATATTGATGGAATAAAAAATTAGTTTCTTTAAAAACTAATTAAAATATTTTTAAAAAGTATAGTACATATCTATTTGCATTCATGAAGAAATATTTAAAAAATTATATTACAGGAATATTAAAATAAGCAGAATAATTATTTTGAGTACATAATCATCTACCTTAATTTTTAATTGAATATTTATGTCATAATATTTATATAATAAATGTATTTCTCCCTAAGATAATACTTAGAATTTTTCCATAAAGTGCCCTATAATTTCCTTCACAGTTGTATTTTATGATTAATAAATTTGAATTAAGGTAATATTAAATTGACTTTTGTCTGTAACCAGAATTACTATTAAGAGAATAGTCTCTTCAAATGTGCTTCCAGGGGAGCACCATCAAAATATTCCTACCAAAATCTAAGATATCCCAAAAATGCCAATGGAGATTTAAAAATTAAATGTCATACATTTGAGTGCTCGTTTAATTTGTTCAATCTCCCCTTTCTGTGTAGGGATGAATTTCAATATTTTCCTGGTTGCAGGCCTTACTCGGTAACATCCTTGTCCTGGAAGTTTCAAAAGCTGAAGTTTTTGGCACTCCACACGTTGAAAAAAATTAGTTTCAGCTGTATGGTACTTTTCACTAACATTACATTTGCTATTCATGCCCTTCGAAACAGAGAAGAGATGATGAAATGCTGAATTATCTCTTCATCCAGCAAAATGCCACCCTCACAACACCCCCTTTAGTGTTCAATAAAACTAGTTTGAATATTGATTTATTAATACAGAATCAATAGTCTCCCAAATATTAATAAATATAAATATAAGGCTATAAATATATTCGTAACAATATAAGTGTATTATTATAATAAACACACATCAAAATATTCTTCATGATTCCACTGAACATCTCAAGTCAGATCTCTGACTTCCAACTCTTGGAAGCCTTCCTAACTAACCTCTACGCCCTCAGCCTTGATTCTTTCCTTATTTTATCAAAAATGACAAACTATACCCAGTATTTAGTTTTCCCGGTATGATAATAAGTATCTGACATGCATTCCAATTCCTAGGGAAATAAATATCAGGAATAATAATCGCTAGGGAAATGTTAACAGTCATATTTCCATTTTTAGCTTATTTTTAGAAATTGTTTCACCTGGTTTCCTCAAGATTCTTTGCTCACCTTTATCCAATAGTGATCTTCCAAAAATAATTTTGGCCCAGGTTTTGGATTACACTATAAGGAAAGGCCTCATCGAGGCTTGTCCATGCAATATGGAATAGATCATCTGCTGATTTTGCTCCCTTTTTTACATTGTGTTCCCTCCTTTAAGAATGTTGAGTGAAAATGTTTCTGTTTATCATACAAATACACAAAATATAATCAAATCACCTATAATATTTCCACATAGAAAATAAATGATTCCTGCTCACATATCCATAACCAGCAAATCAATGCCATTATATCCAAATCAAGACAAGGGTTTCCAGTGGGTACTTATATCCAATGATCCCCATCACATTCTTCAAGAATCTTTACACAGTCCATCAATTCACCAGCTAAAATCTTACACAGTTGATTTATGACACTACAGTTTCTTCTTACGCATTGAACTGGACATGCTCTGGCAACCATATCAAAGTACTGCAATAGATACATGGTTGGGATTGCCAACTTGCCAAAGAACTAAGAATTATTTTTGTGTACCACTTTCTGTTGACAAAAGTACAACATTTATACACAACTGAGTTTCTATTCTGCTTTTTCATCCCGAATACCGAAGCCACTGGCAAAACTTTAGCAGACTTAAAAACAGTCATTCTAAATTACAATTAATACTAAAATCTCTAAGTAGGTATTTGCAGAGCTTCCCTTAACATTTTATTTTAAGTAGGAATTGTTCTTTAATACTCATTAGCGTATTTTCTTTTCTTTTCTCATTCATTTTCCCCTCTGGGGCCTACTGAGGATAATTACAAAGGAATGAGGGAAGAATTGAGTAGAAATTGCTCCAGACAAGGTGCCAGAAGTGTCTTCCTGTTGCTGAAGCTGATGAGTTGGGTGACTGGGACGAAGCCCCGGACTTTCCATTAGATTCGTTTTCCTAGTCTTTACTTTGTGAATTTCAAGTGCAGACCTTTCCTGTCTTTATTAATGAGTTCTCATGAACATTAAATGAATTGAGATGTGAAGGTGATTGAAAAGAAGTAACAAAAAATATAAAATAATAATACGGCAGGAAATAATTTCTCTATCAACGTCATTTCTACTGATTTTTTGATTGGTTTGAGAAATCCAGTACTGTTCCTTGAATACAAGTGTTTCTCGTAGAAATTTGTTGAAAAGAATGGCACTGACTCTAGAGGGGTATACATTTTTATGTAATTATACGTTTAAGTTTTAAGTTTTTATATCCCACGGAATGCTAAATTGATACATCAATACCTTGCATTATCCTGTGTAATTAATCCTGTGTAAATTAATGCTAATGTTTTACTTTGTTTTAATCTTGGTAAGTATGTTACAGGGATTTATAGTATCCTTAGGCCAGATAATTTTTTGGAGAAAGGGCAGCTTTCTTGAGGGCACACTCATCCCCTAACTTAACAGCTACCCAAAGAACATGTGCTGGCAACAAGGATACTATACACTTATAAAAAACAAAAAACAAAAACTCCCCAAGATAGACCACAGTAAGTAAATCCACTCTCACTGTTAAGCAAAAGAAACATGGCATCTGTCCTGACAAGGGAACAAACCTCTACTTGAATGGTTCACCCTTGAGCTAATAAAGAATTGGGGATCAGCAAATCTGCTTTCAATTTTTCTGGGATGGTACTATACAGATCATAAAATAACACAGGATGAAGTCAAGGAACACCTGCATGAACCTTACATAATTTCAATAATCAGGTATTCTAGTGAAACAGGAGACAGATGACAGAAGAATCACAGATCTTATCAACTTACCCTACTCAATTAACACTGCCGTTTCCACCTTATCAAGTAACCATTAGCTGTCTGCAATTGGGACATTTTTCTAGGAGAAAATAAAACCTCAAGCTTTCCTGGGCTTCCAGTCGCCAAGAGAGAACATTGTGAATACTATCTTTGCCTACTAAAAAGCATTACTGTATTATGATAGCTTTGACAGCCTGAGGAAGTTTGCTGGAATATCAGGTTCCAGTGAGTATTAGCAAACTGCAGCACTCACAAACTATCGTTTTTACCTTATGCTGTTGGCACTTGGCACAGACACAAAATAACAGATGGCACAGAGATATCAATGGTGTTCCATGCAAGAACAGTGTCACACACAGAGCTCAATTATGCAAACATGGAATCAGAAGCCCTTTGTACAAGAGGTTTTATCAACTACCTCTATATCTGTGCCTTTATTATTTGTATCAACAAAACCTCTTTAGGGATTCTCTCTGAGGTTAAGCTACTCCCTTTAATTATAAAGCACTGGGGTGCTTTGCTCAACACTAATGACCACATAAAATGGAAGAACAATATTGAAGGCTGACAACCTGAGCATCTGCCGACACTGATCCCAGAATCTACCAACCACCTTCCCTGAAAATGTCGATGTAAGATTTTCTTTCTGATTCTCATCTACAGGCTGATTCAATTCATGTTTAACTTTGCTAGATACTAGAAAGTCTTGGACAGGGTGCTGAGGAAAGAAAATTAGAGTTAATGGATGGACATGATCCACCCAAAAGACAAAATGAGATGTTTAGCATGCTATCTTAGTTTTCTTACAAACACTGTCAAACTGTTTGTCCCAAATCATCAGCAGTAAACTGTATCTGATTGCCTAGGACCAATTTAATTATTGAAGTCAGTAGAACTGAGTAACTTATTTTATACTCCTTAGCATAACCTGTCAAGAATGTCTGATTTTCTATCAGAAAATTATCGGTTAAGAATGCTTTCTGATTTCCCAGGAGCATTCTGGAAGGAGTTTATGACCCTTAAAGGCAACTGCTCACATTTACTCAAAGTAGCCTTAGTTATTTCAAGCCGTGACGTTGATGTTCATGATTCTGTCCGTGTTTATCTATCTGTAATCGTTCATGATAGTAAACTACTAAAATACCTGACACAGAATATTTATTGACCTCAACTTATTTTAAGAAAGGTATTCAGAGAAAGCTTATCTGAAATATCAATCTCAAATGACAATCCTCTCCAGTAACTGATTAAAGTAATAATATGCTTGAGGTGAATTTTTGGGAAAGGCTGGCAAAGCAAGCAAGGCTGGATTTCTCATTGCTAATCTCTAAGTCATGTGATGGGTCAGTCTCATTATTATGGCGCAACATCACAAACTATTTTTGTGATCTGTCCTGACAAAATGTAACTGAGAATTTGACATAAAAATGACTAAGGTAAAAAAAGTCATTTTCCACCATGCAGTCATGATATCCACAAGACCTATTCTTTATCAGGAACCATGTGGCGGTTTAAGAGATTCTCTCCTCATCTTTGTGCACTGTTGGTGGGAATGTAAATTAGTGCAGCTGCTGTGGAAAACAGTATGGAGGTTCCTCAAAAAAATAAAAATAAAAACACCATGTGATCCAGTAATTCCGCTACTGCATATTTACCCAAATAAAACAAAAATACTAATTTGAAAAGATATATGCACCCTACGTTTATTGCAGTATTATTTACAATAGCCAAGAAATGAAAGCAGCCCAAGTGTCAATGGAAAATGAAAGGATAAAAAAGATGTGGTGTATATATACAATGGAATATTACTTGGCCATAAAGAAGAATAAGCTCTTTCCATTTGCAACATGGATGGATGTAGGGGGTATTATACTTAGTAGAATAAACCAGACAGAAAAAGATAAATACCATATGGTTTCACTTATTTGTGGAATCTAAAAACAAAACAAAACAGAAAAAACAAATAGCAAACAAAAAGCAAAAGCAGACCCATCAGTACAGAGAACAAACTGATGGTTGCTGGAGGAAATGGTGGAGAGGGGCAAAATAGGTGAAGAAGAGTGGGAGGCATAGGCTTCCAGTTATGAAATGAATAAATCATAGGCATAAAAGGTACAACATAAGGAATATAGTCAATGGTATTGTAACAGAGTTGTGTATTATAATACACTTGTGGTGAGCATAGCATAACATACAGACTTGTTGAATCACTATGTTATATACCTGAAACTAATGTAACATTGTGTTTCAACTATACTTCAATTAAAAAGCACTGTGAATCAGTAATTATTGAGGAGTTCTTGAATTCTGTAAATTAAAGGAATAGAAAATCTTAGAAAAAAAGAGACATTCTCTCCTCTATGCAGCTGGGCATAAGACCTATTTTCTGAGCCTTCCAGAATAAAAATGCTGCAACATGACACTCGCCATATTGATAAACTGAGAATGAATTTACCATGGTGATCTGAAAAAAGAAAATCATTTTAAAGAGCAACACTAGCATATGTGGAAGTTTTTGTTTAATCAATCTCCTAAATATGCATAGAATTCACAGAAAAGTTGGAATAAAATCTCCTTGATAATCAAGGGAAATGAGTGCCAATGATTTTTACCAAGTTCTTTCTAAGTACTTGGCATTGAATGAAGTCAAATACAGTAATACAGCACCATTAGGGCCTCAAAAGTGGACATCCTCCATACTGATAAATCATTATTTCTTGCAAGGTAAGGGGAACGTGTATGGCAAAGGGTGTTGAGATAGAATGCTCATATGTGTGTGTGTGTGTGTGTGTGTCTGTCTGTCTGTCTGTCATAATTTACTGTAGAAGTATGCTAGCTATTTAGGGCACAGATTATATAGTACGTGATGGTGAAAGGAGAGATAAATAATAGTACTTATATTAGTATCATAATATCATGTCATATATAAAAATAATAATAAAAAGTGGAGAATATCATTGAGAAGGGGGAAAGTAGAGAACAGAGTAGACAGAAACTAGAAAATTTATGTGTGATATTATGTGGGAGCTGAGCGTAAGTCATGGAGATGGATACAGAAGAGAAGAAGCCTGAGGGGAAAGTCTCCACTTTAAAAGTAGAAATCAGACTGAATCTGTTCAATAAGCCAACTATGGGGTTTCTTGAAGAATTTCAGAACATTCCAACCAACCATCTGGAAAAAAATCTAAAAATATACGCCACAGCCCTTCGGAGAAAATGCTGTCCACCCAGCATGATGGCCAACAAAAAGGTAATTAGCAAGAGTTTAAAACAGAGAAGTAAAGAGGAGAGAAGTGAAGAATAACCACAAAAACAAATCATATTTGTCAAAACAAATTTTGAAAAAAAAACATTATTAAAAGTTTCAAAATACAATTTCACTAATATGTAAATCTAAAAAAAACAAAGCATGAAACAATGCATAAACAAATTTAAAAAAAGCAGAATCAGACCTACAACTACAGAGAACAAACTGATGGCAGCCGAGAGAGGGGGTGTGGGGTATGGCCAAATGGGTGAAGGGGAGAGGGAGAAACAGGTTTCCGGTTCTGGAATGAATAAATCATGGGGATACGCACAGCAAAGGAATATAGTCTATGGTATTATAGTAGCTTTGTATGGAAAGTGATGGTAGCTACGCTTATGGTGAGCATAGCATAACACATAAGCTATTAAGTCATGACACCATACACCTGAAACTAATGTAACATTGTATGTCAACTATACTCAAATAAAAAAAAAGTTTTAGAAAAGAATTATAAATTGGCATCAAAGTGATATCAAGCACGGAAGGGATGCAAGCTGAAAATCACAATACCTCAAATCAATAAACTTATTCATTTGAACACTCCCTATCTCCTGTCTTTGTCATCGCTTGTTCTAAACACTTGCTCTGTCTTTCATCTCCCTTCATCTGACTGTAATCTTGAAAAAAGAAGGACAGGGCAGTATATGAAAGAGGACAAACTAAAGAGCTCACTCCCCAAAGGGCATTCTGCTCTCTAACCTGGCCACCATATCCTCCCCCATCTATGTCAACCCACACCCCCCCATCTGTCCACCACCTTGAATTTCTTCATATCTACTCATCCCACTCTTATTTTCAATTGTTCCGTGGATTTTCTTCTCCTTTACTCTTTTTTTTTTCTCACAACCCTCATGTCCCAATTTCTCAATGAAATTTGCAATTTCAGCATAAAGACAGTATTAGCATAAGAGGAAAAAGGAATGTGGAAGCACAGCTCCAAATAAGCATAAAAAGACTAAATACAATTCTTGAAAATTCCATAAGCAAGTTGTTATTTCATTATAAAGTACATATATTGATTTACTGTAGCTCCAATGAACTTTCTTTTCAAAAAAGAGTACATTTCGAATTCTTATGACATATCCTCACTATTGTCATAGTGACGATGGCTTTGAAGATGGTACTAGTTAGCAAAACCATATAGGAATGTGGGAGAAGGCTTGTCTGTCCTCTTTCTGTAGGGTTGATATGTGTCTTCACATTCATAGTGGGAGAGTTGTGCTGATTATTCCATAAATTATGAAAAATAGGAATGAGAAACTAAGGTCACAAAAAAGAGGCAGAATAACTGAGGATGCATATTTACCTTACAGGATAGAAAAAAAAGGAGTTGATGGGAAAAATCAAGTAAAGTAGCAAAATTCTAACTGCACAGTTCAGACAGCTGCTGTCATCAAGTCTAATTTGAACATAAGCAACTTAATGGAAACTGAGACACCAGGAAAGCAAAGGTTAGATTCTGACATGTCGCCTGTTAGAAAGGCTGCTGGAGCTGTGTGTGGTGACAGCAGTGTTTCAGCTTCCAGAAGATGCAGTGTAGCAGTCTGACACAGGAGTGGGCACAGTATGGACAGGAAAAAGCTAATGAGGAGCAGGTGGAGTCATAGAAAACTGAACAGTAGTGAAGACAATGGGCAGGTACTCCCTTCAAAGGTCCTGGCAAGGATATCACCTATAAACTGGAAAGAGGGACGGTTGGAGCTGAGCTTCAAGAAGTCTAGGAAGATCTGATTCACCTGTCTCTTCTTGCTTAAAAACCGAAATTTGTGTTCCATAAAAATTTTGCCAGTAGGAAGAACATCCATTACAGAACAGATCCTTTTAGAAGAATGATTTTCAACTGTATCTCCACCATGATACTTGGATAAAACTCTTATGCACAGCACAATCCCATACAAGATTAGCTTCGGGGCAGAACTAGAAAATGCTAGAAAATGCTAGATAATTGATGCATAGATGCATAGAACTAGAAAATGCTACATAATATATGCAGTTCCTGGACTGCTTTTGTTAACTTTACGCCTCATCCTAAAGAAAGCATATTCAAGGCACGACCTCAAATTTGTTCTATTTCTTTTAATTTATACTTAAAAAGCAAACCCAAGTCATAAATTTCAGTGCCTTAGACTAATAGGAAATTACTCATCACATGTACCTATAATTCTCTGCCCAGTTTTTACTTTTCTTTGTATCTGTCTGTATTGCTCTCTGAATTCCAATGTCATTACACACCCTCTCTGTTCTGTGACTATATAAGTTTGCCCTAATTCTACTAGCAGCTCTCAATGGCTTGTTACATCTAGATGGGTTAGGAATACTTGTAGCAAAGTGATGGGAAAACGGAACTTTCCCTGAAATATCAAGACACACCAGCTGCCGTGAAATAAAAGCACACTTGTGCAGAAAATAGAACAGACATGCTTGGGGAAAATAATTTCTTACTGGAGAATGAACTAAAGGTAAATAAAAATATAAGGTGGAAAGCTTATATCTTAATCTCAGCAGTTGACAGTACGTGACTAATCTTTTTTTCAACATGGCTAGAATCACATAATGTTAGTACTAATGGGAGAAACTAAATATAACATCAGCTTAAACAGTCTGCTGGCAGCCGCTACTCAAAACACATCCAATTAACTCCTGAGTGGTGTGCCAATGGGAGAGTGAAAAACGCAGATAATACGAATAATGGGTTGCTTTTTTTTTCAAGGTAGGTTCCATTTAGATTTTTATCAGAACTAGAACAACATATAGACATTAATACATGCTCTACGTGGTTTGCTAACTAAGACCAAACCAGGAGGCAGAGACCAGAAAATGTGACTCAGCAACTGGAACATGACTATTTAAAAAAAAAAAAAAAAATCACAGAATTCTCAGAGTTGGTAGAAACATTAAAGATCAGCAGTTCAACAACAACAGCTCACTTACTGCCCCCATTCCTGCTACTATGTCCTATTACTCAATTTCTCCATGTTATGAAACTAAAATTACAGCTCCAAATTTCATATAGATGAAAAACATTTGCCTTGTCATGTCTCATGGAGGGCAGGCTATTATTAAGGGTAAGTCCTTAATATAATACAGCGTAGTTAAAAGCTCTCAGGTTCAAATCCAGACTCTATCACTTGCTAGACATTTGACCTTAACTTAATTGTTAAGTTAATTGTTCTTGGGCTTCAATTTTCCTGTCTGTAAAATGAGGATGATAATTGTGCTTAACTCATAAGTCTGTCCTAAAAATTAAATGAGATAGCGTCTGTGTAGCATTTAATACCGTCCCTTGCCCCCTCTTTGCTAGTTATTACACAGGTTCTAGAGAGCACGAGTCCTGAGAGACTAGTTTTACTAGAACACGAAGTCCACAAGAGTAGGACTTGTTCAGGCTTATTTACTATGGGGATTCCAGTACTCATTAAATATTTTTTAAATAAATAAAAAGATATAAAAAAGCTTCATAGTAAACTTTGGAAGATGCCATAGCTTCCATTCTCTTGCTGGGAATCTATGATCTGCTTTAACAAATAAAAGCTGTTGAGAAGTACTGTAAACAGGTATGGATAACAAAAACTGTCTATTTTTGTAAACTGTTTTCCAAAAATGTTAACCACTCCTATTTTTGAGTTTCTGCTAATGTCTAGAGTTGCATGCAATGCACATTGGAAAATCGTGTCTTTGAAATGCTATATACAAAAAAAGTAAGATCAAAGATTTAAAGTAATTTCTAGTAAGGATGCTAGATGCAGACAGAGAAGTACAAATTTTATTTATAAAATATGTCAAATTTTACGTTGTTATATATAGTAATATGCTTAACAATTTAAGTGCTAGAGAAGGTATAGAAAATCAAGACTCCAGTTATTGGCTTGTCTTCATATATGGCCTCAAATATACGCAAGACAGAGGCAGAAAATACAGGAGGAAAAGTTGCTGATCACCTCTGTCAAAGATTACAGGATTATGACTGCAAGTATAGCACACACGGAATTTGGCTTTATGCTCAGTAATTTTTTCTGGCTACCATCTGGTCTTTTGATATGAAGTAAGTAGTGTTAATATATTTAACTTGTCTTATTGGGGTCTTATAGCCAGCCATTTTTTTTTTATTCTAATGAATATACTACCTATTCTGTCCTTTAACATGTCTATTTAAAGTTCTGTGGAAATGTCACATACTTCAATAGAAACTTCAGGAAACAGAACAATAATTTAGGGAAGATGTCCTCTTCTTTAGAAAGGTCATTTCCTGAGGATTATTCAAATCTTTAATGAAATGTAAAGATCTTATAGTTTTCAGAAAGAAAAGCAGTATTCTCATTTTGATACTTAAAAACCAATTATTTTTGTTAAGTGTTGATTTGTCTAGACTATTTATCAAACACAACACCTGTCAAATGGCAACACCAGGCACCAGTCAATGATTTACCTTAATAATCATTAACGCCTCCCTTTTTTCATTGGTGTCTGAGATTCGAGGCAGCAAAGTTTAATAATTTATGGCTCTAATATTTAAATTATTTGGCAATTTTATATCTACTAAATGGTATAAATGAAAATAGCAATAATATATTTTCATGAAAAAAATTTAACGATGTCTGTGAGGGCAATTTCAAACATATAGCTTACATCAATATCTGATCAATTTTTCTCCTCAGGCTTGAATGCTTCTAACAACAACAACAACAACAAAAGTGAACTTTATCCACTGAAACTACAAGGCAGTTATTTTCCCTTATGACTGCAAGAACTAAATGGTTAATGTGAGTCTGTTTTAGAATAAACTCTTAAAATTAAAAGTAAATTTTCAACATCTTTGTCCATTCAGTACACTAACTTTGCTAGATCACTATCTGTCATACCATAGTATCAGACTCTCTTCGAGCCCATCCAAAGGCTGAAATACAAAAACACCTTGTTATATATTGGCTTTTTGCCATGAGCTCAAAAAAAATGCATAACTGTGTGATCTGAATAGGATAACAATTGCTTTCAACTCATGATTCCACAACGTGGTGAGAAAAGCTAGTCCTAAATATAGTCTTTCTGTCTAACAAGTGAAACCAACAGTTGCAATCAGCAGTTGAAGTACACACTATGACAACAAAAGTCTCCCAGTGACAATGATTTAAAAATTCTTAGACAGTTCAAATCCCTGGGGTGAGCACGAGCAAAGAAAGCAACGGAGAATGATACTCCAGGGTAAATCTAACTTGGAATCTCTTATTTGGAGGTGGCTGAAAGTTATTAAAATGTCCACTGTGAAATTAAATCTCTATTTTTTAAATTAAAAAACAGATGGAAGACAAATAAATTCTACCAAAATTACTGCAACAAATTCATGACAATTTTCTTTATATATATGTGTGTGTGTATATATATGTATATATACATACATATATATGCATATATATACATACATATGCATATAGTACTTTTTAAAAATTATGTTCAGTTAGCCCCTGTATAGTACATCACTAGTTTTTGATGTAGTGTTCAACGATTCATTAGTTAGGTATCACATCCCGTGCTCATCACATCACATGCCCTCCTGAATACCCATCACCCTGTTACCCCCTCCCCTCTGAAACCCTCAGTTTATTTCCCAGAGCCCATAGTCTCTCATGGTTTGTCTCCCTCTCTGATTTCTCCCCCTTTCAGATTCTCCTCCCTTCCCCTGTGTTTCTCCATGCTATTGCTTATGTTCCACATATGAGTGAAACCATATGATAATTGTCTTTCTCTACTTGACAATTTTCTATTTAAATAATTAGCCAAGGTTTTTAAACCAAAATTAGAAATCTCACAATTATTTTCTTCCTAGGAGAGGATAATTACCTACAGCTTCATGTCTGTTACAACGAAGTCCTACAGAAAAATTTACTAATTATTTGTATACCATAGTAGCTGGTGGTAATAACTTATGCCTTAAATTTATTACACATTTACAGCAGTGCAGTATAATTTTTATTTGTACAATGTTTTTCACTCTTGAGGAGAATTTCTGTCATATCATTCTCATAATTTATTGTTACATTTCTCATAGTAGCTAGATAGAGACCTGAGTTCTACAGCGACTTTTTTTTTTTTTTTGAGAGGGAGAAAGGGAGGAGCAGAGAAAGAGAGGATCTTAAGGAGGTTCCATGCCCAGGCACAGCACAATGTGGAGCTCAATCTCACAATCCTGAGGTCACGACCTGAGCTGAAATCAAGAGTTGGACACTTAACCAGCTGAGCCACCTGGGCGCCCACCAGCAATCGTACACTTATTTGTGCTTCACTAAAAGCTACTAGGTAGTAAGCATAGCTGTGCAAATGGCATCACTTTTACATTTCAAAGAAATTAAATTTTGAGCTCAGCTCTAAGAAATGAATTGTGAGACACAGAGAGCTTCCAGAATTGTCCTGAT
The DNA here is from genome assembly GCF_002007445.2 of Ailuropoda melanoleuca. Lineage (NCBI taxonomy): Eukaryota > Metazoa > Chordata > Mammalia > Carnivora > Ursidae > Ailuropoda > Ailuropoda melanoleuca. Next base: position 22,726,808 of record NC_048237.1, read on the forward strand.
GATTCCTGAGCCATGCATGAAGTTTATTAATGACATGGCAATATGCCTTGACTAACCTAATCATTTACATATTTAATACTGACAAGGAGAAATGAGCGATATGAAAACACTTCCAACCAAATATCCTGAAATTATATACCTCTTTCTCCAATAACTGAATTACTCAGCCCTGAGTTTTATATATATATATATAAATGTATATTTATATATTTATATTTATATACATAAATTTTTTCTCATAGACTAGGAAAGTCTCCTCTGATGAAAAGGATGTTAACTGGTTATTAGGAAAAGGGAAACATTTTTTCTCTGGAGGTATGATGATGTAATGTATTCTTTTAATAAAAACACACTGTTTATTATGCATAGTTTTCAGTTTTATCTCAGTTATTCATAAATAAATCTAAATTATTAAAAAAACACCTGAAAACAAATTTACCCCCTCTATCAACGTTTATTTGCAGAAGTTTCCTAGGTTCTTATCCTCAAAAATTTCATATTGAATAATCAATTCCAAATCCTGTGCACTTAAATCACTGTTAATAAATAGCATTTATAATGAATTTTACACAATTCTTACTTTTTTCCTAAGTTGTTCTTATATGTGAGGGTCCATGTTGAGTATTTCTAATTAATTGAAGCTTTTAATCTTTCCACTTTAAGTAAAATGACGAGTTACTCACAGAGAGGGCTGGCCTTCATTCTCAGCCTGTGGAAGGTAAGCAATGCCATACCTGACAGAAATGTCTTTGTTCTGAGTGGGAGGTGGCCACACTAGACGGCATTGGGTTGGTCACACCAGAAAGACCGTGTGATCTAAAGTCAGGTCTCTGAGTCACACAGCATTGGTTGACATGGAGACTGAGTTCAACCATGTGGGCAATCACTCAATCAATGAATCGTGCTTACTCAATGGAGCCTCAATAAAATCTCTAAACACTGAAGCTTGGAATAAGCTTCCCTGGCTGGTGATACTCTATGCATACTGTCACCCATCAATGCTGGGAGGGTAAAGCATACTGGTTCCTTGGGGAAGACAACGGAAGCTTCACATTTGGAGCCCTGTGTGTCTCTTTCTCTGACTGATTTTAATCTCTCTTCCCTTTAATAAACTGTAACTTTGAATGCAGTAGCTTTCAATCAGTTCTATGAGTCCTTCTATCAAATTGTCCAATTTAAGGGTGGTTTTGGAGACCTCTGAACCAACCATTGCAGTTGGTGTCAAAAGCGAGGACAGTCTGCAGAGATCTGTGTCCCCAAACTTTGCAATTTGGCTAACTCCCAGACAGAAGTGCTTAGATGATATATTAACTAAAAGGCAAACACACACACACACACACACACACACACACACACACACCCCACACAGAAGACTCAAATACGTAACACAGAAACTCAGTCCAAACATAAAAATGGACATCAACAGACCAAATAATAGATCAACAAATATATTTCAGTAACTTACAGTGTCATGTGTGCTTCCTCTCATGCCTCTTGATAAGATAAGTGGATTTTAATAGTTAATTCAAGTGTTGGTGCAAAACAACCTTAGACATAAGAGCACCAACACCCTTAAATATAAAGCCTCCGGAACCGAAAGTACTAAGGCATTAATTTCATGTCTTGATACAAAAGAAATAACCACATGGCATAGTAGCAAAATGCAATTAAATATAACTCCTTGTAACCTTTCCATTTTTCTTTTTAAACACAAAGGGAGGTGGGTGGGGGATGGGCTAAATCGGTGATGAGTATTAGGGAGGGCACTTCTGAAGAGCACTGGGTGTTACGTGTAAGTGATGAATCACTACGTTCTACTCCAGAAACCAATATTACACTATATGTTAACTAACTAGATTTTAAATAAAAACTTGAAACAAACAAAAAACTTAAAAAAATAATAAATATTAAAATGTCAAGAAAAAAACAACAACACAAGGGTAGTTCTTTTAATCAGTTCTTTTAAGACATCACTTTCAAACCTTGCCTCATTACAGTATTATTCTTGTGGGTGCATCCACATTTGTCAACACCAATATTAAAAGTATTTGGAATTCCTAATTCTAAATTTAGCATATGTACTGAAGAGCAAAACAATATTCCTTAAGTTTCATCAGAGTAGAATGATACTTCTCTGGTCAAACAGAGATGGTAGACCATTATATGATAATGAAAATCATTTTATGAAAAGAATCTGGAGCAGCATTAAATGACGAATTATAATTGATGAATTATAATTGTAATTTCAAAGTAAAATTTTTAAAAATTCCATTTACTCTGCTTGCCTCTATATTCTACCGCACCATCACCTACTACAGAGACTGATGGAGTCAGTGCTGTTAGAACTAGTAAGGGAGTTTTTTGGGGCCCAGATCCTAACCTAAAATAATCTGAATTGGCAGATTGGGTAGGATCCTGGGTTTCTACATTTTAACAAGCTCCCTAAATGTTTCTATTAAATATCAAAGTTTAAGAACTACTGATGAACCAAATTAAAAATTTCTTGAGGACTGGACCTAGCACACTGCTTTGCAATAAAAAAAAAAATGTGGACTTTAAATTAGTTGCATTCTAGGAATTAAAAATTTCAACACAATACTATTGAATTAAAGATATTTTAATTAATTTTTGTGATTTTTTCAGGTAATATATGGGTCTAAATTATTTCTGTTGCAATTGCTTTAATAGCATCTTTTGTTGAGTTCATTTTCAGACATGAAGTCTTGCTGGTCGTCCTGAATGTTTCAATGTTTCACTTGACAATATTTAAATCAGTTTTTTTTCAGCAGAAAATTCTTCAACATAATTTTATGAATATGAAAATTTAGTTCTTTACATATCTTAAAGTAAGGAAGATAGAGGTATAAGAAAGCTATCATAAAACATTATTAATGTAACAATAAACATTTATATTTATTTCATTAATACAGAACTATCCCTTATATTATTCATATGATAATATAATAAGAATCTGAAATAAGCATGTGGGATTAGAGTAAGTTAAAGAGCAAGTTCCTTGAATTCTAACATGTTTCTTACAAAAGTAAAGCATTTAATTCAGTCGACTGGAAAAATGCGATGCCATTTCAATTTTTCACGTGAAAAAAAAAACAAAACTGGTGTATGGCCAACATCTTCTAAACCAGTGGTCAGTGTCTTAACTGACCATATGTGCCATTGGTCAAGAGGGTGGGAAAATAGCTTGTAAAGTCCTTAAATGGTATGTTGAGTAATGAGACAGTAGTATTATTTTCATAAGTTTCAGTAAAAGCTTCCTATTCTCTAAATTCTGCCATTACTTTCAAGTTAACACCGAATTTCTGCTTATAGAAAATTATATTCCATTCTTGGATTATTGCTTTAAATCTCTATGGGCTCAACACTACTCACATTCAAAATGCAGAGGGAATTTAAAATGCTTGAATTCACAAGTATTATTTGTGAAACTCCATGATAATGGAAAGAAAGTAGAGTGGATAACTTCTAGGTGTGACAAATATCAGTATCCTAAAAAAATTAACCCTGCTGCGAACACCCCAAATTCAAAGATCTATGAAAGCAAATATTCTGAGTATATCTCTTTTTTTATCAGAAAAATAATGGTTTTGTTATTTGCAGATTGTGAATAATCCCTATTGAATATCATCACAGCAAAAATAAGAACCGAGAGTGAGAAATTTAGACAAAGAGAAATAGATGGCAGAGAAGGAAAAGAGAGTTATTTTTAAAAGAGCCCTGGGGTGGGGGGAGAAAATGAAGTGAAATAACATAAGGCTTAGAAAATCATTTCTCTGTGTATGAAGCGTAAGGAAAAGAAGCCACTTGTAAGAAGGGTGGAACTCATGAAGCTATCTTGGGAGACCTGGGGTTATATAAACATACGTGTAAGAGAAAGGTTTAGAAATAGATTGCCCGGCAAGTTTAATAAAACCCAGTAGCTGAGTAACCTTAAATAAAGGTTACATAAACTCTATTTACTCTTAAAACTGCAAGATCAAGCTCTTCTGCTTTTCTGAATCCAATAAGAGAACCAGAAGGTGGTAACCAATAGCAGTGAATTAAAGTGAGAAAGGCTCATAGAAGATCCAATGCTTACGTAAAATTCCTTGTAGCATTCTCTGCAAAATAAAATAAATTCAAGCAGTCGTTCAAAGTTCTGAGAAGAGTCTGAAATTTATTTTATCAATTGTATATAATAAGTGGACACTATCCACTAACCACCATTACCAATTAATATGTGCATGATATTTCTATGGTTTTATTTTTATCATTTTATATTTCCATGATTTTAAACTAGGGGGTTGAATTTATATTATTTTAAGGCTTATAAAATGGTCAAGGGTTTAACACCTTCATTTAGGGGCGCCTGGGTGGCTCANATATGTGCATGATATTTCTATGGTTTTATTTTTATCATTGTTTTATATTTCCATGATTTTAAACTAGGGGGTTGACTTTATATTATTTTAAGGCTTATAAAATGGTCAAGGGTTTAACACCTTCATTTAGGGGCGCCTGGGTGGCTCAGTTGTTAAGCGTCTGCCTTCAGCTCAGGGCCTGATCCCGGGGTCCTGGGATCGAGCCCCGTGTCAGGCTCCCTGCTCTGCTGGGAGCCTGCTTCTTCCTCTCCCACTCCCCCTGCTTGTGTTCCCTCTCTTGCTGGCTGTCTCTCTCTCTGTCAAATAAATAAATAAAATCCTTAAAAAAAATAAATAGACAAAATAAAATAAAATCAAGTTAACACCTTCATTTATAACCTTGATCTCCCTTGTCCTGTTTTTCCCATATACTTTTAAGTTTTTCTACTATAAACTGTTCTACTGTGGAACATTCCAGGAACATAACCCTCCTAGTATGAATAAGTCTACTGTTTGCTAAATTGCCTATCAATAAAATAATAAAGTGGAATAGAAGGGCATAATGGATGTAATGAATGAAAAATACTGTCCAGGCATGAGCTAATTATCACTATTTTTATTCCCTACCTCAAATTTAACTCTTGATTTTTTTTTGCCAAATTTTAAAAATGGCAACTTGAAATATGATTTAAGTATAAATTGTAGAATCAGAGGGAGAAAATTCTGTCATTGTCAAAGCAAGAAAAAAAAAACTGCAATGCAGTCCACCTATTTTGCCTGATAGCGCTAATAAAGGTAATAGATGCTAGTAGCTTCAGTATAATTTTTTTTTGTAACTGAAATCATAAGCATTAATGGAACACCAGTACATATAGGTAGTTACACAGCAGGCTGTTTGATTTTTTAAAAACAATCATTATAATCAAGTGTTTAGAGAAGGTTTTCAAAATTACAGATTTACCATTAATAGCCCAAACGAGCATAGAATTACCTAATTCTAAAGCTGGTGCAACATCACACACACACACAAAAAAATAGTATGTTTTCTGCAATATAATTGGACTGTATAAAAACTTATTTTTTCTTGCTATTCCACTTTGTAAACTATTGATAGTTCTATTTACAATGATGTAAACTTAGTGTCACAAAAGTGATTTATTGTTATTAAATCTAAAATTATTTAAATATTTAGAATATTGGCTATGGGAGAAGGGGGAGTGCTTTGAAGGAAATAAGTAAAGTCATATCTTCCCTCTTCTGCCAGCTTGGAAACCACAAAAAAAGGCAATTTCCCCACTCCCTCCCACTCAGATTATTGGTGGATGTCAAACCCCTCTTCTGAAATTTGAATCACCATGACAATTTAAATTGGTGAAGAGATTGCCTAGAAGGGAACACATATCTTAAAAATTAAGACATGCTAAATCATCTATCTGCACACGTTTCTAGGTAGTTGGGCTTCATAAGAATGCTATAAGCTCATTAGACATAATAAATAGGTTTAACATGAAATACCTGGATTGGAATCCTAACACTGCCCTTTCTTAGCTGTTCAGATTTCACAAGTTATTTATCCTTTGCAGCTTTTAGTTTTCCTGCCTATAAATAACTGCAATTATATGTATAAGAAGAGCAAAAGTATTATAGCTAAAATGTTACACTAATATTAATGGCTGCCGTTTATATGATACTTACTGTATGTCAGGCATATTTAAATCTCACAACAACACCGACTTAGATATTGCGACATCTATCTGATACACAAGAAAGTTGAAGGGTGGAAAGCCTGACTTCAAGTACATAACTGCAATTAAGGTTAATAATACCGTTTTTGCCTACATTCCAGACAGTTGTGAATATGTAATAAAAAAATTGTGCAGGATCCTTGCAAATTAAATTGCTAACAGTGAGATGTTAGCTATTATAGCCTGGAATTTAAATATATGCTTTTCAAAGGCAGAGCAGTTATTTTAACCTCTAAATTCATGAAGAAATAGTATAGAATAACTACAGAGTTTTAGAATCAGAAATAATACAAAAGTTTTCAAGATCATTTAGGTCTCTGTATTCAATAAGTTCAAAAATAACACACCAAGTAGTGCAATGAATTGCCCGATATCTTGCAGGAAGTGGTGGCAGATCATGAAAGGGAACTGAATTTCTTAGATTCCTAATTCCACATTTTTTTAGCATCCCGAAGTAAGCCAAGTTCTGAATATCTGACTTTTCATGGATAACCTTCTTTCAAAGCATCAACAGGTGGAAAAAATAATAACAGTTAAACCCTAAATAATCCTTTGACTACTAAACAAAGTCTAGTTTGGTCTTAAAACTAAGCACAGTACATATTATTTCAATGTGACATATAAAGAAAATAGGTTAATTTTTCAGAGTATTTTAAGTGAGAACAAAATGCCATCTTATCAGCCCAGCTGTTCACAATGTGGACAGAACATGACTCAGGTTACAAACACTAGTTTAGGGGAAAAGATTGTGTATGTTTAGTCTGGAAGCCAATCACTCTATATTAGAACCAACAAACGGCCTATTCTAAACCACCAAATCAGGAACTAGATGAAAAAACTTCCGGGGCGCCTAGGTGGCGCAGTCCTTAAGCGTCTGCCTTCGGCTCAGGGCGTGATCCCAGCATTGTGGGATCGAGCCCCACGTCAGGCTCCTCCGCTGGGAGCCTGCTTCTTCCTCTCCCACTCCCCCTGCTTGTGTTCCCTCTCTCACTGGCTGTCTCTCTATTTATAGTAAATAAATAAAATCTTAAAAAAAAAAAGATGAAAAAACTTTCAAGCCAATTATACAATTACATTAGGGGTACAAAGTGTATGCAAAAATTAAAACAGGAAAGAAATGCTATGTGCAAATGTGAACAGGAAACTCAGCTGAATGAAAAAAAAATTTGCAGGAAACTAAGAAAAAATTAATGTAAATGCGCTATAAAATAATTTTCTAAGAAATTGAATTCTGTAAAATAGGTGTTTATAGACCACAAGAGAGGATGAAAAGGGAAATTGAACCCTATAGAAACAAAATGAGGAAGAAAGCAACCAATAATAAAATAAACAAACAAATCAGAAACAAGAAGAAACAAAATACATGTGGTTGAAAGTTGAGTAACTAACATAGTAGAAAGACTTAATGTAACCAGAGTAATTGTATACACAGAAAGAAAGACTACAAATCAGAAAGGAACTAATAAATGGGGAAGTCAAATACTATCCAATATAAAATCAAGCATTCTGAGAGAAGATATTTGCGAATGACATGTCCAATAAAAGGTCAGTAACCAAAATATATAAAGAACTCATACAACTCAACACCAAAAAACCCCAAATAATCCAATTAAAAAATGGGTAGACAATGACGTGAACAGATATCTTCACCAAAGAAGACATCCAGATGGCCAACAGACATATGAAAAGATGCTCTACATCACTCATCATCAGGGAAACGCAAACCAAAACCACAATGAGATATCACCTCACACCCGTTCAGAACGGCTAAAATAAAAAACTCAAGAAACAAGTTGGTGAGGATGTGGAGAAACAGGAACTCTCGTGCACTGCTGGAGGGAATGCAAGCTGGTGCAGCCACTGTGGAAGACAGTATGGAGGGTCCTCAAAACATTAGAAGTGGAACTACTCTGTGATTCAGTAATCACACTACTGTCTATTTACCCAAAGAATACAAAAACAGTAATTCGAAAGGTTACTGGAGGGGAAGTGGGTGAGGGGATGGGCTAATGGGTGATGGGCATTAAGGAGGGCACTTGTGATGAGCACTCGGTGTCATATGTAAGTGAGGAATCACTAAATTCTACTCCTGAAACTAATATTACACTATATATTAACTAGAATTTAAATTTAAAAAAATTGAAACAAAAACAAAAATAAACAAAAAGAATGAAAACCCAGCTATAACAAAGCAGTTGAAACATTATATTTGATGAACGATGTATATCCAGAATGTGAAAACAATTTTCAAAACTCAATAATGAGAAAACAATAAAAAATTGGACAAGAAATGAATAGGCGTTTCACCAGAGGAGATGTATGGATGGTAAATAATCACATGAGAAGAACTCAACATTATTACACATCGCAAATTGATGATATATTTTGTGCTAATTTTATGTAGGGAGCAAAGGGTGGATTGAAGTTTATTTTGTAGTGTATGGGAATCCAATTGTTATGTAAAATTTGCTGAAAAGATTATCCTTTCTCCACTAAATTGCCTTTACACGTTTGCCAACAAGAAGGTGTCCTATCTTATATATGTGGACTTCTCTATCTTCTTTTCCACCGATCTATTAGTCTATTTTTACATGAATACTCACTCTGTCTTTATGATAAACCTTAAGATCAGGTAGTGTTAGACATCGAACTTGGCTCCTTTTCAAAGTTCTTCTGGTGATTGTAGTTACTTTCTATTTCCACATAAATTTTAGATCAGCTTGTTGATTTTTATTTAAAAAAATTCTAGAATTTCAACTTGTTTGAATCTATAGGTCAAACTGGGAAAATTAAAATCTTAACAATATTGAATTTCCTCTATGAATACCATGTATCTTCCCACTTATTTAGGGCTTTAATTTCTCTCAGCAGTATTTTATAGTGAAGGTCTTTCACATCTTTTGTCACATTATCCTCCGTACAATCACACAGCACCATATTTTCAGATGCTATTGCAAATAAGCTTCTTTTCTAATTTCATCTTCTGTTTATTTGTTGATTACATATAGAAGTACAATTAATTTTGTATATTGGTATTTCACTCTATAGCTTTGCTAACCTCACTTAGTAGTTCTAGTATCTTTTGTAGATTCCATCAGATTCTTTCCACAGATGATCACATCATCAGTGAAATAAAAACAGTTTGATTTATTTCTTTCCAAAATAGATGTGGTTTATTTATTTTCCTAGTCTTGCTGTCTTGTTCTAGCTAGAATCTCCAGTACGATAATGAATAGACCTAGCAAGAAAGACGTCCTTGTCATTTTCTTGTCTTAGAGAGAAATCATTCAGTGCTTTCCTTATAAGCATGAGGCTAACTCTAGGTTTTTTGGATAGGCAGTGTTATCAGGTTTAGGAAGTTCCCTTGCATTACTAGTTTTCTAAGAAGTTTCTTGTTTGTTTGTTTTGAAAAACTGTTGGATTTCAACAAATGCTTTTTCTTCATTTATTGACAGAAGCATATGAGTTTTCTTCTTTAGTTTGTTAAGGTGATGAATTATATTGATCGATTTTTGAGTGTTAAGCAGTGATGCATTCTCAAGATAAACCACCCATTATCATAACATATTATCATTTTTATATATTACTTGATTCAATTCCTAAAATTTTGCTTATCATTTTTGTGTTCATGTTCACGAGGGATATTAGTCTGTAGTGGATTTTTTTTTTTTTTTTGTACTGCTGTAGTTTGCTTTTTTCCTATCAGAGTAATGCTGGGATTGTAAAATGAGTTGGGGATTATTCCCTACTCTTAAGTTTTCTGAGAGAACTTGTATATAATAATATAATATATAAGACAATTTTGATAAAAATTTTTGTACACACACATTTATCTCTTTTTCATCTCTCAATATATTTACATATATACCAATCTAATGATATTGATACTAATTGCTGGATATTAGGAATTAGGGTGATTTGTCTATATTTTTATATATTTCTGCATTGATTATATGTTTTGTAAGCAGTATGTGGTATTTTTAAAAACTATAAAATTATATTCTGTAATTAAATAAATGGATGCTGTCAGCCCTTACGCTGATCACTGTAAGACCATGCTTTTCAACATGTTTTCTGAGTACTGCTGGATTATTCAAAGTCCTATAAAGTGTTCATCAGTAAATATGATTGTTTCTGGGAAATAACAGTAAATCAAAAATTTCCAATTATGTTGATGAATTTGAAATGTAAGATTAGTAACTCTTCAAAAAATAGTATTTTATTAATAATTATATCTTTAAGGGTTGAGCACGCATTGAGAGGACTATTCGGCTCAGTAAATCTCAGGTATATTTCAGCTATCAGGATGCAATCCCTTTCAGTCCAGATTATTTTTAGGATATTTGAGTATTAATGTTTACAATAGCTAAATTTGAAATAAATCCCCTATCTCCATTTCACACACACACACACGCACACAAAACAGAACAATGGTGTAAAAGTGGCTCATTATGACATATAATAGAGATAAAAAAAATGATATAGGTGCTTACAAACATAGAATAACATTAATAACATTAAAAGTGAACATCACTCCCATATGAACACAAAATGTGAATTTCTGAGCATTCAAATGTTCTACCACATCAGAGAATTGAAATGATGTAAGTATAGAAAGGGAAATAAAAATGTTTTAATTACTCCACTGTCAGGGAGGCTTATGATGTCTCATATTTAGCTCTTTCCCAGAAATGACTTGTTGCTAATTTTTCTTTTCTTTAAAAAGGAATATGCAAACTCACCTTTAAGCAGAGTTCCTATGTCAGAAGAATCACCTGGGTGGCTCATTTTAGTTATGCAGATGTAAAGGAGGAAAGTATGCAGTATTCTGGGAGAATAGTATCATATACTGTTATTCGGAGTGGAGCAGGCTAGAGACTTAGATAAATGGGGGGGGGGATATAGGCAATATTCTTTCTTAATGCAACTATCTGCTTCCATAGATTTATAGTGACACGAAGAAATTTTTAGGAAGCAACATTTCCTTTACAAAGTTCACCATTTTGGATAAGTGATGGACTCAAGTAACATCCATTAAGAAAACAGATTGAAAGACCAGTGAGAACTTCTTATAGGATTTGTATCATAGGGGAGTAATAATTCTGGTCTCATGAGTTAAATACAAGTCCTAAATCAAGATTTTTATGGAAAGGATGACTAATGCACAGAAATGTCTTACGATGGGGAACAACGTATGTTGATCAAGAGGAATTATAAACATCTAACACGAATGCTTTGAGAAAAAAGATCTAGTAAAGAATTATTGCTGGTTCTACCATTTTTCAGGTCAATCGTTAATTAATCAAAGGTTGAGATTTTCGTTATATTTTGTTTTCAATATGTTATGATGTATTTGCTGCAGGATTTGGTAAGTGAAGATAGCAAGAATGAATCTGGTGGTTGGAAAGCCCTTGCCCTACATCTACACGTAAAGGTTATTTCGGTCAACATTAAGATTACATGGTATCTTGTTACATGTGAGAACAATATGGATCACTTACTAGAGATACTTAAAAGTGAACAGCATCTTGCTACTCTGAGAAGTAAAGCATAAAACTACATAGACAGTTCAGAATGTTACATGGATGGTTCAGAATGTTACCATTATGACTGTAGAAAGTCTATTTTTTCTCCCCTAAGATTAGACAATGAAAGAAGAGAGGGAGAGAATTGGAACACAGAGTAAAAGCACTGATACTTTTAAATGATTTCTACATCTTGCCAACTGCTCAATTATCTATGTTGATTGGGTTTAAACTTTTACTGATATAAATACATACCAGATTGTTTTGTCTATTGTGTAAGTGATGCTGATTTCAACACCATGAGTTGTTTTCTATGCTGGAATTATATCAAGTTTAGGTGAATCAAATTCTAAAAATATTCAATTATATTCATTTCCAATTATAATCTAGGGAAATGAAATAAGCACCGGGTGAATTATAACATGATGAAAATTATTTTGGAAAGCATCCAATTTCCAAATATGTTTGTTTTATTTGGGACCTTTATTTGTGTCTACAATTCAAATTTCAAGTTTACTTAGCATAAAATGGCAAATGTTAAACAACTACTGTATAATCATGCCTTGAGTATTCCGTAATGAATAAACGTATTGCGGTCTCATTCTAAACATACATTATAAAGGCAGGGGACCTATGTTTTAGACATGTGTGCATTAGAGGAACAAAAACAATTCCGAGACACTTTGGATATATATGAAGTTCAGAATGATTATAAGACCTATTCATATAACAAAAGCAAAGAATAAATAAAAATTTTAAAGCTAAAGGTGGATCAGAAAATTCCTACCAGGTAGCATTGAAGAAATTTACCAACATCTGTTATTTTTCTTGTATTTGGCTCATGCAAGCAGCTAAATAATGATAACTCTCCTCTATACTGGCATGTAGAAATAAGTTTTTGACATCAAATAGATGCTGTGCCACCTTGCTAATCAGTTTCCAATTCCTAGAACTGATCTGAGTGTTCTCATCCTATCATATCCTTTGGGCTCTATGGTTAAAAGGCATTGTGTCTTTTACATTTATGTCCACTACAGATTTACATATTTAAATCTTACACAGAATTTGGCAGCATGAAGTAAAAAATGATACTGGACTAGAAATTCTGGCCCCAGTTCTGCCACTAATCAGGTGTGTGATATAATTTAGTCACTTAACCTTTCAAGCTACAATGTCATTATCTATAAAATATCTTCTCTGGAAGTAAGGACAAAGTAAAATAATGTACTTGAAGGAGTTTTTAAAAATTAGAACACTCCATAACTATAATTGTACATCATTCTATCTGATCTCACAGTGCCCTCAAGAAAGTGTCTTTATTCTTTTTTGCAATAATATTTATATTACTTAAAAACACTTAAGATCCTAATTAAGAATTAATTCAAAGGTTTATTTCTCCCTCAGCACATTTTCATTCTTTAATCATTAAATCTTATTCAGCAAATTAAATTAGTATCTACATCTTTCTTTTTAATCTAATAACATGGAACTGTAAGAAAATATTCCTATTACCCAACTCATAAATAAAACTTCCTAGCAAATATCACCAGCTTAAGTTTTTTAAATCAGGCAATGCAATTTAATGTAACATNGCCTGATGTGGGGCTCGATCCCATAACGCCGGGATCACGCCCTGAGCCGAAGGCAGACGCTCAACCGCTGTGCCACCCAGGCGCCCCTACATCTTTCTATTTTTAATCTAATAACATGGAACTGTAAGAAAATATTCCTATTACCCAACTCATAAATCNAGCACATTTTCATTCTTTAATCATTAAATCTTATTCAGCAAATTAAATTAGTATCTACATCTTTCTATTTTTAATCTAATAACATGGAACTGTAAGAAAATATTCCTATTACCCAACTCATAAATAAAACTTCCTAGCAAATATCACCAGCTTAAGTTTTTTAAATCAGGCAATGCAATTTAATGTAACATTCACTCATAAATAGATAAATAGAATATTATAGGACACAAATAGCCCTACAGATCAGTTTACATTAATATAAATNTTAAGTTTTTTAAATCAGGCAATGCAATTTAATGTAACATTCACTCATAAATAGATAAATAGAATATTATAGAACACAAATAGCCCTACAGATCAGTTTACATTAATATAAATAGAGTTGTCACTATGACCATTTTTAAACTTATGTATTAGATTATTCTCTTCTCTGGCATAAGCATTGGAGCAATAACATATTATGGAATGTCCAAATAAAATTAGATGTCCTAATAAAGTTGGTTGTTTTACTATGCTGTCGTTTTACTTATGGTTACTATTAGAAAAAACACAAATACAGTTGATTTCAGCTTGACCACTCTTTATACATGTGCCTTTTGGATCACATCTTTTCTGTNTGTGGTTTTACTTATGGTTACTATTAGAAAAAACACAAATACAGTTGATTTCAGCTTGACCACTCTTTATACATGTGCCTTTTGGATCACACTACCTGAATCTTTTCTGCATCCTTTGGTAATTATGGACTCTTTTGACTTGTTAACTGGCCACCCTGGCCTATTGCTTCCCAATCTTTAACATCAATCAATATATACTTTTCTCCATCTAAGTACATATAAGCAGATATTTTAAGTTCTATCAGTAGTAGTACAAAGTTAAAAAAAAAAAAAGTCCTATGGTGACTAGGATTTCAGAATTGTTTTGCTATGATCAATGTGATACAAACAAAAAGCATTAATATCACATTAAATTGTGATTCCATTTTTTTCCTGGTCAGCTGCACACTTAATTTTCTCTGTTGGACATACTTACTGAATCCAATCAGGTGTGGGTGAGAATTCTGATTTCAGTCTCCCAGGGAGAGGACAGCAGTAGTAAGAGACAGTTAACCCTTTAGCTAAGCCACAAGAAGGAGCATACCATGACTTGATCCCCACATATCTCTCTGCCACTGCTGTGTCTCTTCTGTCTTCAATTTTCACTTTCGCAATACTGAGGCTACCTCCTGTTGCTCATATAAGCATACGTTGTGTCTAGTTTTCTGAGTCTTGCTCATGCTGGTTTCTTTGCTCTTTCCATTCTTCCCAACAAACTAAGTCCTGGACATCCTTCAAAACCCAGCTTAGACTTCACCTTAAGGAAGATTTCTGATTCCCTTTCTACTAGGTAAGACTGAATCTCTATTAAAGTTTTCCACTAATGATCAAGTCCCTGTAGAATCCTTCCCCTTACTGACTAGCATGCAAATGATCCATGACTGTTTCTGACCACCCAGCCAGACTGGAAATTTTTAAGGATAGGAATTAGGCTTTAATAACTTTTGTATTCTCAGCACTTAATCTAATCGCTCACATGGCAGATGCTCGAGATATGCTTTTTGAACAGATCTAAAGAAATAGGGTAATCAAATAAACTTTTGAAATCTTCTTAGAAAGGAAATTAAATTAGATATGAAAAAATATATAAATTTCTAGACATTAAAGTTAAATGCATACACTCAGAGGTGGAATACCAAAGCACCTATTTGATTAAAAAAGGTGCAGAATTCACCTGACATATTCTAGTAAACAAATCATTTTTTTTCTTTAAATCTGCACATTGTGGAACTAACTACCTCAATTCATAACTACACCATAATAATCCAGTTTTGTTGCCCACAGTACTTTGAATATTAGGTGAGGATGAGAAGGGGTTTATTCCTTACGGCATGAATATAATGCAAAATTTAAAATTTTCTAGTCATTGAATATAAAGAATTGGATAGAACTGTCTTCATTTAACTCATTCAATGCTTAGAATGTTTAACTTCCTTTTGTTCGCCACCTAAATATTGTGTTAATTAAGCATGGTGTTTTGAAATGAAAGTGTTTCTTTATAATTAAATTAATATAAGTCATGGACATATGAATCAGTTTTATCAGATTTATTTCTTACTAATGTCCATTTATACTAAGAAAGTTGAGTTTTATTTTATTAATTTATAATTTACATTTTGTTTGTTTCAAGAGAGCATTTGAAGTTGGTGATTGGAAATTTATTTTGGGGGTTGCCTGGGTGGCTCAGTCATTAAGCGTCTGCCTTCAGCTCAGGTCATGATCCCAGGGTCCTGGGACAGAACCCTGCATCAGGCTCCCTGCTCAGTGGGAAGCCTGCTTCTCCCTCTCCCATTCCCCTTGCTTGTGTTCCCTCTCTTGCAGTCTCTCTCACTGTCTCTCTGTCAAATAAATGAATAAAATCTTAGAAAAAAAAAGAGGAAATTTATTTTGGAAGATAAAGGCTGTAGATAATTTTTTAGCATCAAAAGGAAAAAAGGAATTTGAAGCTAGACAAAGGTAATCAGAAAGAAGATAGAAACATGCCCCAAAAAAAGGAGAAAAAATGCTTAAACTACTGCAGAATTGGTGCTCGGGCGGGGGGAGAAGCATTTACTTTCCACATAACATAAAATTATAGGTATGACTTTGAAATAGCATTGCCCTTGCTATGGTTCATGAACATTACATTTAACTGTAGACTGCCTTAAGAATGTACATACCATTGATCGCGTTATTTCTTTGAGGACACATATTCTGAAATTTAAATATTGCCTTGTAAATGAACTTTTAGAGGGTAACAATGAATCTGTGTTCTGTTTTTATGTTGAGAAGGAAGTAGCAAGTTTTGTTAGGTGGTTCTATTTGACCTATATATTATATCTGCCCCCCAGATCATGCCATGAAAACATTTCTAATTGGTGTACCCAGAGTTCTAGAGATGAATCTTTCCCAGTATCCACTAGCTACATATGTAGATTCCATTAGTTCTGCACCAGCATAATTTTTAAAATTTCTTTAATGTCATATTGACAATAATCATTGGTTTGAAAATGCATGATACTTAAAATAAGTTGCTTCTGTGATATGCAAGTGTGTTTTAACAGTGTATTTTTTTTTAAGATTAAAAAAAATATTTATTTGAGAGAAAGAGTATGGGTGCAGGGGAGGGAGGGGTGGAGCAGAAGGAGAGGGAGAAGCAGACTCCTCACTGAGCAGGGAGCCAGACGTGGGGCTTGATCCCAGGATCTCGGGATCATGACCTGAGCCAAAGGCAGACGCTTAACCAACTGAGCCACCCAGGTGCCCCAATAGTATATTTTTAATACTACATAACAATGATAAAAATTGACATTAGAGCTCTGAAAAAGAGTAAAGAATATCAAAGTCACATAACTGAATTATGTTAATACAATAATAACATCTCCTAGTTTTAACAATGACAATTTAATCCTGGGGTAAATTGCAATTATTTATAATTTGCTGTTTTTATCAATGGGATATATTCTGCAGATCATTTAAAAATAGAAACAATAAAATACGATACAATTTTTCTCAGTTCCATCTTTGCCAGTTTTCTCAGTTGACTATACACTATTTTCATCAGCACTTTCTTGAATTATATTATCATTAGCTTTTTAGTCATTTGCACGTTTGTTTGCTTTTAACATTAAGATACTGATGTTTTCTTAAATCTCCATGTGTACATGACTGTGTTAAATTAATTGTGTAGGATGATAAGGTCAAAGAAAAAATACAAAAGCAGTGAAAAATCAAAAATTGATATAAAGAACAGATTCATTAAAATTCTGTTAAAAATCTCATCAATATGGTGAGTATAGCTGTTGTGAGAACGGGGAACCATGTAAAATGAATTGGCTTTTCATTAAAACGATCAATTGAATCAACATTCATGATGCAAATGATAGATCAGTTCAAACATACACTTCAGAGCCTGAATTCTCAGAGTGGGTATTGTCCATTGATTTATTATATAATTTAATCATTTTATATAACTTTTCAAATACCAATTTAGTGCCTAATACTGAGCTGTCTATAGCAGAAAGTACAAAGATGAATCAATCAATCAGCCTTTAACAAGCTTTAATACGCTTACAGTTTCTAGGTTAGAAAAGGGACATAATGGGCTCAAACAAATACACATCCAAATACACAAATACATAACGTATAGTTGGAGAGTGACTTAGGGACTAAGTCAAAAAATGCAAAAAGATCATTTACTACAGGGTTTGGCATAAAGTGAGTGTTCCACAAATGCTGGTTTCTATTATTACTGATGTTGTTTCCATTGTTAACTTGGGTTTAGAGTCAGGAAATCATATTTCAGTGGCGACCGGTACAGTATTTTAAAGGAACTGGAATGCATCTTGTCAGGTTTTCTATCAGGAGCTACATAAATCAAACAAGGACTAACAAGAGAAATGGGGGGAAGCATGAAAACAAGAGTCATGAAAATGCAGTTGTCCACGATGAAGACTATACGTAGAAAAGTAACAGCTGAGAAGATTGAGACAAACAACGTGGGGCCAAAAACCCAGCTTAAAGGGTTTGTAATTAATTTTTGAGGCAATGAGAAACGCGGGACCCCAAGATTTTGGAATCCCAGAAACTGAAGGCAGTTAGGACTAAAGCAAGGTAGGCAAGAGTCAAGGAGAGTCTGAACTTAAGACGTGGGAAGTGAAAAGAAAAGAATGTAGCACAGGCTTCAGGGTGAGGAGTCTGAGAGGATACTCTTAAAACTAGACAGGGAAAAGAACGAACTCCCAAAATGCAGAAGTACAGACACCTGAGAAACCAGGATTTTTTAGCCAATTAAGTAGTGTGGAGAAATAAGATGACAAAGGAGAAAAAGGAGTCTTACAGACTAACCACTAATGTGGTACCAGGAAAACATTCAATGGCCCTGCGTGTCGGTGTGTTTGGTGGAGACACAACAGTGCTAGTAGGATGTTGACAGAAATCCATTTAAAACTTTAGAATTTTTTATAACGTTATGTATTTTAAAAGTATCTAGTCAGCAGGGGATATAGTGGAAAGAGTCTGAAAATTGTCCTTTGGATCCCGTCTCTTTCAATTGCTTACATTTGCCAATTCAGTTACAACATTTACTTTCTCTAGTTCACAATTCCCTAGTCATTAAAAAAAAAAAAAAGCGTCTTCAAAGGATTGCTCTGAAAACAGTAGAAAGTCTTTTTATAAACATACAGTCCAAATTATGTTATTAATAATATCTCAAATATTTTCTTAAATAATATAGAATCCATCATTACATACCATCCTTAAATCTGTTGGAATTTTCAGGTTCACAAAGCACACTAGGTGAGTTAATTTCTCTGTCATTCAAAGTTCATTCCCTACATTTCACTTCGTACAGTCAACATAGATTATCATTTCATATAAAATTTTCTAAATATGAAATTAAAATAAGTACACTACAGAAGTTGTGATCGTATGCATTTCAGTGACTCACTCTGAATTACCTTTTAAAATTTCTATTGGAAAAAGAAAAGGAGCCTGAAACTCTCATTATTATTCCAGTAATTCAGAGTCTGCAATGATGCCACTTGAACTGGGCTTTTGGAGTTCTGAAAAACATCTTACCACATAAATTCACAGAGACTATTACTAGCATAAGTACTTTTTAAATGAAACGTTATCATAATTAATTTTCCTGTAATTATATGCTTGTAATTGAAAAATTAAAGAAACAAAGTAACAATCTAAACTTCTGACATCTTTGTTAATACACCCAGGATAGGTTCAAAATTAATAGACAATTATTGAAATTTTACATAACTCACAGATAAATGTCTCTGAAACGCTTGCTTAAAATATTGCTATCTTTCCCATTTGCAGTTTTTATTATTTTCATCCACATTTATCCTTATTTTTGGTCTCTCTCTTTTTTTTAATGTTTTCATCTTGCAAAACACCTGCATTTTACATCTACTCGCCTTTCTTATTTAGGGGACATAGAAGAAACCACGTATGTATTTATGTCTCTATTTCTCCTGTTTTCCATTTGTGTTTATCTAGTCCGATTCACTTTTATCAAGGTACTTTATCCTTGAAATTGACTTTTCAAGCTTATCAAAGGAAAACACTTCCTGACTTCATGCTCTCTTGCTGCCCATAGAAGCAGGTTTTATTTTAGATCTAGTTAGGGAAACCTAGTTCCATTAAAGAACTCTACCCAAAGGGTCAGAAAGAATTAATCTGTGCTCACATAAAGAGAAGGAATAAAATTTAGATCCAATTACATATAATGGAGTTATAGGAGTATTTTTTGCATTGTTTTTGAGTGAGAAATTTAAAATATTCCACTAATCAGTATTTTAAATCAAGGAGGAAAAATATATAATGAGTAGTAAAATATCTTCTAATTCTATATTATGTCCAACCACGTATGAAAGAGATACCAACACAAAAAGAGAGAAAGTGAAGAAACCAGAGAAAGAAACATGACACAGCCTCAGGGTTTAACTGGACCCTAAAATCAGAGCTTAAACATTTATATACATACATTCAATCTTCCACATTCAGGGAAATAAATTGAAGACAAGAAAATATTCACATGATTTCTTAAGAAAATGGTTTTAAAATTCCACATAACGTTAAAAAATAAAACTATTAAAAATCTTCTTTTGTTCTCACTTATTAGGGGGACAATCCCTGTCTACTTGTTCTAGAATGCGGATAGTAGAGGCTCTCAAAGTTTCAGGGAAGGACTCTGCATCAGTGAATAGGCATACCATTTTGCGTTCCTTTAGATCTGAGTATTGTTCCTAATGACCTTTAAATCGTTGTGCGAAATAAGACCTACACGATGTCAAGCTGTTTAAGAGGACACCCAAGAAAAGTGTCGCCTTTGCTTTTGGTATTACCCTTTTTATCACTGTTGAATTTTAGACTCAATACTTGTAGCATTTATTATTCTCTTTTCTTTTCTTATTGTACTCTGCTTGCTTATCTTTGATATGCACTCCTGCAGACACACACACACACACACACACACACACACACACGGATATACGCAGATGAACACAGACCAATACACACAGAAACAAGTATTTACACACTGCACAGAGAGGAAAAGTCAAAAATGTAGTTTTGAAGGCTAGATTGACAGATCCTGGGAAACACCATATATTTTTGCTAGGATAATTGGCTTTCTTTTCCCTTTAAAAGAAAAAAGTTCACTAGTCTTTCCACATGTGACAGGGCAGTCTACATAAGAGAACATTACCATGAAAAGAAGTAAATTACTATACACCATAAGTATGATATATATGAGTGTGGTTTCTAGCAGTGGCTCAGGGTTAGAACGTGAAGTTCTCACCAAATGGGAAATAAAGAACGATCTAAACCTACCGGAGAGAAATGCTAATGATGGCTATCTGGAGATGCTGAGGGTTCATTTTCAGTATCTCCATCTCTAATCTGCCCCCTCCCTCAGTTTCTGGAAAAAATGAGTTATCTGTTGGGCCTCTCAGCCTTAGATTAATACTGGCTGCTTTGCAGAAATTATAAAAAGAGATTGAGTCCACTCAGTGAAATGACGTGTGGGGAAAATAAAAATTTGCCAAGGGAGGGATGACAGTGGAGTGGATGCTGAGCGCACAGGAAGAAAAAAAAAACAGAGTGAGAGATTCACAGGAGAATTGGGGGGAAGGCTATTCACAGAAATATTCACAGAAATATTAGGGAGACAGGCTAGAAAGCTCTAATAGTTAATTGTAGGCTCAAGTCATTTTATAAAGAAGTTTAAGTTGAGAGAATCAAAACAAGTGAGAAGATTGGGGAAAATCCTTGTACACATTCGTATCCATATTTGTCAATACTGGTGAACTCAAATGTAAAGCTACGTACCGCACACACACACACACTCAGGACAAAGCATTATTAGGCACCAACATCCTTTTTCTGTGCTCACGTTGGATGAGTCAGGTCACTCATGTTGAAAGTTTTTGTCTGGTTCCACATCATAGCTAGCATACAGACTTTCTTTCTTATTTGAATTTCCCTTATGCTAGCACAAAAATTGGTAGACTATCCGTAACTATTCACTGCTGAATTAATTAAAGCTTTCCCATTTGAATACTGATTAGAGTGAAAATAAAAAAGTAAATGTGGTGCCCCACCGAGCAGCAACAACAACAAAAAGCAATTGTTTAAGAAAAAAAAAAAAAACTAGTTAACACTATATCTTAACAAGAATTTAAATTAAAAATTAAAGCTAAAAAGAAAAAAAAAAAACAAAGAAAAAAGTACTTGCAATGCGTAATCCCAGAAGGCCTTCTTCAGTGTAGTTAAATTTCATGAACAGACCATGATCTCATAAATTACAATGCTACACCAACTATTCAAGCTTTGTCTAGGTCTTTTTGTTCAAAAAAGTATGCTAAATACACACACACATATTTTCAGCAATTATATAGGCTTAGTGATGCTGAAAAAAGTAAAATATACTGACACTTGAATATAAGGCACTTAAAAAAAATAAAAAGCAATTAGAAAGGCTCTCTAGAACAAATGACCCCTCGGTGGTAAAAGGTGAGAA
This sequence comes from Ailuropoda melanoleuca, assembly GCF_002007445.2. Taxonomy (NCBI): domain Eukaryota; kingdom Metazoa; phylum Chordata; class Mammalia; order Carnivora; family Ursidae; genus Ailuropoda; species Ailuropoda melanoleuca. The sequence goes on from NC_048237.1 coordinate 22,748,800, forward strand.
GAAAGGACAGAGGCCCATAAACACCAGCACACGGTTGGCAGGCGGCACGGGAGATCGCGGTCGCGCGAGGACCTAGGTCAAACTGCGGACATCATCTGGAGCGTTAGCATAACAACCAATCCAGAAACTAGTGTCGAGCAAGGGCATGAAGTAAAGAGAAGAATGCAGGGAAATAAAAGATTATAAACACTGTTTTCAGGGGGATAGCCAGGTTCACATGTTAGAAAGAGAGAGAGTAATAGTTTCATTGCCTTGGAAAAGAATGAAGCATTTAGCAATACATTAAACATAACCATGCCAAGAATCAAAGCAATGCCAATATTTTAATTTATAAATGCAGGAAAAATAGCCATTATTTTGATCAAATTAGAAAAAAATAAAGAAATATACAAAACGATCACGGTGAGGCATACAAATACACTACACGTAGGTGTTCTTTTGTAATTTGGCTTTACGTTTCCAGTCAGTTCCCCGTTGTTGTTATGGTGTTAATGTTGTTTGAACCACGCGGAAAGGCATTTGTAACAATCAACATTTATATGGAAAAATGAAGTAAAATTATTATTTACATGGCAAAAGAAATGAAACACCTTAGAAAACCTGTATCATATCTCAACTGAATTTATGTAGCATCATTATTGCTAAAAAGCAAATAATATGTATTTCTATTCCTATTAATTTTAGTATATACAGATGAATGTAGAAACTTTATTTGAATTTTATGGACTGATTGAGCCCAAGCTTTCAGGCCCCCACTCACCCTGAACCCTGACATTTCAAGACACTATCTTGAGATTGAGTGTCAACAGAAGACTGTACTTATACAGATTGCCGAATTTATTTTTTTTTCATTCATGGAAACCTCTCTATCGAACAATCACAAATATAAACACATTAGTGGTAAGCAATTTGATAAATGAACTAATGAAATATGAAAATATTAGATGACCCTAGGGTTGGGGGTTAAGGTCAGATATGATTCTTAAGAAACACAGGTTTATTTAGTCAACAATGTAAAAACCCAAGACTTATGGTTAAGCTGCAATTTGGGAACATGGGTATTCCGTATCATGGGATGGCATGGTGTTCATCTTCAGGACCATGAAAAAGAGAGACAACCAACCTGATTGCTAAAGACAGACAAGTGACAAGGTGTGCTCCATTTTCAAAGAAGGAGCAATAGACTCAAATTATAACTCCCTAAAAGTATGTGTGCATGTGTGTGTGTGTATATATATATACATATACACACACACACACACACACNTGGAAAATATTAGATGACCCTAGGGTTGGGGGTTAAGGTCAGATATGATTCTTAAGAAACACAGGTTTATTTAGTCAACAATGTAAAAACCCAAGACTTATGGTTAAGCTGCAATTTGGGAACATGGGTATTCCGTATCATGGGATGGCATGGTGTTCATCTTCAGGACCATGAAAAAGAGAGACAACCAACCTGATTGCTAAAGACAGACAAGTGACAAGGTGTGCTCCATTTTCAAAGAAGGAGCAATAGACTCAAATTATAACTCCCTAAAAGTATGTGTGCGTGTGTGTGTGTGTATATATATATACATATACACACACACACACACACATACACATGTATGTACGTAAGTACGTGTGTATGTAAGAAAAGGAGGGAGAGGACTCGAGGAAGGGAGGAAAAGAGAGATTTTCTAAAAGTAAGAATGTTCAAAACCTGCCTCAGAAAGTAATCATGTTTTCCCATGACTTCGGAAGGGAACCAAAACACATACTGTAGGACTATCACATGATTTATTAAATGCTACTTTTAATATTGTTCAAGGTCAAAATGGCCATTTCAATTAAAATCTTTTTCAACTCCAGATAAATACTGATGTGTATGCTGAACAAATTGGGTTTTTTTACCCAAACGAGCTGATCTAATATATTTAAACACTGGAAGCAGAACTTTTTAACAGATTGCTCTGAAGAAAAAAAGGCTCAGAAACTTTTTTTTGAAAAAGCTTTCTGCTAAAGCAAATAGGCAATCTAATTTTTAAATTAGGCATTTGAGATGAAATGGTATTTGAGAGAAAAGTCCTAGTTTCCAAGCTACTATATCTTTCCATTGCTTTGTAAAATTTATTTTCTTTACAGATAAGCTGCAAAGGATATCTACATAGAAACAGACATACAAACAAAAATAAAATAAAGTTGCTTGAACAAGTACTCTTTTTTTTTCCTAAAGAAGGAACCAAACAGAAGTATCCTTAATAAGATAGCAGATCCACAGCCTTTAAAAATAAGTAACTGAAAATAACACATATTTGTATGCATGATTTGGACCAGCATATGGATTCAGTATTTTACCTACTGACCATTGCTAATCTAGGTAAAGTTAATCATAAACCAAACAAAAGAAAGATTCAGGTAGAAGTCACAAGGACAATATGTTTAATAAACTTAAAAAATTTTAACTCACTGCACAAAAATCTTGTCATTACTTATACTAAGAATGATTTTTCCGCAATTTCAAATATATTCTCTCTAGATGCAATGGGAGTAAAGCAGATGTAATTAATGTGCTACTTGTCTTCAGGTTATCTTTTTTATTTTTCATTCATCTTTCACTTAGAACAGACATTTTAACACTGGGAACTTGTTGCTACGAAATGATGTCATGCATCTCTTTAAATCAAATAAGCAGTTTCCAGGAGATTTCTGAAATGGTTACCAAAATATGTGTTCTCGGTGATATACGCCTTAATTAGGAATCAGACACTTGTTGGTAATAATTTCAAACTTGATGATTACTTAGAGATCATCGTACTAAATTCTTCATTTGCATAAAGAAACTGGTGGTAGAGACAGAGTTAGTCACACATTAAAAACTGCTGGAATTAGGGGCGCCTGGGTGGCGCAGTCGTTAAGCATCTGCCTTTGGCTCAGGGCGTGATCCCAGCGTTGTGGGATCGAGCCCCACATCAGGCTCCTCCACTGTGAGCCTGCCTCTTCCTCTCCCACTCCTCCTGCTTGTGTTCCCTCTCTCGCTGGCTGTCTATTTCTGTCAAATAAATAAATAAAATCTTTAAAAAAAAAAAAACCTGCTGGAATTAGAACCAGTGCCAGAATCAGAATCTATCAGTTTATAGTCTATTTCTCCCCTAGAAGTGTACCCATATTCCTACTTATGGTAAAAACTGTGATGTGGTGTTATATCTTCATTAACAAAACAGAAGCTGAAAAACACGACCAAAGCCAGAAGTACATATTTCAAATAATTCATTAGTTTATACATTTACTGATCTAGGTCCTTTATACATTTACTGATCTAGGTCCTTTTGGAAGATGCAATTATGACTCACGAAAGGAAAAACTAACATTTCTTATGGGGGAGAGAGAAAAAAGAGAGAAAAGAAAATACATCTATCTCTATATAGATAGATAGGGCTATATATATAGATATCTCATATATATAATTTAGGAGTAGAACACTGAAATTGCTAAGTCCAGAAAAAAGGTGTCAATTTAGAGGATAAAAAGGTTAGACATAGTTGGAGTTTTCAGAGAGAAATTTTATGAGAGAAATGGCATTTAACTGTTGCCTTAAAAATGTTTTGGTTTTTTTGGGGGGGGTTCAGGAGAGGTGACTTAAAGCATATTTATGAGGAAAAAAAATGAAATTACAGAAAGCATCAAATTTAAAAGTGCATAGGATAATGAACTGTTCACCTTGAATATGGTATATGATCTCAGAGAAAGGTGGAGGGTCCTGTTTGCCAATCTAGGAGTCTGAACTTTGATTCATGAATAATGAGTAGTTATGCAGAATTTCTAAACAAAGAGGGAATATTGAATGCTTGCGTCATGGCTTTGCTATAGAAAATGGCTACCTAAGCCGAGTGAATCACATCCCACAGGAGTTAATCCTTGGATGAGAGGCAAAAAGAGCACTTCCCCCCCCAGGTGTACCTATACCTAGAAATAATGAGAACCACTAATAAAAAGCAGATAGAGAAACTCAAGCTGTTGGTTGAGAAGATCTTAATGTTTAAGTTCCTGGAACCGACTACAGATTCTTGTCCATAACAGTCAGATAAGAATTTTCTGTCACTTGCAACTGGAAGGGTTCCTGCTCATAAAGGAATGTTCATCTGACATCAGTGGTCTGAGGGGGAAAGGGAAGATCAACGGTGGGAGAAATAGGACTTTCTTGCAGGACATGAGAGGGTCTAGCTTTGAAAATGACAGTGGGACTGGAGAGGCAGGAATGGATTCTGAGAAGGTTTTGAAAACTAAGAGCTAATGAGTAGGAAGTACTATCTGTGTGTCAAACACCAGGCTAAACGCTTTTTGGCATCATTTAATTCAGTTCTCAGAGGTATGTGTAATACAATGGATGAAAATAAATCTTGATCATGGGAAATATGGAAAATGAACACTGAGAGAAATTATAGTTAGCATAGCAAAGCTGGAATTTAAACCAGGTCTTTAAATTCAGAATCCAGTATCTTGACTTTCAAATGCATGTTGGGGAAAAAAGAAGATAGAACGAGGATCTCATAACAGAGAGGAGAGAGATCTTTCTAGGTGGGGCAGGGAATTCAAGAGAAGAAAAAAATAATTCAGGAATCACTACAAGTTCAATTTTGGTTACATTAGGTTTTAGAATAAATCGGGAAACTAAGTTGAAGTTCACAGAAGCAGCTGAATGCCTCAGATACAAATGCAGGGAAGGTCTGCACAAAGTCATAGTTTAAGTCCTTATATTGCCAAAGAACCCAATTTGGTAGGAAGAATAAATAGAAATAAGGACATGAGTGGAGGGGCACCTGCGTGGCTCAGTCGGTTAAGGGTCTGACTCTTGATTTCGGCTCAGGTTATGATCTCACGGTTGTGAGACACAAATTGTGTGTGGGGGGCTCTGTGCTGAGTGTGGAGTCTGCTTAAGACTCTCTCTCCCTCTCCTTCCATTCTCCCTCCTTCTTGCATGCTCTCTCTCTCTCTCTAAAACAAGCAAGCAAAAAAGACATGAGTGGAAGACAGCAACAACTAGCACATATGATGTCATAAAATGCAAAGAAGAAAAATACGTTAATAAGAATGGGTGTTCACTCAATAAACACGCAGTTTGCATGAAGGCAACATTGAGACAGAGGGATTGGTGAGTGGATGGATAGAAAGGTAGACATACAGGCAGACAGACATGCATCATACACATTTACATCTCTCTAAATATTTGCATATGTTTGTGCTTTATGGTTTCAAGTCAGTACTTACAGTGAAAACGTCACATACACAGATTACTTAAATCTTTTAAGTCAGCAATAAAATATTATATTAATCATTCTACATTGTACACAAAGCATTTAGCTTGTGCCTAAGAACATTTATCTTCAAATACTAAAATCACTGGAGAAAATGTTGACACTGATAGACACAGTGCAACTAAGAATAACTGAAGGAACGTCAGATTAATTCTGCCATTTCATACTTTTTAAAGATTTATTTATTGGAAAGAGAGTGAACCTGAAGGCGGCGGGCAGAGGGAGAGGGAGAGGGAGAGAAATCCTCAAGCAGACAAGCAGGCTCCCTGCTGAATGCAGAGTCCCAAGCAGGGCTCAATCCCAGGACCCTGAGATCATGACCTGAGCTGAAATCAAGTCAGCTGCTTAACCAAAGGAGCCACCCAGGCGCCCCTGCCATTTCATACATTCAATGCAAATAGTTAAAATGCTAAGAAATTGCATCTTATTTTTCTTAAGTATTTTTCAATTCCTGCCTAATTTTTAATATGTTCCATGCTTAATTAATTTTTTTGAAGTTAAACCCTTCTTTGATTGAAAAAAACAAAAAACAAAACAAAAAAAAACCAACACTACTCAAGCTACATAACAATCTTTCTCAAAGAACACATTTTATTCCAGTCACTAAGAAACAGTATTAAAGAAAAAAAAATCCACATATTCACTAATTTTCAAGAAAAGTATTTGACTTCTTTCTCTTTGAAAATAGTTTGGAATTAAGAAGAAAGAGTAATTTCCACATTGAAAATAAGTCTAATAAGTGTGAAATCAAGAGAGAATTTCTTTCAATTTCACAATGCACGGTCAGCTTAAGTCTCAAAGTTTCCTTTTGAAGAATTTTTGCTTTTTCTCTACTAGAATCTTTAAGGCTTCAAGGAAATACTCATTTGCCAGAAGAAAGGAATTCATAAGAGAGCAAACGATCTGATGGAACAGCATGAAATACAGCAACTCCCTCCCAAACCCGGATACAAAGCCAAAAAACTTACAAAGAAAGAATATAGGCACAGCAGTTCACAGAAGATGAGTCCAAAAAAAAAAAAAAAAATAAGGTACGTTGGAAACACACTTGCTCAATACACACAACTGTAATTATTATGATCAAACAAAGAAAAGTACTAAAGCAAAGAATTACTAAGAAAGTTTAACACAGCAGATGAAGAGTAGATGCATTTGAAAGGATGACAAAACCCTTTTCCCTGCTGCATGAGAATCTGACCTTCTTTTAAAGTTCTGCTCTGCTTTCCCAGTAACTTGACAAGGGAAGAATGCCAACTATGATTTTAGGCAACATTTCTGTATTAAATTGCTTCTGGATTGAGAGGAATAGGAATAGAGGAATCATATCTAATAGGATGCCACAGCTTTGAACTTCGTGTAGTGACTCCTTGTAACTTCAGGCACAAGAAGCTGTATCTTAGGTTGGTTACAAGAGACGTTGGCTCCTGTGGACCGGAGGATTCTGCCAGAGTTCCCATCCCCAAATTATATAGCTCTTCTCTCCTTATGTATGAACCACTATGTAGGTAGTAGGCCCTAACCGGGGGTAATTTTGCACATTGGGGGACATTTGGCAATGCTTGAAGACATTTTTGTTGTTGTTGTTAGGACATGAGAAGAGGTGTGCTAGTGGCATGTCAAGATTAGAATCCAGGAATACCTCTAAATACCCTAAAATTAACGGGATAAGCCTCACCTACAAAAATTATTACATTTTGGGCAGAATGCTTCTTTGTTGGGAGTTGTCCTGTGACTTAGGACATTTCGCAGCATCCCTGGCCTCTATGCACTAGAGGCCAAGAGCATCTCACCTTCTCCAATCATGACAAGCAAATCTGCCTTCCGAATTTTCAAGTGTCCCCAGGAGGGGGGAGTGAGAAGACATGTTGGCAAGCTGTGGTTCCAATCTTATATCTGTAAAGTGAATTCAGTGCCATGTGTACCTATGGTAGCCCCGTGAGTTTGAATATAATTGAACCTAAGAAGACCTTCCAGTAGGTTATACATTAAAGCAGTTTACTACTAGGTTAAAAATTATTGACACAATAGAATAGGATAGACCCAAAACAATATAATGCATGCCAAGACAAAGAAATCTGGGGCTGGTATTAAATATCAAACTCTGGTACTGAATCAAACAATTGATAATCACTAAAGATAAAAATTGCTAACAATACATAATCTAAACTTCTATATGAATTCTATTTGTTTGCAGGTGGATTAAATACTGGTTAAATGTGGGTCTTCTGCTGAAGGGACAGGAAGTCATGCCTTTCTCTCACAATACTGGCCCATGATTTCTCACTTCCTGATTGGTTTTATGTACAACGAATGAAATCCTTTTGACATTCAATTTCTAACACTGTTATCTAACTTCTGAAATGCCTATGCATTTTTTTCTTAACCAGAGACCCATGTCTTCTGCCTACTCTATATTTTCCTGTGCCCTAAGCATTTTGTTGATGGTATATTATTTAAAATAAATTGATGAAGTCACAGGCATCTTCATGGGGTATATTATTGTAAACTTCTATGCGTGATTTATTTTAATGAATTATTATTATTACATTTTTATTTTCATGGGAAAAGAGCACGGTATTTAGAAAATGTCTACATTCTATATTTGGGAAGAATACACTTATTTTTGGATGAGAGGTAAATCCCTTTTTAACTAAGAAAGATAAGAGTCACAGAATTTTTATTGTAGCACATATACTTATATATGTGTTTATGTTCACCTCTCTTAGATAATATACTTCCATAAAATGAGAAAGGGAGGAGGTGAGGACAAGATCCTTGGAAAAAAGACAGCATAAACTTTCTTCATTCAAAATGCATTTAAACATATCAGATAAAGGGCTAGTATCCAAAATCTATAAAGACCTTATCAAACTCAACACCCAAAGAACAAATAATCCAATCAAGAAATGGGCAGAAGACATGATCAGACATTTCTGTGAAGAAGACATCCAAATGGCCAACAGACACATGAAAAAGTGCTCAATATCACTCAGCATCAGGAAAATAGAAAACAAAACCACAATGAGATACCACTTCATGCTAGTCAGAATGGCTAAAAATTAACAAGTCAGGAAACCCAAGATGTTGGAGAGGATGTGGAGAAAGGGGAACTCTCCTACACTGTTGGTAGGAATGCAAGCTGGTAAAGCCACTCTGGAAAACAGTATGGAGGTGTGTCAAAAAAAAAGTTGAAAATAGAGCTACCCTATGACCCAGTAATTGCACTACTGGGTAACTACCCCAAAAATATAAATATAGTGATCTGAAGGGGCACGTGCACCCTAATGTTTATAGCAGCATGTCCACAATAGCCAAACTATGGAAACAGCCCAAAGGTCCATCGACAGATGAATGGATAAAGAAGATGTGGTATATATACACAATGGAATATTATGCGGCCATTAAAAAATGAAATCTTGCCATTCGTAACGACGTGGATGGAACTAGAGGGTATTATGCTAAGTGAAATAAGTCAATCAGAGAAAGACAATTATCATATGATCTCATTGAGATGTGGAATTCGAGAAACAAGGCAGAGGATCATAGAGGAAGAGAGGAAAAAAATGACAGGAAGAAACCAGAGAGGGAGACAAACCATAAGAGACTCTTGATCCCAGGAAACAAACTGAGGGATGTTGGAGTGGAGGCGGGTGGCAGGGATGGGGTGGCTGGGTGATGGACATTGGGGAAGGTATGTGGTATGGTAAATGCTGTGAATTGTGTAAGACTGATAAATCATAGACCTGTACTCCTGAAACAAACAATACATCATAGATTAATAAAAAAATTTAAAAAATGCATTTAATTTAATCACAGATCTAAGGATTTTCAAGGAAAATATCTTTTTAGTATTACGGAAATGCTATAATCATTCACTTAAATTTATTTCTACAGGGGTGGGCATAAGTGCTTAACTGACAACATCAATTAACACACGATTTGGCTGGGTTAAATTTGGACTACTTTTAATCATCCTACTATAACTATCTGGTCCCCATCCTGTTTCTTTGTATAGACACTGAAAACAAAACTTTTAATGGATACATTTTTCTAAATATTAAACTATGCTTATATCTACATAAGATAGCACCAGAGATGCACAAGGAAAAAAATATGAATTTATTACGGAAATGCTATAATCATTCACTTAAATTTATTTCTACAGGGGTGGGCATAAGTGCTTAACTGACAACATCAATTAACACACGATTTGGCTGGGTTAAATTTGGACTACTTTTAATCATCCTACTATAACTATCTGGTCCCCATCCTGTTTCTTTGTATAGACACTGAAAACAAAACTTTTAATGGATACATTTTTCTAAATATTAAACTATGCTTATATCTACATAAGATAGCACCAGAGATGCACAAGGAAAAAAATATGAATTTAGTTTCTTTACATGATTTATATACTGGATAAACCTAACCTCTTTCCAGATAATCTGTACTTGATTGCTCAGGAAAGACATCACATCTGTGTTCNATCTGTACTTGATTGCTCAATAAAGACATCACATCTGTGTTTTATACTGAGAAGCTCTTTAGAAAGAGAGAGTTTCAGTTTTCTCTGACAGTTTCCTTAGATGGTTATCTACCCTGCTATCTTCTCTGGAAGAGTGAGAGAACAGGGAGCAAACAGATTGCCAGGGATGGCAGGGGCANTCTTCTCTGGAAGAGTGAGAGAACAGGGAGCAAGCAGATTGCCTGGGATGTCAGGAGCCGTCCAGCTAAAGTAAATTCATTCTAAAAAGGCTTTCTGCAGAATAACATACCCACTTGGGAAGTTCAATTTTCAAATATTCAGGAGTAATATAAAAATAAAATGTTTAAACAAATCTGTTTTCAAGGCAGCTCCATTGTAATTAATTCTTCATTAAATCCACTGGGAAATGAGGTAAGATATATTTATATGACATATTGACTTAAAGTAGAAATTTGAGAGTTTTTATACAGTTTAGATTGTATACCACCTTATAAAACTATTTTTTTTTTTCTTTCCAAAGAAGAGATTTTAACTACCTTGGGGAGGGGAAAGGTAGGATGGGAGAAAATAGCATAAATATTAATGTTTTCATAATATTAACATTACCTTAGGGTTCAGGTGATTAATATTTCTAATAACTGCTACAAACAACAAAAAAGCATAGCCATTTAATTCAAATAAAAGAACACTGTATAATAAATGCTAAGTTCTATTCAATAATCATTAACATTACAATATGAAAAAATGCTTAAAATATTATATTCTTAGTGAATTTAAAAGCTTTTCCCAACCTGCATTCTACAGGAGTATATTACAAAGCTTCCCAGTGAGAAGATAATAACAAGAGTCAAGAATTTCTTACCAAGTAGAGCTTTAGTGTTAAACTTTTCCCAAGTATAGAGACCTTGGAAATGGATCAGTAATCAAGAATCTACCAATTTGAGGGGGAATGAACCATGAGAGGCTATGGACTCTGGGAAACAAACTGAGGGCTTCAGAGGGGAGGGGGGTGGGGGAATGGGATAGGCTGGTGATGGGTGGTAAGGAGGGCACGTATTGCGTGGTGCACTGGGTGTTATACGCAAGTAATGAATCATGGAACTTTACATCAAAAACTAGGGATGTACTGTATGGTGAATAACATAATATAATAAAAAAATATTATTAAAAAAAGAATCTACCAATTTGACAAGTGAGTTTTGAGGAAGGCAATGATGAAATAATAACCAATGCTTTTGAAAGAAGTATATCATCTATTGTATATGTTCAAAACAATGTTTTACTTTGAAGTTCTAAATTATCTTGAGCCGACTAAACACACGTACATAAGACTATCCAGGAGGGCCCTTCTCAAGTACCAAGAGGATTTCTAAAGAGGTGGGACTTAGCCAGGACTTGAATAGTGAAAAGCAGTTGAGGAATTGGTGGGAACAGAAGTGAGGAGTAGGAGCCTAGCTAATAACTCAGCACTGAATTATCTTGTCCCTAAGGCTGAGAAAGGATAGACTGAATAAATACGGAACATAGGAAATGTATCTGGGTAAGTAGGTTACTGAGCGGGAAGCCCTTTTGTTGTTCTGCTAGTAAGTTAAAATCTTGTCCATTCACTTATAAATTCCTTTGGATAGCCTTTAATATTTTCCTGTGCGAAGGCAAATTGCTCCCTTGTTTCTTTTCTTTTTTTTTATCAATAGTTATTCTGCCTCTTGTATCAGCTTTAATCTCTAGTCACACTGTTACTTTCAGAGCAATTTTGCTGTTTAAAAAAATCCAAAAAGTAGTTATAGTCACTCAATACAGTCATTCTATATATCTCAGCACTACAGAAAATTATTCAGTAAGTTGTCTAACAATAATAAGCATAGATGTTCCAGTACATTCTGACCTGTATTTAACTTTCTTTTTCTTTATAAGGGCCATGATCTCCTTACAGCTGCCAAGGGCAGGCCACCCCAAGATGGGCCACTTTGGCATGAAGATTATTCTAAGTTAAAAAGCAATCTAAACCAAGCAGATTCAGGAAAAAACTCTTTACCTACCCCCTCAATTGCCTACAAAGAATTTAGATGCAGAACGTGCCGCAGGAAGAGAGCTATCACCATGGATAACTACGCAGGAGACTAGGCTAAGGATAGACAGGGAGCAACCTCGCAAGGCCTGTGCGATCAAAGTCCTCTACGGCCCCTTGTTTCCCAGTGACCTAACGCACGCATTTGCTTACCTAACATTTACTCTTTTTCATCTTCCTGTGAATTGCATTTCTTCCCTTTGAAGGCCCAGATCCCTACCCCCTTCTTAATGCCAAATGACTTAGGTACCTTAGCTTGCCTGTCTCTGGAATTTCCATGTCTGTGTAGATTCCCTGTATATTTGAAATAAAATTTAATTTTTCTCCTATTAATTTGTATTGTAGGTATAACAAATGTGTGTGTGTGTATATATATATATATATATATATGAAGCTTTAATAATAAAAGTGACACTCAATGCAGTACATATCTTCTCCAACAGATTTTCAAGAAAATGTATTTCAAAATATACTCATTTTACTAAAGGATATTACCAGTGCTTTGAGATGAAACCATTTAAAGGATAGCTTTTATTAAAATAAAATGTTCTTGGGGCACGTGGGTGGCTCAGTCAGTTAAGCGTCTGCCTTTAGCTCAGGTCATGATCTCAGGGTCCTGGGATCGAGCCCCCCATTGGACCCCTGCTCAGTGGGGAGCCTGCTTCTTCCTCTCCCTCCTGTCCCCACTACTCATGCTCTGTCTCTCCCTCTCTCTCAAATCAATAAATAAAATCTTAAAAAAATAAAATATTCTAGTTTATGAAATTAATTTCATAGTACATAATAAAGTATACTCATATAATACAAATATAATACACCAATAAGTCTTGTGTACTTTAAAAATAAGAAAAACAATAATTTCCTTTAGGAAGACAATAGGCATATCTTAGTTTCTTCTTTTAATATATATATATATATTTGAATATAGTCATCCAATAGCATTTTTATTTAATCAATATCCAATTATTAAAATGATCAGTATTCTAATGAGTAAATTAAACATTATTTAATTTTTATTACTTTATTACCGCTACTTTGTTAGGACGCTGTTCTAGTTTTGTTCAGTAAGCTACGTACATACTATGATTTTTAAATGATATCAATCAATTAACATATATCACTATTTTATTTTCAAAGAATCCACTGTCATAGAATAAAACTGCTTCAAATAAAAATGAGCTGGAAAGTTAGCAAAAGAATTATATAGTTCCAAAAACATGGAGATGAACTTAAATAATGGCTGAAAACTTGAAGGTCTGTTATTAAAACTTTACATTGCGCTTTGTAGTTTCATCTAGCAATTTTTTAAAAAATTTAGATTAATTTTAAGTCACGCTTTTTCAAACTTTTATAATTATATTTGCAACTACCTGTTCTGGCCCATATCATTTGTGATAACTGGCAATTGTTGAAGTTAAAAATACTACAATAATATATATATATATTTTTTTTTCCAGGAATGAGCAATATGCACGAGAACACAAGAACTTAATAATTTAAAATACTTCATTTTGGTGATTTAGCTGCTCTTAACAGGACATAAATAGCATAAAATACCTTGAGGCTTCTGTCACTTGTTAAATCATTCTTTATCTACACCTTTTAAGAAGAAGCAAACTAACTGGAGATAGTAAATAATTAAATAGGTTTTAATAAAATGATTGCTTTATAATTTTAATTCAACATTAGGTAACAATAAATCTCATTTGGCAAATTAGAACATTAAACTAAATTGAGTATTCCATTATTTATAGACTATGGAGACATATATGCTATATTTTTTAAAGATTTTATTTATTTATTTGACAGAGAGAAAGACAGCCAGCGAGAGAGGGAACACAAGCAGGGGAGTGGGAGAGCAAGAAGCAGGCTCCCAGCTGAGGAGCCCNTTTTATTTATTTATTTGACAGAGAGAAAGACAGCCAGCGAGAGAGGGAACACAAGCAGGGGGAGTGGGAGAGCAAGAAGCAGGCTCCCAGCTGAGGAGCCTGATGTGGGGCTTGATCCCTTGACCCTGGGATCAGGCCCTGAGCTGAAGGCAGACGCTTAACGACTGAGCCACCCAGGCGCCCCGTATATGCTATTTATATTTAGGCATGTACAATCTCATCAAAGTCCTACATACAATTACTTCTGTGCTCCTTTAGTCCATTTGACTGGTTATTGTTTAATTGGACACAGTTAAACTAAACAAGGAACAAAATGTGCCTTAGAGATACCTGGCATTTGTTGATTTCTTATCAACTGTGATGATCCCTTTTTCATTCTTCTACATGTCAAGTCATAAAATTATATATAAATATGTGTGTATTATGTGTGCATGTGTGTGTAAAACAGACTGTCCCAGAATTTACCAATGTCATAAACATTTTAAGAAAGGAAATCATAATAAACTAAAGTGTAGAGCTCAAGTCCTGAAAAAGGTGTTTCATAAGTGTTAGAATAATTTGACATCTTCTTCATATACTTGAACACTTTCAGGTCTCACACTCTACGCAACAAGTCCTCAGATACTCCTGAAACCTAAATAATAACAACCAGTCATGTAAGAAGCAGGGAGTATGCAATATATACATTCTTATTCCATTTGTTACCATAACTTACATTTACTCAGCAGAGTTAATGAATAGCTATAACGCAAAGTATATTATGCTGAAAATACAAAATATATATAAGGCAAAGCTTATAGCTGCAGTTATGTAACTGATTGCTGAAGATAATATAAACACATGCACATATATGTATGTAGATGTGTGTGTGCACATGTATGAAATAACTTAGTATTTTATATTCATATGGATACTTCCCACACTTAGCATGATGGCAAGTTAAGCACAAACACCATATTATTTCATGCTTTTAAGAAATCACTATAAAGGCTGGAATGTTTATCATTTAAAAAATATCAGAATTCCTGCATTATTAGTTTTGCAGGAATAAGCCTCAGTTAGGCATGCAGGTCGGACTTGCTAGCAGGGATTACGTGCCTAGAAAATCAACATTTGATTCACTCAGGAATAATCTGGAGTTGTTACCAGTTATTTGTACCTGGCAAACACTCAGACACATAATCAGATTCTTCACAAGACTCAGGAATACATGAAAGAGAACTTCTTGAAAGACATGATGGCTGTGCACCTGACGCTGGCACGGCTGCGGGAATCCAGCTGGCTTCCTTGTAGGCCAGGGAAGCTTCCCTCTGAGAGGAAGTGCTGTTAGATTATAGTCCCTGCCCTGTGAAGTCCCCTTGGGATTCAGATCTTTTTATTTACATTAAATGATCTAGACTTTGCCTATGTCTATTGGTGTCTTTTAGTCAATTACATTCTGTGACACTAGAGGCGACTGTGCCAACAGTTATTTTCATCCACTATTATAAGATTGAATTTTTAATCTTGTGCTGAACTTAATGCTTTCTATGGGACTTATTAAGAGGCAAAAAAAAAAAAAAAAGAAGAAGAAGGAAAAAAGAAGGAACAAAGAAAAAAAATTGTGCACTCATAGACTTCTGAAGGTTTGTATATTCTATGGAGTTTGGAGATCCAGGTTGTTAAAACTTTAATTCAAAATTCCCTAGAATCAATGGGTTCCCTAACTTTTATTTGTATCGGAGCTTCCCCAGAGAGGTGTGAGCAGAGTGACACCAGCAGCCCTAATAGCCTTAGGAACACCGAAGCTTTGCGCCTAACTCCAGAGGAAGAGTGGAACTCTGTGATTACCAACAAGAATAAAGTATTCCAAACTGTATCAGTTTCTTCCATGGTCGCTGGAAAGGTTTTGTTTGTTTGTTTGAGAATTGAGGAGAAGTTTGTCTTTTTTAATTCTTTTCTCTTTATTCTGTCTGGAAGCTGTTATCGCATGAACCTTCTACCCATGAGCTTGTCATGAGTACAAAGACCAGTGAGGAAAAAGCAATATACTGCTGAATAAAACTTGCTATCTGAAAGCTGCGTTATTTGCAAACAAACAAACTCATAATCCATTGGAAATCGCCCAAAATATTTGACAAATATCAGTTTGCCTATTTACAGGACATAGGACAAACAGCAAACTAGAACCTGAGTTTCTACGGAATGGGGACAGGGAATGGTTAAGCAGTGCCCAGAGCTTTGCTTCTCTCCCCACAACTCACAAAACTCATACACAAATGAGCTTGTTATCAGTTCCAAACATAATCCTTCCATATCTCAATTATTCTTTCAAATTTAAAGTCAGTTAATCCAATCTGCCAACATCCTTAAATCTAATATAAAAAGAGATGTTTTCGGACTAAATTCTATTTTCCATTTTCTGACTTGGAGAGAGCCATAGAAAGGAAACAATATCATTGCTTATTGAAGTGTATAGTTTCATCTAATTCATTCATATTCTTAAAGACTTTTGCCACCATGTATTCAACAAATTGTACATCAATTAAAACATACAGCAGCACTACTGGAGTTTGAACAGATTGTGTTTAGTTTGCTTCTTCTCTTTTGGCACTATCTGTACCAACTGCCATACCAGTTAGCAGGGCATTTTCTAATAACCCAACGTCAGGAACATCAATAAACTTTTTTTTTTTACATTTAGAAATTTAGGTACTTTTAATACTAAAGGCAAATTCAAAGCACACAATGTCTACAATTTTTTTTGTCAGAACTGTAACAGTGATTTCAATACAAATAGTTAAAAATCGATCATATTTAACTCTCACAGTTAAACCATTTTCTGTTAAGAAAATCGAACAAAAATTCAGTAC
Source organism: Ailuropoda melanoleuca (assembly GCF_002007445.2). Classification (NCBI taxonomy): domain Eukaryota; kingdom Metazoa; phylum Chordata; class Mammalia; order Carnivora; family Ursidae; genus Ailuropoda; species Ailuropoda melanoleuca. Next base: position 22,765,392 of record NC_048237.1, read on the forward strand.
GTAATATTTGAATTATCTCAATATTACTAGATAATTAGGTAATCTACTCTTACAACTTCAGATATGCAAACACAGCATTTCAATGATAGGTCTCTACAATTTAAGCAAAGGGATGCTTTGAAATAGGAGGATTATTTGGGCAGAGGGCATGCAATTGACTGAAGTAGAAACAAGAACTGTGAGGACAAGAGTATGGTAATCTGAATTAGCAATTACTCCCAGTCTCCACTTTGCCTCATTGCACATGGCCAGTTTTTAACCATTAGATTTGTTGATTCCTTGGTATTAACCAACCACATAATACCGTCATAATCATCACACACACACACACACACACACACACACACACACACACACTGATGCTGTTCTTTTCCATGAGCATTAGCTCAAGCAATAGGCAGATTTAGGGAAAACTACAGTTTCAATTGGCTAGTGACAAGGTAGAAACATTTTATCCTAAACCAGTTCTAAAATTCACTTCATTTTACTGGCAGAATAATCTTATCCGTTCTTCCCTTGTCCCCCAGTGGAACACATAGAAAAAAAAATTACTTACACTGGACAATGAGCTGCACCAAAGCTTCTCTTGGTTTCACGTTAAATCCATTGTACTGGCTGGTCTGACATCTGTACATTCCTGACATTTCTCTAGATACATTCACAATCCTCAGTGTTCCGTCATAACTCTCCATTTGCATTGACCCATCAGGCATTGCAACTTCTTTATCCGCTCTAGACCAGAGGATGATGGGTTTAGGTTTTCCAGTTACTTGACACTGCAGTTCTATTGTGTCCCCTTCTCTGGTGACCAGAGGTGATTTTTCCTGTGGAACAGTCAGATTGGGTGGAACTTGAAATGGGAAAAAGAAAATTTTTCAAGGTTAGTATAAACTGGTAAAGCATATTCAAACACAGAAAATCATAAGGAAACAATTTCTGCTGGTTGAAGAAGTGTGACAATTCAGACGACAAAAATAATAGAGACCCTGGGAGTCAGTGGCACCTACTCTCACTTAAAAGAATTCTGAATTGTTTTCCTACAACTTTCACAAATGAGGTCTTCAAACATTAGCAAAATAAATAAAGCATAAAATTGGAACATGAATGGTCAACATAAGAACGATCTACTCAATGACTTGTCATTATCAAGCCATTAACTGGGTTTTTAACTTCTGTATTTCACAGAAGAGTGATCCTGCTTGCTGAAGGTAGGTTTTAGCTTTTCAGTCTTGTTTCCTATGCTGTCGTCTCTTACCCAAGGATGCTAAAAGAAAGGGATAAGAGACATTATCAACTTAGGTCGCACAGTAAATGCAAGTAATAGGAAAAGGAAAAAGAAGAACCTTGAATATAAAATCAGAAGTTTTGACCCTGGTAGAGAAACTGTTGCCAAAATGCTAAAGGTTACGGTTTGTTTTCTCCTCAGTGGAAACGGAATGGAACAATCCACTCACCATATTATTCTCCTTGGACTTTTAGTATTTTTTTTTAACACTCGCATTTCATACAACTCCCTTCTAAGACATTTTGAGATCATTGTAAATAGTTTGTCATAATTTGCCTCTATTTCTGTAGAATTAATTTTAGGTGAGCTTTCCAAAACATAGTTCAACAATATAAGGAGTGTAACTTTTTCAAGTAAAGCGAATTTCTGATTTTACTGAAGATATTTATGAGAGGTTCATTTTACTGGAAATTACGTACTGGAGTATCTATGTTAGGGTTAGTGAAAAGCATGAACCAATAGGAGGCAAGTACTACCTGATGTGTTTTAGTACAAAGGGTATCACCTGTCCCGCTGAAGACTTATTTCTTATACCAATGTACATGAAATGCATTATATTTGTGCAATAAAACATCTAGCAAAAAAGTACGGCTAACTTAGAACACCAGAATAAGAATAGCCAGAGACACCTGAAGCATTCTATTCTTCTGATGAATGTCATGTGCTCCGTTTGGAGGCAGTACTGCATACATGGAGAAAAGGCAAAGGTTTTACTCTAACTTCTAGCATGACTGTGTTCCAGTGTCCAGGAACAAAAACAAACATAATTTTAAAATTATTTTTCAACTTCGCTTGAAATGTCATTGCTCTTATCACACCTAGATAAAAATAAATTCAAGTCCAAAATGGTAAGTGAGTTAATTATCTTGCTATTTAAATACTTCATATCTATTTTTTTAATTCCTTCTATTTAAAAAAAACTAGTTAAATAGTGCATATATCTTAGAAATTAGAAAATATGAAACACTAGTCACCACCTTCTTGAAGTAGTTACATACATTCCAGAATCTGGCATTAAAATACATCTTTTAAAATGGTTACATTTTTAAAACCTACATAATTAATTTGATTAAACTATTAACTTCTGTAAATATAAAAAAATAAATGATTTAGTTAAATGATTTAGTTAAATCATGCAATTCTAAGCAGCAGGATGGGGAAGAAGCTATAATATTTACTCACCCTCCATGAGAAATCACACAGAAAGACAGCAACAACCTCTGCATTTAACAATAAGTATGCCCCTACTATGTGCCAGGCATAATTAGAGGTTTTTACATTTACATTCCCTCGATAATCCTAAGGATCAAATGTTTAATATTAAAATTTAACAAATGAGAACACTGAGAATAAGAAAGGATAAATGCTTTAATTTGAACAAAATTCAAATTGAAGCTAATTTATAGCAGGTGGCCAATGCTGCAACATGACCCCTGTCACAGTCTCCAGTAAACTATGGTGTCTGGAATGAATAACTTGAGTTAGCATGTGACCCCCCCCCCCCCCCCNTCCCCCCCCCCCCCCCCCCGCTCATTACTGCTGTCCTCCCAGGGAAAACTTGTACCAATCTTCCCTGCCTATCTCTTGGTCACTGTATCAGGGGCAATAAAAAAGAGCCAAGGAAGAAATGTGAAGGGGTAAATGACACATACTTTGTAAATTACCTGACCTATTTTATATCTTATATATCTATACTTATCTTAAATACCTATCTATATTAGCATATTCCATGTGTATGTCAAAATTGCCAGCCCAAATATATATTCAAATTCTGATAAATCTTTGTGAAATAAATGAAAATAAATGATAAATTAAAAGATTATTTAATGGTGCTATTATTTGAAATCTTTCTTCCTCATCCCTCCCAAAAACAAGCCACAAGACCTTGGCCAAACTTAGTGACTCTGAGTATTAATTTCTTCATTTTCGAAACTAAAAATTTGTATGTTATGAGGTCTAAAACTATTAATGTTCTGACTATAAAAACAAATAGTAGAATGTTAAGACATAAGTAAAATGAAAGTGTTTATTTCTTGACTTAATAAGATGAATATTCAAAGTAACACAGTAGGCAACTCTAATTTAAAAAAAACACGATGGACTAGCTATATAAATTTTTTGAGTTCATCATGCTGCATAGTTTTAAAAAACTATGTTTTTTTATACATTTATTTATGTTATTTATTTAGGTAAACTTTCATCCCTACATAATCAAAATTACAGAAATGTAAGCCTCAGTTTTAATCTAGATTAAAATAAAAATAGATTTTAAAAATAAATTAGCCCAGGTTTTGCTAAACAACAGCAAAGCCCAAGTAAAATATAGTTTATTTTACATCTCTTCCATGAGGCTTTTAAAATCTTGGAATCAGAATTAATCTTTCTTTGCAACTTTCTTGGTGAAGAAGACTCTTTTCAAAGTTTTGATAGCACCCCCCCCACATTAAATGTTCCATTCTCTAGAATTCTGCAGTCAACTCTCTTAATTATTACTAAAATTTCCCTGTTAGGAGCTCTCATTTTTTTCTCATGTATTTCTCTCTCTTATATGTTGATAATACAAATTCTAACTTTATCCCAAGGCTCTTTCAGTCTATGATTGCAACTTAATTTTATATCTCAAAAGTCTTTCAAATTCCCAAGCCTAAATGCTATTTGTTTCATGACTTAGTTTCGTAGTTAATTATCAACACGCCTCATCTGCTAACTGAAAGCCATAGAGTTTTCTTAGTTTTACCGTCTCCTCTTGCCCATCACATCCAATCAGCTGCATTCGTTCCTCATTAAAATGTCTCTCATAACTGCCTATTTCTTTTCATGGCTATAGGTAGATTGCTTAGAATTCATCATTTTCTCTTCTTGTGACACTACAATAAGTAGTCTCTGTCACCAGTCTAATTCTTCCAGCCTTTCTGCTACCCTGTCAGCTGCTTTATTATCTTAAATACAATTTTGTTCAGTCACTATGAAAACTACAGTCCTCATCGAGAGTGCTCACCCTAATACTGTTTTAATTAAAAAAAAAAAAACACCTGAAAACAGACTGACAGAGTCATTAAATAAATCGTGGTACAGTCACGCGATAAAATATGATGCAGCTTTTTGGATAATGATGTCACAGAACTACATCTATTGATAAAGATGCTCATATTGTTAAGAAAAGCATCTTAGTGAATAGCATGAACAGCTATAACCACTATGCTTAAGTGAGCAAAAGATGTTACTGAGCAACCCGAACAGTAGTACCAAGTTTTATACCAACAAAGACATAGGACGATGAATGTTAGCAAGGAACTTCTTTAAAGAAAGAAAACATAGAGTTTATATTGTTAGTATCCAGCACCCTATTTCGCCTGCGATAGAAACTCAGTAAAGCATGTTATGCTGAATATACAAATGAAAGACAAGGAGGCAACTGTGCACTGAATCAGGGAAGAGCGAGAGGCATACATGGGGAAATCTAGAGAGAAATAAATCAGAAGGAACTATACCAAAACACTAACAGTGGTTCTCTCTCAGTGTGGGGTTATTGATGAATTTCACTTTCTTTGTATATTTCCCCTCCTCTTTCACTCTTCTGCAACAGGTGCAATGCATATGAGCATGTTACAGGTTCCAAGAGGCTTAGAGAAACCTGAAATGGCAATACAATCTATTTCCAAAGCTCATCTGATAAAAACTCCACTTTTTAATAACACAAATCTATCACCTGGGCATGGTAATCTGGACAAGATAGTCTGAGAAACGCTCACTCCTAGAACATTCATTCTCTTGCAGTTTCACTGACTGGTGAAACCTCAGTGCTCTTGAACAAGCCCTTCTTTCCTATGTCCGGCATATCTGGCCCTTGCTGACTTCTAGGAGCCCCTGCCTGCCTCACATGCTGAGATTCAGTTCAAATATTACTTTTGTGATAACTGCCTACCGCTTAGGCTGGGTTGTTTGCTCACTCTTCCTGGCCACGAATTACACTGTGTACTTGTCTGACCTGTACTTTTGGCTTTGTCCTCTCTTTTCTCCCACATCTATGTCCCTGACTGGACAGCTCCCTGAAGGCAGAGAGTGCCATCTCCCTCAGAGTACAGAGTGGCACTCTACCTCTAAAGTGCCCTGCTCTCCTGCTTGGCACAAACCAGGAAGTCATGAAATAACTGAGGAAGGGAGGGAGAGAGGGAAGGAGGGCAAAGAGTAAGAAGGTGAGGTAAAAGGCTGTGTATGTAATAGAAATAAATATAAGACATAAATCATGAAGATTTTAAAACCAAAGCAATAAATAATGAAATGTAGTCCTTCTATAATTAGTAGCCGATGTAAATGTAGCAGAAACTTCTGCAAAATATATTGTTAGTATAGATTTCAGATGAGGTATATCTTGAGATGTATGTGGGTGTGTGAGAAAGTTGAGAGTCAAACAAGGACTCTTCCAGTTTTTCTTTTCTTTCGCCTTTCATTTAAAAATCCGAATAGATATAACTGAACATAATAAAAAATATATATAAATAAAAAAGAAGATATGATTTCCAAGCCCTTCAAAAAAAAACCATCTGAACAGATACATTGTAAATGAAAGAAAAAAAAGGAAAGAACTAGCTTGAGGACATGCCATTTATCATTTGTCATGATGTTTTTTACATCCTTTTTTTAAATCAACTAAATTATTTTTTCTTGAAATTTTGTCTCCAGTGAAAGCATCAAACTAAGTAGAAAATTTTGAAATGCCTGCACCTTGTGAGATCCACATTTATCCATAGTATACTCAGTAGAAAAAATCCCTCCTGGTAAAAACACAAAGGTACCATTTTATAACATATAGATTATGCATGCCCCGATTTTGATTTTTCTTATCTGAAATGCTACTGCAGAAGACGCTATTATCAGGGGACCTGAAGAGCATGTTATGACACCAAAGTTTCTCATTCCAAACATAAATACATAGACAAGTAATTTACATTGGTTTTCTGTCAACATTCCCATTGTATCACAGACTGTGAAATAAAACAAATACAGAAAATTCAAATGCTTTCATTTCTTCATTGGGAAGGAAGCTGAGGAAATTTAATCTTTAGTCATTACTCAGAAAATGACTGGCCTAATTTCCTCACTCACAAGAATGCAGGGGAAAGTTAGCTCATCTGAGCTGTATGAGAAAATATGCTGTCTGAAACAAAGACATCATGATATGCTAATTATGGACTTATGGGCTTAAAACACATAACTATTTATAGTCTCCTTCAATAGTAGATATTGAAACAGAAGACATATTTTTCACATAAAAAATTATAATAAAGTAAGTAATAAGTAGAATTTCCTCCAGAAGGACAACCAGACTCCCACTTTCAAGAATCCTAAAATAAGTATGGCATTAATTTAATTATACTTGAATCTTACGGAGAAATAATTTATAACAACTATGTATGGTTTAAATTAAAATGTATAATCTATATTTAAAACATAAATAAGACTTCAAAAAATGAGTGTTTATAAAAGCGACCCCTAGAGGTCAGAATTCAGGAGTTCTCAAGCTGACCAGATGTATATAAAGAAATGTAAAAAAGTAAGACTCAAGTGAATACTGAATTTGTAGATATAATTAATTCAAATGAGTCAAATCTTTTCTTTGGTCTTCAAAAACAACATGTAAATTTAAAAAATTTCCTATAGACTGCATGTGAGTTTCATCCTTGGTGATCCTTGAGACTCCAAGGTTAGTAACATCCTTATTTCAGACTGCACAGTTTTAAAGAAAAGATATTCTGTGAGACTTGAATGCTTTCTCAGTGTCCACATCAACAGTCCTTAATCTATTTTTTGCTAACTCATTACAGATTAGCTTTGTAAGTATGAGACAGGAACAAGGATATATTCAAATTTTGGAGTTTAGAAAAATCACAAAATATTTTTACATGGATGTAAAGAATGGAATAGTTTGCGATTGCAATAGTTATTGATGGCACATCAGTAATGACTTCTCATAACGGACTATGGATAAGGCATTAGTTAAGTGAATTTGTCAGCATGCTTGTTGTAACTACTCATTTCTCTTCCACTCAAAAAGTATATTCAGTATAAGTGAGGATAGTATCATTACTCTAATCCATATTTTAAAACCTCCATATTGGAAAACCCTACACTGGAAATAGTCTAATCTAATCTAATCTAATCTAAACCTCACAGTTGATGTTAACACGTTACTAAGAGTGGGAACAACTGCCTTGAGACATGAAACATATAAGAATGTGATGATCTGAGGCCACTGGGGAATATTCATATGACTATATAAGAGAAATTCAAGAATTTTCTTCAACTTAAAAATATTTCCAATCCAAGCCAGGAAAATACTTTTAAAACTAATAAGCTTGACCCATTTTCTTAACTAATATGTGTCTATTAAAATATTTAGTAAGGTGTGCTTAAAAAATTTCAAGGTAACAAAAGAAATACAGCACGCTAAAGGCTTCTCACTTACAAATGAACCTGCCAATATTTGCTTCCTTTTAGGGACCGTGACTGGTAACATAAAATGTTTGATGAAAGACAGCAATGCTTTATAGCTCATTTCTCATGAAAGGAATAAAAATCCCCAATGGATACTTATTGGAAATATTTCCTTTTTGTAAAATCACAGAGATAGGTAATATGGTGAATTACATGATAGGTAGCACATAGAATGTTTTTATAGTTGTTTTTTAAAATATGCCAAACTTCTCTGAGCCATAGGTTAATATAATATGTGATGTAATATAATATAAATATATTGAATGCTGTGCTTCTTTTTGGATTTTCCCCCTTCAAATGAATTACTAAAACGTAATTGATTAATGTCTTCCCTCTTAAAAAGTTCTTCCCCTTTCTGCATTAAACTTTAGTAAAAATCTTGTCATTCCACTATTCAAATATCTTCAGTAGTTTTTGTGTTCTAGGATAGAGATCTAAATCCCATTGCTCGTTTTCGCTCTTACCTGCCAAACTTTATTAAGCTACGGTATTTCTGTGAAAAGTTCTCTATTCAATTTAGGCAGGTCTTTGGGTTCTCTTAACATTTTTGGCTCATTCCGTTCCTTCCTTCTCTAGAAATTACTTTACTCTCATAATACCCATCCAATCACTTCCCATTGTTTTAAGGCCCAATTTAAGTTTCCAGTGTCCTTAAGTCTTTTTGACTTCTGTATCTTTTATTTATTCTTCATGTCTCTGATCACAGCATATCAATTTATTCTATAAGTGTCAGGACAAAATGCTCTCTCCCTTCCTTACAAATGTAACTCAAATGTCCTGAGGTCAGCACCACATTTTATCTACTTCCTTGGTAGTTTCCACACCATGCGACATTTTAAAGTATTTCAGAGGTGATTGATAAATTCTTGATTGACAGATGGAGCATCAGTTCAGAAATGGGAAGAACTTATTAAGAAAACCACTGATGAATAATCACCTCTTGATTATCCAAGGCTTAATTATAGAGTATATGAATTTCAAGATCATTTTTTCACACATGAACTCTTTCTATTTTTTTAATTAGAAAAACCACAACAACAACAACAACAACAACAATTGGTTTCTTTAAAGTTAGCAATTCTGCTAGATTTTAATTTGGTCACAGTAATGATACAGGGAGAAAAATATCAGAAGCATTTGGTAGTATTGAGTAATTTGTCCATGCTATGGCTTTCCTCTATAGGCAGTAAAGAAGAGGCTATTTGGCTCTACAACAGAATGTCCACAGGGACCCATATTCTAAGACTTGTATTATAGTCTTGTGGGCAAATCATATATGAAACAGGCACTTATTTTTAAACATATCCTTACACCAGATGGTAAACCTACTGTTTTTGTCCATGACATGTATGCAAAAATACTTCTCCCATCACACTCTGTAAATAANTTTTTTTTTTTTTTTTTTTTTTTTTTTTTTTTTTTTTTTTTTTAGTTTTGCACTGACATGCGATTTTTTCTTTTACTGACTCACTTATGATAAGTCAGGAGATGCAAACAAAACAGAATTGACAGTTATTTTGCAAATCTAACAATAGAGCTGGAGGAAAGCACGTATTAAAAACCACCCTGAGACTGAAATACCACGGCATTTGTATTTGGAAATTCTACGGGGAAATGTACATGCATACAGACAGACATATACACACTGCTTATTTCTGGAAAACCTGTAAAAAATCTTATTACAATGGCATTGTTAGTTGTTTGAAACATATGGGGAGAGGCAGGATCTTGGAGGGTAGCAACTCTGGAAGGTTTAGTATTGGAAGATGGGGGACATGCCGTGCCATTCAATCAGGAAAACAACTTTGGCAGGCAACAGTGTTGCTGTTCCAACTTCCCTCTCCCAGCAGGTGTTGCTATGGCACAAGAATAGTCTCTGAGGGATTCAATAGAACACAAAGTGTAAGATGAAAGAACAAAATAGAAAATCACTCTCTAAGTGGCATTCATATTTTCCCTGCTACACAAGCTACAAGACCAGTTGCAAAGAAACACAGGTTCCATTCTTGCTGCCTCATAAATACATAAGTGAATGGGAACTTAAGCTAAGGGCTGCTTATGCAGCGTTTGGTTAAATGTAGTTTTCAAGTATCTGGCATTGTTAGGATCTTCATGTAATTTGCTTTTCTGACTTGAGCTTCTAAGATAATATCTTCTAGAATCATTAAGATTAAGTCTGTATCAAGAAGAAAATTTTCTACTCACCTCTTTGGAGAAAGACATGAAAGCATACCTTTTTCCCCCCTGTTTTAAATTTCCCTTCCCTGACTTACTGTATGTGTTTCTCAAGCACTTAAATGTAGAAATGACTGGCCATTCATTAAGTATGTAAAGTCTCTCATGTAGAAAACCTTTTTAAAAAACTAAATTAAGAAAAAAAAGGAGGAAGATAGTTCTTCTTGCTAGTCGCTCAAATTATGCTAAAATTTTAGCAAGGTAGGAATCTGGACTAGACTGAGAATGTTGGAAGAAAAACGGACTGCAAAAGAAGCACTTAGTTTTTTTTCTGTAATAAGAAGGGAGTATTATAAGAGTTAAAACATCAAATAAAATATTAAGATCTTTACTAAAATATGACTAGGTTATTTGATAAAGAGATAATCAATCTATAACCATTTCTGGGAAGTTGGGGACTAATTCTTCAACTCAACTTTCTATTATTCAAACTCCCTTTCACTTTTGGTAGGTGTGTTTGGGTTTTTTCTTCTTTTTCTTTTTTTTGTAAAGCTGGAAAATGACAGTTCTTTGGGTATAAGCAATCGATTAAGAATTTCAGCTGTAGGGGCGCCTGGGTGGCACAGCGGTTAAGCATCTGCCTTCAGCTCAGGG
>NC_048237.1:22776035-22795906 GCF_002007445.2 Ailuropoda melanoleuca
AAAAAAAAAAAAAAAATTTAAAAAAAAAAAAAAAAAAAAAAAAAAAAAAAAAAGAATTTCAGCTGTAAAAGTTGAATACTGCATTCTAAACATTTGTTATAGAAACTAAAAATAACAAGCAGGAGAGAGTGCTATAAAATTAACTCAGACATCACCAATTTCCTGCAATTCTCATATTCTGTAACATATTTGTGTCCTTGCCTACTTGCTCTTAAAATGGTTTATCCAAATACATTTACATGTGTGCACAATCCCTTAAATCAATAGCAAACATCCTGGGAATAACAAAAGCAGGGCTCCATGTCTGAAAACGTATGTGTTATTTTAGAGCTAACACCAATTCATTTTGACACGCCTTTTAGAGCCCCTTCAACAGATAAGTATCCTTAAGACTGAGGGCAAGAGAGATAAATTAGGCCATTCACTACCTTCAAAAAGTGCACCATGCATTATGGAAACGGATAAATAGGGAGGATTCTTTGTAACTGGTAACTGCTCATAATTATTTTTAAATCAGAAGCCCCTTTTTAGTGGACATGGAAAGTTTGAAAGAGTTGTAAGTGTACAAGATTAGAAATTTTACTTGGGCTCAACCCATCCTACTTTCCAGCTGTGCAGTTTCAGGTCATCTTAATCTAGTCTCTTAATCTGCATACTAGGCTGACGAAAAGGAGAATTTAATGATAATTTAAGATACAATGGTATAATGCACATTAGAGTATTCTCTGAACTGTGAAGTACTTTGAATTGTGTAATATACTTGTGAAGAGCAAGGTTCAGGTCTGGCAGCCCAAATTTAGATCCCAGCTCTACCACCTACTAGGTGCATGGCTTTGGAAAAGCTCTCTAACCTATGTCTCTCAGTTTTCTCTAAAAAAAAGTGAGCATGATAGTACCAACTTTACATCTTTTAGGATTAAACAGTGTAATATACATAAACCATTGAGCACAAGGTCTAACATATAGTAAATACTCAATATATGTTAATTATTGTATTTTCTTATTATTGCCTTTTATTGGTGTGATATCAATGACTGTATGTTTTGTTGTTTCTCTTTTCTTTTTTTTTTAAGATTTTATTTATTTATTTGTCAGAGAGAGAGAGCACAGGTCGGGGAGGAGCAGGTAGAAGGAGAAGCAGGCTTCCTGCTGAGCAGGGAGCCCAATGCGGGACTCCATCCCAGGACCCTAGGATCATGACCTGAGCCGAAGGCAGACGCTTAACTGACTGAGCCACCCAGCCATCCCTATTGTTATACATATATTTCTATATTGAAGGCAAAGGTCTTGCTTTATTCATAACCACGATGTCTCAAATATTGAACATGGCTACACACAGGGCCAAAGAAATATTTTATAAGTAATATAGCATATTGCCATTGTCAGTTGTTTTGGAGATACATACGCATTTCATGCATTTCTTTTTTCTTTTCCTGGAAAAGATAAAGACCACTGGATACATATTCATTTCAGATGAAAACACTATTTGAAGAAGATAGCATTTTGGAAAGGACAGGAATGAACTTTAAAAAAAAATCTGAATAGAGGTCTCCCCTACTGCCATCCAAGAAAAGAAGATCACAAATTTCTTTCATTAGACACAATAATTTGATCCGTGTGTTTGGATATTATCCTAAAATGGCACAAAATACAGGTATCCCAGCTCTCATTCTGCTTCTATGAAGTAAAGAGGTTTAGACATTCCTAAATACATCTATCCCTCCCTTGTGAGAATGACAAAATGTCAGCGCTGTCCATTTTCACAAAGGTCAGGGTGTTGCCATGAAAACCACGGACCGGTAAGTGAAAAGGAGCTGTCTGATCATGCTAATTATGTGATTGCTTTCCTGTGGATGAAGGAACTCTAAATTAAAAGGATGATAAGCTATAAATTATATATCAAATGCATTTTGTGAAAGCATAGCAAAAGAAAGATGCTTTAAAGCAATCTACAATTCATTTTACTTTCTAGAGCAACTGTTGCTCTCAGTGGTAAACTCTTCAATGCAGAATGGCTAGAAAAATCAATTTGCTTCTATAATAAAAAGGCCATTTGTCTACTTGTAGAATCATGTGACATTGTTAGGCCCCTTATAAATGATCACTCTGGACAATGCCTGTGGTTTACAAATTCCCTAATTACACCACTGATTGTGTATCATTGAATATGCCTTATCCTGTGGAAATAGACACTACTGCCATTTTAATAAACATTTTGACATAAAATGAAGCTGGCTCTCTCACGCTTTGTCAAGAGCAAAATGAAACGACCAGTGAACACAATGTTCCATCAACAGATCAAAGCCACATGTTCTTTAGGGCAAATGAGGTTTAATTAACAGATCTGTTAGTAGGTACCTAACTGGTCAATTAAAAAATAGGAGGAGGGCTTTTTTCTATAATACATGAATATTTTAGTAACAGATACTCTACCAATGCATGATTGCATTTTATGATCCCTTAGTCTGTAGAAGTATAGAATGATACAATAAAAACATGAGCCTAATTTTAAAACCACATAAAAACTCATAATGCCATTGATTGGAATGATACATAACTCATCCTGAGCTAATATGTGAGTGTGAATAGAGTTTAGTACCATTTTATTAATAGGGTTTTACATTGCATTTTATTCCTAAGCAAGGATATTTCTGCTTAAATGTCAACTAAATATATTTTGTTTACAAGTATTATTTAGACAGACTTGGTGTAAGTGGACTACTTATGTTTCATCTATTGTGGACTCTAATTCATGCTAAACGCATTTTAGATGCAGACATTTCAACTGCCTGTCATTTTATTATCTCTACTTCGCGTATTTAAATTACCAGTATATTTCATGCTGTACATAGAACCTTTCTTTAAAGTGCAGTGATATGCTTCACATATTAATATATAGTAAATTATTGATAGTTATTATAGTTTTAAATGTAAATAATGAAACTAACTAATGGTGTCCTGTCCTCATTAGAGAAACCTCTATTTTGTGATTGAAAATTCAAATAATTCCAATGTCCCCATTGCTTGCATTTTAAAAGGATGAAGAGTATAGCAAGCATAAATTGGGTATTCTTTTGTATTTCTCACTGACCTGTTCTTATCTTAATGTAATCCAGGAATTTCAAAAAGTGTTTAACTCTGCCAAATGAAGAAAATACTCAACACATAGAACAGAAATTATACAATAGCTAATCAACTACTGTTAAACTATAACCTATAAGGTAGAAACTTTCTTTTGATATTTGGGGAAAAGAAGGGCATTTAGAACTCTAAAGTTTCATCCAATGAACAGGCCCCCAAACACTAATCTGATCACATTGACCCCTTGATAAAATTCTTTTGTCATTCTTGATTGAGTGAATGAAATCTAATTATATTCATTTTCTTCTAAGATCCAGTGACATATAATCCTTATTCTTAATCTAGCTCAGATGCCACCTGTTCTATGAAACTCTTGCTGACCAGATTCAATAATTTCATCCTACATGTTTCTATATTTCTCTGCTAGTTTGTAAATCAACATTAGACTTAATTTGTTATTAAAGTTTTTCAGGTGTATTTCCACTAGGATAGCAAATCAATTATGAATTAGGTCCTATCCATTTTTATTTCTTCCAATATCTCCTTTCCTATAGTGGTTGTCAAATAAAACTTTTTTGGATTGAATGCACACTAATGTTTCATGAATTAATCCCAGAGTTGCAGGTGACAGCTATACTTAATTTCTCTTTGCTGTATTAAAACACTTGGCTTTATTCCTGCTTGCACTCTCCATTGACCTTGCCTCTCAAATTTAAATTTCCAAGCCTCCAGCTTCCCCACTCAGGGCAATTTCTTTAGGGCTGAGAAACTGTGAAATAAAGGTCAGAGATACCAAATGGAAGGAAAAAATACTGATGATGTGAGCCATAAATACTGTGTACATTTCTTGTGGTGACTTTCCTACCTGCATTAAGAAAACTTCAGAAATTTCAGGAAGTTTTTGTGAAGGTTTTCCCCTTAATTTTGTGTAACTTAACAATTTCGTTCTTAGGTCATTCATCACATTTTAATATGGTACTTGGTAAGCTTTCTGAAGATATCTTTACCTTAAAAATATTCAAGCGTGGGTTTTTGACTATTTAAATAGTTGTTAGCAAAGACAACACAGAACTGGACATAAGCTCCAAACACCACAATTTCCATTAATGCTACCTGAAACTAAATGACAACACTAATAACGCAAATAATAATATTTGATGTGGACAACTGATATTTTCTCACTTAAGAGTGAGTATAAACATCTTTAGAAAACTTTGCTATTTCTACTATTTTTCTTTTATTATTTTAAACACACAATCTAAACAGAAGCCATAATCGTTCTACAAGCACAGATTCCTGACGAGTTCCCTAGCCACTTCCAACACTTCTAGATTGTTGCATTTACTTGTCTCTGTAAAAAAAATTTAATTTTAAGAGTAAAACTTATTTTCAAATAGGCAATGTTAAACATAAAATATTCTTCTTGGTAAAAGTTACTATACCTAAATATGAATTCAATAGCCATGCCCACCATACAAGCTACCAGTAATACCATCCTTCACTGAAAGCACAGATGAAAGGAGTTTGGTATCTCTACGAGTATGCATTGCCCAATATTTCCTAAGGAACGTTCTGTGTATGTGGTGATTAAAAATGGTATGTTGCAGTTCAGTGTCTCTCTCAGAAATTCACTAAGTACAATAGCAATTTAAGGCTCTAAGTACCACAGTAAAGATATATGCTAGCCACATTTAGTACCAGTCCCAACACTGTAAAAGAAGAGAATAGTCTATGAGAAGAAAGTGGGAAAAGCTGTAGAAGAGATAATTCACTGGTTTTTTTTAGAGCAGCAGTCTCCCTACTGACTTACTGCTTGGAATGCTATGCTTCTTTCTGGCCCATATCAAGGACAGATATAATACCCCTTCCAATAAACACAAGAGTCAACTGAGAGAGGAAACTTCAGCACTGAGAGTAAATTCAGTCGGTAAGAACCAGTCGTGCCTGAGGTCAGTGTGTAAAGTAGCCAATCAGCTATTCAGAAAAAAGCAAAATGACCCCATAATCAGGAGACTCTGAAGTTCAGAAGTGTCTCATTTTTCTAAAGTTGTGTTTTTTTCATTGTCTCCTCAGCCATTCAGAGAAAATGTTTTTAAATGTAGAAACATACAAGATAGGTGGAAGAGGTCACAAGCAGAAGAGAATGGCAGCAGGAAATCTCGTATATTAGGAATGGGACTTGAGCAATTTCAAGTAATCCTAGGAGACCTTGATGTATAATTCTAGAACTCGGACCACCCTAGCAGAAAATGATCAGCCTAACGAGGGACTCAATAAGATAAACAGATAAATGAGGACTAGAGAAAGACTGAGATTCTGCCTCAATCTATAGAAAATATACTAATGATTGTATAGACAAATAACAGTTATTTGTGGGTTTAACTTAGTTTCCTAATATGTCCACAGAGTTCAGTTTTGTTATTATTTTAATTCTTAAGAGAGTTCCAAAATCTAGCTTAGAGATTAGCACACCATGGCCTGTGGACAAAATATGGCCCACCATCTGATTTTGTAAATAAAGTTTTATTGGAATGCAGTCATGCTCATTCATTTTATTGTCTGTGGCAGCTTTTCCACTGTAACAGCAGAGTAGAATAGTAGAAACAGAAACCATATAGCTTACGAACCCAGAAATATTTACTATCTGGCCCTTTACAGAAAAAAGACTGCTGGCCTCTGTTCTTCATCATTAATTTAGAGGTTATGGATTGAACCTCATAATTTTGGAGTCAAGGAAGAAAATGATTTTTTTCTGGGTCCAGTAACTTAGGAAGCAATTACATAACTTTTGACTGAATGGAAGCTTCCTCTGATCAAAGCACTGTCAGATCTTACATGTGTGGGTCTTATGGCATCCTGTTACATAAAAGGATTTATCATTCACCTATAGTCGTCCTACAGAACTTCACTTTTAATCAGCAGAATTATCATGAGTTGTTATTCTTCCTTAACTGGAAAAGGGCAAAGAAGCAAATCAGTGAACTGGACTTAATCATTTTTCTTTTGCCTTCCAGCTCATTAACTATTCTTATTAGTTGTGTACCATATCCCTATGTTATCAAGAACTTCTGTTTCTCTGATGTGAATACCGGTACAGACATTTGTTAATCATCACAATGATAGTAGCAAAGCTAAAATTTCAAACTGATTTTCTCAATTGGTCACCTCTGGGCACCTATACTTATGCGGCTGCCTCTGGTTTAACCCCTAAATCTCATTCAATTTTCTGCTACACAAAATGCTCCTATATTCTAACAAGGAAGGAAAAATAAATCATCAAATCTGTGCTGAGTCTTCTGCTCTATTTGCCCACCAGATGTCTCACCCCGAGAGTTCCACCCAGTCTCACAGTTTGCATTTGCTAGGATGGTGCAGACGCTTCTAAGTTTCCTATAAACCTACAAGTTTGCCAGGTCATGCGGAGGACTACATGCGAGCTAACAAGCACGCAAGGACTTTGCCGCAGAACACCACTGGAGGACGCAATGGAATATTGTTCAGCAAGCCTTCCGAAAATTAAATATCTACGATTACAATTCTGTTTGTTCAAATGAATAACAATCAGGTGAAAATCATTTGAGGTTTGATTTTAACCGTTGCCGGAATTTTAGGCTTAAATTCACATGCATTTTTCAGCGAGTACGTGGAGATTTACATTTTACAAAATTGAATTGTAGCGATGAAAATTTCAGTATATTTCTTTTTAACTGATAAGTTACTGTAAATTAATTAATTCAGTTAATTAATTAAGTGAAACTACATTACTGTAGTAATTCACAATTACTACAATGTGGTTTTTAAAGTTATCTGCCGTCTAGCCAGGTAAAATACACCTTCAGTAATGATAGTAATGAGATTGAAAGAAACCAATGTAACTTGCTTGTATTAATATCAATTAATATTAATCCTATAGTAAAAGCAGATCATGAAGAATCACATATTATTCCTGGGACTGTCTTCATCCTGCAGATTTTGCCAACTGTCCCCTCCCTCCAGTGTCACTATCACAATCCTACTTCCATCAAGATTTACCTCAAATGCCATTTTCCTCTGAAACTCTCCTGGGCCAATACTGAAGAAAGCATTCACAATCCCTAGAGAAGTCTGATCCAATTTAAGTACAGCTTCCTTCCCACTATATACTGTGCCTAATTTCTATGTCATCTGATAACCAAATAATTTGAAACTTAGATAGTAAGGTCCTTAAGAGCAAGTCCCCTTTGTCCATCATCATAGGACATGGAGCCAAAAACAGAGCNGGGCCAATACTGAAGAAAGCATTCACAATCCCTAGAGAAGTCTGATCCAATTTAAGTACAGCTTCCTTCCCATTATATACTCGGCCTAATTTCTATGTCATCTGATAACTAAATAATTTGAAACTTAGATAGTAAGGTCCTTAAAAGCAAGGCCCGTTTGTCCATCATCATAGGACATGGAGCCAAAAACAGAGCAAAAAAAACAGCAGAAGAATCTGCCAGAAACACAGATTTTTGAATAGACGAAACAACAAATTCTTACAATAAAATAATTTGAATGTTTACAGAGTCAGGAGGAAAAAAAAAAGCTAATGTTGAATTAATGTGGAAATAAGATATAATCTATCATCACATAGCATAGTTTTTATTATTCAATCAAGTGTATGAGGCAAACTCCAAAATACATGTAGCATTTCTCTTCAGTTTTTTCTAAAATCAAATCATTTTATCTTTTGAAAATATTAATAATTCTGTAAACTAGGATTTACCTTCCTGAGGTATTTTATATTTTAATTTTAAAAGTCCTCAAAAGTATATCTAGAGATGTGGCTGTCATTTGAAAAAAAAATGATTTTCTAACTATATTAGGCAGAAGTGCCTTATGGAGCCTCACTCACCCTCAACTTAATAAATTTCATGTATGTCTCTTAAACACAGTGGCAACTAGGATTCAATATAAGATTTTATATGACAAACAAAAGGTTTAGGTTTTTTTTTCTTTTTTTTTTAAGTTTAGGATGTCACCCTAAACTTAAGAGCTTACATTTAACATATAGAAAATGTCTAACGCATAAGAAAATCACTGACCACTTGGCCAATCCCAAATTCCCTAAAATAGTAATAATATAAATAGGAAAATCCAGAATCTAAGAGGTCCCCACATATTTACTTATTTCTTAACAGTAGTTTCCTTCTCTTTGACTTTACTCACCCAATCTGTGGGAATTTCCTCTGAATCCTCCTGTGTGGTTCACAGAATTAATGGAGTCCAAGGTTTTCCTCCATGTTATAGCCTATTCATTCTCACCGTTCAAACTCTACCCCCAGGAATATCTCTGTATTTCATATGAAAGCACTGCTATAACGGTCTTCTACTATGTGAGGATAAAAATAATTTTTTCGATACCAGTTGAATCACGCAATGTCAGATCTATAAATCTTTATACTACAATCTGGTATTCCATGATACTGTAATCAAAACAGGACACCAAAGCTAGTTTTGGCATAAAGACAGAATATGTGATTGCCTTCGGTGACTCATCCTTTGAGTTAAACATCCTCTCCAGGTCTCTCTATTAGAATACAGTCCCCTGTGCAGGCCTGGCCCACGACCATGCCGCCTATGCAGACGCACCTGAAAGGGCCCTGTGCTTGAATTAATGCTTTGATGTTGCCATCGTGAAATTCTTAGCAAGTTTTGAACAACGGGTCTACTTCCTATTTCCACTGGACACCACAAATGATGGAGCTACTCCTGGCTCTAAGAGTGGTAACATCTTAAATCATAGTATAAATTGGGTGCTGAATAACTTTTCTTAAAGTCAGTAGGGAATTACGACAGCCAGAAGAGAGACACCAAATGCTTATCTTTCAGAGGGAATAGGAGGAAAGAAAAACCTAGAAAGGAAAATTATGTGAACAAATTAGCTCAGTTCTTGATTTAATCATTATTTTTTGAGTACCTGCAAAGTACCGTCTATTGTTCTAGATGCACAGATTACAACCATGAGCCATACTGACAAAGGCCCAGCCTTCCGGGAGCTACCACTCCAAGGAGGAGACAGACAATAAGCAGTCTGTCTGAGGTGGGTGGGGGCCAGCAAGGGGTGTGTTTTGAAAGAGGACTTCATATATGTCTTTTAACTCCAGTATTGCTAGCTTTGGTAACCAGACAAAATAATAATTGCTTAAGAAATTTTACTTATTAACAAGTAAACTTTTATTACTAAGAGGCATATCTCAAATATTTTCTGCTTTTCTGATCATCTTTTGGCATTTTTTTTTTAGGATTTTTAGAAAGTTCATGAATCAATGCTAGTTATCTTCCCTGCCATTTACAGTACAAAGTTTGAAGTGGGTAACGTAAGTCATATATTTAAAAATAAATGTTAAAACTAACTTTGTAGATATTATATAATGCTCCTTCCTTCTGTCCATTCTATGCTCCCTCTTTCATCTAAGTTTAATGTTGTATGAACCGTGCTACCATCAGACAAGTCTGTTTTGAAAGCAGCCTGGATTCTTTGGATCTGGGTTTGTGTCACTGGTTCTGAAGACAACAGCAATGACAAGCAAACAAAAACATGCAAACAAAAAAAGCAATGCTCATAATCTGGAAAATCGTCCCTCATAAATAAGGACAGATAATCCTGGATCCTACAAAACTGTTGTCACTCTGACAGGAAATATCACTGTGGGATGTCACCTAGCGCACTGATGTAAGCAATCAATGGATATTTGTTGACTGAATGAAAAATTCAACCAATGATGACCAAGCATATCAAAAGCTTTCTGTTAGATATACTAAAATGAGTCCATCTCCTAGTGCTAGCACCTATTTGGAAATAAAGGTTAGATAATAGTTATTATTAAAATAGTTATTATTATTAATTATTATTTTTCCTAGAAAGGGCTATCTGTCCAAACACAAGTAAATTTCATCACTCTAATCTCCTTTCACATTAACTGTAGCTGATAAAAATGGACTATCTCTTAGAAATAACACAGAATGTGAAAAGTAAGCACCTTTGGTCAGCCTGAACAATGGACGTATGTCCCTTAAGGAGTAAAATCAATCCAGCGTGCATTGCAATTTAGAATCATAAGACACAAAATCACAGGGCAATCTGTTACCCGACAAGAGTCAAAATGCCACCTGACTGGAAAGGAAAAGCCGTTTAAATGTTCTCAAAACAGTATGTCTATGTTTTCAACACATATTATTCACCCTCGAATTATATAAAAATCCTAAATTGAAATTCAGTCTGGTAACAAGCTGGCAAAATAAATAAAGCTATGTTGGTGTTGTCCGGATGCATACAGATTGCAGTTCGGGAATCGCAGGGCTTCAAAACATCCTAAGAGGTAAGCTAGCGTGTCCTCCCATGCCAGAATCCTATAATTTACCTCATCTACGGATGTACATTTAATTGAGAGAAAATGTATAACATTTTTCATTTCTAACTTTAAAAGAAGGAATTTCACTCCAATATAGTTTTTTATTTAATCGTCCTCCTTGTGAAGAGAGTCTGTCATAATGTTCTTCAGAAAGTCACATCTGATTACAAGTTTAACACCTTTATCGTTGGTCTTCATTGGTGGAAAATACAATATATCTTATATTTGAATACTTCTAAATTACCTCTCAGTATTTTCTTCTTAGGACTAAATATTTTGTTTGTTTAATATTTCCAAAATTTGTCTTAGCTCTTTAGGCATTTGTCGTTTAACTTTATTAATTAATATAATTTTAGAATCTATAGAGGGTTCCTAGTTAATTAAAAAATATTGATTTATTTAATCTGGAAGCCCATATCTATCACAGCCAATGCTATTACTTTTATTTGCAGTATTTCTGTAAAATCTCATGTAAATCTAAATCAGAGTAGAAATAACAATGTCTTTTAATGTGATATTTGTTGAGCATTCAGAATGTTAGACTTTGGTTTTAGGAAACTTAAAGAATAAGAATGGTCTGAGCTGGACTGAAGACTTGTGTCTGCTAAACGTAAAGAAACGATTCTCAATGTGAACATCTTATGCATCACGAATATGCTTCTTACCTGTGCTGCTGGATATATTAACATCAATACTGATATCAGATATTCCTCCTCCCTTCAGAGATGCTACACACGTGTATGTCCCAAAATCCGTGAATTTTAAATCAATGATGTCCAAGTTTGTCGTTCCCGGGGAGACATCCGGATCAGTCTGTGTAATAACCATCCGCTCAGAACTTCTTAATGGACGACCATTTTTAAACCAACTAAATGTTAACTCCTCAGAGGGGACAGCTTCTACTTGGCAAGATATTTTCACCTCACGCCCAATCTGGATGTTGTCGTCTTTGTGATAAGGATCTGGTGTGATCCAAAATCGTCCTTTTTTTAATGCTAAAACATAAAAATTCCGTAAGTAGTTAGCGTTACTTCCATAATGTTAAGACTTCATTCACTTAGGTAATCATCTCTGAGCTGAAATAAAGTAAAACAAAATAAAATAAAATGCATATCTGTTTCTTTATTATTTCCAAGTAGTGTGCATGTCAATAAACCTCATTCAAATACTCTGGAAATATCGGAAGACCTAAGTCACTTAGAGACACTAAACACTGATTTTTTATAAATTGGGTAATATCTTCCAGTGATACAGAAGGTGCTTTAAGTCTATATGTGATACTTAAACATGGTTGCCATTGAACTTTGAACAAATGATGCAACTTGATTATATAACATCATTAAGTATTAGAGTTAAAAACAATAATGCGGATCATTAATCCCAATTCGATATCTATGCCATCCCTTAATTAGGGCACAATTTCCCAGACAACTCAAATATTGCACAAATGTCAGATTAAAGACAATTTCTTCTACAGTTTTATCTACATGCTGACCAAAACTAGTTTGGTAAGAATTGAGTCAGTTCACACTCATAAGGCATTTTCATAGACTGAAATAATCTGAATTGAAAAAGAAAATTATTTTCAAAACATTTGCTGTGACTGTTCTATTCCACCATACATAGATGTTTCCAGTTAAAACTTTGCTGGCTCTCTCGTGCAGATGGCCAGAAGAACATCTCGGCAGATGGTTTGGAAAACATGCTGTGTCTGTATCCTAACAGTGGTGCTTTCTGGGTGCAAGGTCAGTACTGTTCTCACAGCCTGTGTCAGCAGTGAGGACTACCAGAGGGTTCTGGAGGGACATCTACTGGTCTCCTTAGGGTGCCAGGTCTGAACTTTGAATGATACTGTGGGATTCAATAAAGAATAGGGTTTGTTCCTTTTGCTCCCAGTGATTCCTATACACACATCCTTCTCTTTACTAACGCCCTACCCATTTCCCTTTCCCTTAATATCACTTCATATCCCTATATGACAACATGTAGCATATGCATGGCCACAGAATTACTGGAATAAAATATTGTCCATTCACTTTTACCATCAAGCCATATATAAATGACACTGGCAAAA
Organism: Ailuropoda melanoleuca; assembly: GCF_002007445.2. NCBI lineage: Eukaryota > Metazoa > Chordata > Mammalia > Carnivora > Ursidae > Ailuropoda > Ailuropoda melanoleuca. Next base: position 22,788,567 of record NC_048237.1, read on the forward strand.
ATCATGTGGATTTAGAAGACCCACAGCTAGTGGAGGCCTTCTAGCTGCATTCTGGGTAACCTTTCCTGAGTTTAACCTGATTTTCCGTGGTTCATCCCATAAAGGCCAGGAAATACCATTGAAATCTATAGAACTATATAAGAATGCACTAGAGATTAATACATTTTTCATCTTAAAATTTTTTGGTTTTAGTTTTTTTTTACTCGTCAGCCCCAAATATTTTCATGTTTTTTGTTTGTTTGTTTGTTTGCATCTTAGTGAGGAGAGTTAAATGAATATTAGAAATGATGTTTATATCTTTCTTTTTATTCAAGAAAAATTTATGGGTTCCTGTTCACGACTAGTTACTACATAAGGCCCTTATTACACATGATGAACAAAGTAGACGTGACCCTTACCCGCTCATATTGTACTCATAGACTACAGTCCAGTTTATCCATCTGACATTTACGATACTCAGGTCTAGAAAAACCACACTCTACATAGATAGTAAATATTAGAAGTTGGAAGAAATCTGAATCTCAGAGAATCCTGTAAAATATTGTTTAGAAGGGGTTCCTGGCTGGCTTAATCGGTGGAGCACGAGACTCTCGATCTCAGAGCTGTGAGTTCGAGCTCCACATTGCATGGAGAGAGTACTTAAAAACCTTAAAAAAATATATCGTTCAGAAAAGGCACAAAGCTTCAATCTTAATGAAAACACCAAAAAAACAAATATTTAAATAACATTTTCATATTGTCATTACATTTTTCCACAGTAAAAGGCAACTTATGAACCTTACTTATTCCTAACCGTATCTTTATCAGTACATGACTGTAGGATGAAATTAGGAGAAATTATGTCATTCTATTACCCAGAGCCATACATTTATATTTTTATTGTCACTGAAATATGATTTTGTATCTGGAAAGAGAAATGTGCTGAAATTTGGCTACTATATTTGGTATATAATATTGTGCACATATAATTCAAATGCAATCAAATTTCTGTAACACATTATGCACATATAATTCAAAAGCAATTAAAGTTCTTTTCTTTTAAAGATTTTATTTATTTACTTGAGAGAGAGAACACATGAGAGTGAGCACAACTTGGGGGAGAGGCAGAGGGAGAGGGAGAAGTAGGCTCCCTGCTAAGCAGGGAGCCTGATGTGGGGCTCAATCCCGGGGACTCTGGGATCATGACTTGAGCCAAAGGCAGAGGCTTAACTGACTGAGCCACCCAGGTGCCCCTGCAATTAAAGTTCTATAACACAAAGTAAACCATATCATACAATAGTTTTTCTTTTTTTTTTAATATTTCTAAAATAAATAGAATGTCAAGGAGCATAAACTTTTGTTAGCACCATAATATTCAAATGAGTTTCCTTTTATTTGTAAGAATTTTCCTTTTTCTGTTTCTATAGAAAAATGACATGGTTAAATAAAAATTTTAAACAGACAATTCTTAATTTTAAAAGTTTAATATATATGTTAATTTATTAATAGCTTCATATGGAGGTAAATTTAGAATAAATTTCATTCCAAAATTATATTGGTGGCTACAAACAAACAAAAATTCTGATGTTTCAGTGACTACCATTTATTTACCAGGAAGTTACTGCTGTCTAGCTCTGTTCCCTGAATAGTGACATATTAAACTGATAATGCCATTGACAGAATTGAAAACTCATTAGATTAGTTCGATTTAAACAACAAAAACAACCCAAAAGCCATGGATTAAAAAAAAAAATCATAATATATATTATGTGTCACAAACTGTTTTATTCATCGAAAATGACTTTTAAAATGCAAAGTAAAAAAATGAAAGATTATAAATCTAATAATTAATAAATAAAATTCAACATGATACACAACTATTTTTTAATAAAAAGCAATATAATCAAGTGGGATTTTAAAATGAGCTCGTTGCTACAAATATTTTTTTTTTTTCTCAGTATCAGACCACTCTACAACTTGGCCAGTGTCAATAGCATTAGTCTTCCAAATGACAGATTCGAAAAAGGAAAAGAGGGACAAGTCAGTCTGGCGAGCGAGCTAAAGTTAGGGAACGTCAGAATAAGTAGCACGGATCAGTAGCATGTGACTGGAGAGCCGTCTCACTGAGTTTGTTTTTATCTTACCCCACAACAGAATACCTACTTTCACATACACAACAGAAATGTTCTAAGGAAAAAGAAATACTCTGTGTGTGCGTGTGCGCGCGCACGCAGGCACGTGCATGCATGTCACCATCTCTAGTAACAGCAGACAGCTAAATCTATTTGATTTTCTAACTTTGGCTGCTCAGAAACCTAAAAGCACGGTTCCGTAAATTAAGCACAGGTACATTAAGATCTTGAAACCTAATTCTAATTTTTCATTTCTATGTGGTCCAATATAGGCAATCCAATTTTTATGGGTCAAGTGTATCATTTATAAAAATAGAAGGTGATAGTATTAGGCTCCCCGTGAGACCCATTGTGAGAAACAGCTTATTAGCAATCGTGTACAGCTTTGAAAATATAAAGTGTTTAATACAGTTAATCAACTGGGAAGCAGGTTCCTTCGTTTATAATTAAACACTCTCTTTTTCAGTGAACAATTTACAGTAGTTCATGCAATGTTAATTTAAAGTCATTTCCTGCTAACCAGTTAAGATTTCAAATGCTTAAAATCAATCTGCGATTAGTACCAGAGTATAACAAGGATCCAACAGACATACAAGACTCCACAGAACTAAAGAAATTCTACAGAAAAAGAAAGGAGAAATCCCTTTCCCCAAATGCAATTTCTTAGTCTGACTATTGAAAATCCCCTAACACCAGCCTTGAGAGAACATTAGATTTAGCTTAATGTATCATAAATTGTGATGGATGAACCTCAGAAGGTACTTGTTTAGTCTGGCGCTCCATGTAAAGAATTGGCATCAAGCTGAGCCTCTGTTTTGGATAATCAGTTTAGAAACATCGCCATATAACCCATAGCCCTGGTTCTTTAATATTGTGAGAACTGAATACAGACTTGGCCTACATTCACTTTTGACAAGTTACTCATGAGAATATTCTAGCCGCACTCAAAGGTGCTCTGCGAACAGAATGAAACCCATGCATTAGAGCAAGGCCACTGCAAAGAGCTGGGTGGGGCTTGCTGCTGACCTTTCTCTAGAGGTAAAAGTGTATCATTGCAGATGAATGCCTCCACTTCTGAAGAAGGCTTCTGTTATTTAAAATTAGATTACTTTTTGAGTTTATATTTGAAAGAGAGGCTACTGGCTTTGGAGAAGTCTATGCCTGTGGCTTCCAGGAATATAATATCAGCTCAATGCAGACGAAGACAAAGAGAAGCTATGAGATTGCATCTTGCCTGTAACCATAGACTTAAAATTGTAAAATGACTGACTGTCAAATGTTCTACAAGTATACAGCACACGGTAGTTCTAGGATGAAATATAATTTGTAGATAGAACAAAAGTGATCTTAAATGCCATTAAAAATGTTTTAAATTTTAACAAGGAAGCATCTTTCTGCAGATATGAGATATCAGGTGTCAGCTTTTTAACCTCCGCTAAGAATCTCTTTTAGGAGGATGATGAGAACCAGAGTGACCCCGCCCACTCTTCTAAATAGTTAAATTAGGTAAAAATCCCCAAGTATACCAATTCTTATAATATCAGTAGGATTCTGGACAACACGAAAACTGGCAAAATTTTGCTGAGAGAAGTGGATCTAGAAGTCATTAACCGTGTCATCAGACAAAAGAAAAAAAATGATTTTCTACTTATTTTCTGTTAAAGGCAATAAAAATATTTAAGTGGAAAATGAGTATTTGCCAGTCCCACATGATACCAATTCAATAAACAGTTGGGAATAAATTACATCAGCAAAGCAACTTAAGAAATAGTAAATGATTGTATATATAATCTATCCTATTATAATTAGATACTGGATTGTCTCTTCCAGGAGACTGTGAACACCTAGGGAGTGGGGCCATGCCTTATTCTTCTTTATTGTCCCAAGTTTTGAAGCTGGTTCCTTGGTAGAGTTGGTATTCAAGAGCTTTTGTCAAATTTAATTAAAGCTGACATTTCAAAGCATTAACTTTACAAATTCCAATCATTTCCATTCAGTGCGATATGTCCATGTTAACTCTTTTTGTTTTGAGATGCCTCAGGGCAGGAGGAATAAGATAGAGGAAAGAGAAGAGATTTGATGTCCTCTAAGTTTCAGGGTTTTTGTTGTTGTTGTTGTTTTTGTTTTTTTTTTGTGGGAGCAGAATGATACTTGATGGATAAACAGTATTAATATAGGAATGCATGAACGAAAACGGATTCTGTACAGAAAAACTCAGGAGACCTCATTCTATCATGGCCACTGACTCGCTAGTTATGTATCCTAGTCATATAATGTGTCAGGGACGTCAGCCACCGAATGCAATATCTGTTACTCATCCCTCCATTGTAAGGAGCCTGAATGTCATGAAAAAGGGCTTGTTTACATGCCTTAGAGCTCAGTTGATAATCATTTCTAAGGAGAGATGAAAGAATGAAGAAAACTGACATCTAAGCACAGTTATATTATCTGAAATAGTATTTGCCAAAACTTATTTCAGAAAAAGGTCAAGAGGGATCATGTTAAAAGAAAGCAGAACAAATAAAGTTTGGGAACTGACTATATGAATAAAAGTTTGCTTTCCTGCAGAACTTCTCAGAGCTTTGAACATGTTAACACGCATACTGCGATACTCCTAGAGGGGCTCATAGTATATATTTTTAAAACCCTTTATTTATGGAACATCTTTCAGGACCAGTATCTCACAGAATAAAGTAAAAGAATCTATCAATTGATGAGAATCACTGAAAGACTCTAAAATTAGATTTCATTCTTGATGTTTCAGGAATTTCCATTATGAGCACCACAAAATAATTGGCAAGATGTGATTCTTTTGTGAAAATAAAATTTATGACTGGAAAACTAAAGGAAAGGGAAATATCTTTGAGCTCAGATGTATCGAATGTCACACTGATGTTATAAAACATATTTCAGAGCCATGTCATAAACCCATCTGCACCAACAGCGGTGTGTTGTCTCTTTCCTTTCCCAGCCGACCAGCATTTTTAAAAATTTAATACATCAGTTTGTTCCTATCTTGGAAACACACATTTTGGAATATGCAAATAGCATTAAAAGGGAATTAAGTGTACTAGCTTCTATACAATTTGCAATTATTGATATAAATTAGTATGGCTTAAGATAGCTCAGTTGCTTGAGGAAATAACAATATTTACTTATTTACAACTTATGTTGTTATAAAAAAGCACTTAAAGGGTTATAAGAAGCAGTAAAGCTTCTAGAGGATGGATAGGAGTGGGGAGGACTTTTTTTGGTATAAATTATTAGGTATTCATATACTCACTCCCCTTTATCTAACAACTCCAATTGCCAATCTGTAGTCTGAATGAAAGTTCATTAATAATGCAAGAACAACAATAAAATCATTACACCCATTTCCTGAAAGTACTTTAAAATAGCACCCCGATCATTTGAATGCAGAATTAGATGCTGGAAGGAAGTTGGGGTTCTATTTAATTATGAAGTATCAAGGCTCTATTTATTTTGTGAATTTACTCAAAGCTAATTACTATAGTTAATCATTCAAATTGTTTAAGCAAAGTATGGTTGAATTTTAATTGTCTTTTAAATGTCCTTGCTCAATAAAATAACTGCAGGTAAGTATTTTGGGTTGGAATTAAAGTAAGAAAAGATCTTTTAGATAGGCACAAATTTTGCTTTTTGATATAAACCATACCTTGAGAAAAGGGAAAAGAAGTGGACTCAAATAATAATATCATTGTCATTATGATTTTGCCATTCTTATCATTTCAGCCCTAAATTATCAGTCAATTACCAAAGTGCCTATATAATGTCCCAAATAAACACAAGCATTTTCATACCATAGCTACAACATAAATGGCACTTGACACAGCATGACGTCTTCACACCAGTTATCTGAATAGGAGAATAGTAAGCAGCACAACTTACCTCCCTGTGAAGTCACAAATTAGCAGGTAGTTCGAGTTCACCTTTCCTATCAAATTTAATTATACCTCTCACTATGAGAAATAAGAATGCATCCAGGGTGAGTTATATTTTTTGTTAAGTTTTTAAAGAGCCAGGACTAGAAACAGCTATAAAATGAAGTGCAGGTTTGAAAGGCCTGAGCTAAATATCGTTCTTTTGAAGTCCTTTTGAAAATAGTACATCCTTAATATTTATGGAATCGATCACGTAGCAGTGAAAACTGGATGAAAATAATGAGACTAACTGAAACCAAAAATCTTTCTTTACTTTCCTGTTTTCCTTATTTTTCTGTCTCAAAGCTGGGGCCTTTTTCCTTTCCAAACTCACTCTGCCCATCTGAACCCCGATGCCTGGCACTCTTTTGGTTACCCACTTGCTTTTGAAATTTTAATATTTTATTTTCCATACGCTATTTACTCTTAGAATGGAAAATTATTTAGGTCACATCTAAACTTAGAACACTTTTCTTTTCTTTTTTAAGATTTTATTTATTTATTTGATAGAGAGAGACAGCCAGTGAGAGAGGGAACACAGGCAGGGGGAGTGGGAGAGGAAGAAGCAGGCTCCCAGCAGAGGAGCCTGATGTGGGGCTCGATCCCAGAACGCCGGGATCATGCCCTGAGCCGAAGGGAGACACTTAATAACTGAGCCACCCAGGTGCCCTTTAGAACACTTTTCTTAACCCTAATAGTCTTTCAAACTCTTTGCAGCATATTTCTTAAAAAAAATGTGAATCGCTAGTTACTCTCGCTGTTTCATCTTGCACTCATTCACCTGGCCAGTTCACATACTGGTTTTTACTGGTGTTATTACAGCATTGAAGACTCAAATTTAGCAATAACCTCTTAACCAATTTACACAATGATTTTTTCCAGTTCTGTTCCATTTTTATATATCACTTACATTTTGTACTTCCTATCACTTTACATTATTGACTCCTTTGTCCTTCTTGAAAATCTTCTTTTTACTGATTTCTATGACTGGTAAAATATGAGATCACATTTATGAACATAAATCAGTAGTCTTTGCTCACCAGCATCACAATTGTCATGACATGTTCTCTAGTCCTTTGTAGTTCACTTGGATTTTATTATTCATATATAGTTGTAAAGTCAGTTTTTGTTGAGAAGGAAAGAATTTTTGTAATTTATTTGGCCATAATTGCAGACTATGGATGTTTTCCTTAATCTTCTACCTTCCATTTTGCTGCTCATGTTTGGTGACATGAGATCATTGTTTGTTGTTTCTTTTTTTTTTTTTTTTTAAAGTTTTTTTTTTTTT
>NC_048237.1:22796006-22810568 GCF_002007445.2 Ailuropoda melanoleuca
TTCAGAACAGTAGTTTTCCAAATATGGACCCTAGACCAGCAACAAGAGCATAACCTGAGACCTGTTGGAAATGCAAGTTCTTGGGTACTGTCTCAGACTGACTCTACACTCCCTGGGGTAGGGCTCCACCTCACACTAAATCTACAATTATCAGGTAGAACACAGCCATCTGCGTTTTAATAAGTCTGTTGCGTGCTTCTGATGTATGTTCAAGTTTAAGAACTACTGTCTTAGAAAACAGTTATTTTTCCACCTTCCAGAAATGCAGAGCCAGAAGAGAACAGGGCAGGTCATCAGCCCATCTAGAAGGGCTGAGTTATTAAAGGACATGCTTTAAAGTGGCCACAGTGGATTTTTTTTTTTTAACTTTACAGGACCCTCAAGAGAGTGTTTATCCTGATAATAACACCAGAAATATTATTAAGGAACAGTTCCTGTAAGTATTAATTAAAAAATTATCTAAATTGACCTCACACAACTTTACATGTAACTACTCCCTTTCAAATAGCTAAAGGCTAAGGAAAGTTTCACAAAACAAGTGATTTACAGATGTCTTCATAAAATGATAAAGATATTAAGAGTGATCGATATTAAGTATCTTAAGGTCACCATTCTTTACCTAAGAAATTCTAACTCTCAAAGTATTGTGAATCTAACCCTCATTTAGGGAAAATCTAAAATAATTAATATGTTCATAATTTGGGATTGGGAAATTCATAGCCCATCAATTTTTATCTGAGTGTCAATGACTTTTTGGAGACTCAATAAAGGTAACAGTGAAGACTAAGTATTCCAGGGTTAGACTGCCTGGGTTCTAATATGAATTCTTCACTTATTAAAGGTGACCTTGCACAATGAACTCAGTCTCCCAAATCTGAAAAATGGAGATCATAAAATTGAACCATGAAGCTCTGAGTATGTTGATGTCAACACAGAGTCAGCAAACAGTAGATGGCTGTTGCTTTCTATTCAATGTTTCCTGACTCACAATGTATCTATTGCAAGGCTTGCTGCCAAAGGTAAAGAGATGAAGAGCCTAGTGGTGGAGAAAAACATAGAAATAAATTTTATTTACAGTGCAGTGAAGACAAGGATTTAGAGTACTGGCTATTACAGAAGGGAATACTTTAAAACAGACAAACAAACACAACTAGTTACCATGGAGAAGGCAGGGAAGTCCTGAGAATTAGGGGAAGAAGAAGACATGGTTGAAGATGCTGAAAAGTCATTTCAGAGAGTGTATTCCATCATGAGTATGTGGAACAGAGGTTTTTACTGTACCAACAATTGTTTCTAATTCAGATTTCACTAATGATTCCACAAAATGTACTTCTCTGGGATTTCAACCATTCATTTCCATCCCCCTCCAGTCTCTCAGGCTGCAGGTTTGGTCCTCCTTTCAAGATTAACATCTTCAACTGTGCTCCTGATCTCAGCTCCAGCTCTGCGTGGAGCACCACACACATTCCATTTTCTCCTCTGTGTTTCTCTTAAATTCTCTCTCACAACAAGGTCCTTCCCATGTATCTATAAACGTGATCATAATCTCCTCATTAATTAAAACAAAGCAACAACAACGAAATAATACAGAAAACCTTCCCTCAATTTTACATCCTGGAGCTACATCTTATTTACTTTCCTTCCCTTTCTCACTGTCAAAACATTGATATATAAACCACTCACCCTTAACCTCTCTCAAATTAGTTTTGATTCCCATCAGTACCAGAATTTTAACAATTATCAGGGAAGATATGTTCCAAGGAGCTGCCATTCAGCCCACTCTCCCAAAGGTATTTGCTTTGTGTTAACTTGTCCTGATCTTTTGTTTCTAGCTCCCAGACAGACTCTCTTCCTACTTCCTCTGTCCTGAATCTGGGCTCCTCTTTTCTCTTCTCCATCTACACTGCCACTTCACAACTTGTCCTGACACCCAGCGTTTCGGACTCAGCACAGACGCCACCAAAGTAAAACCCTCTGGCCCAGCCTCTCTGAGTTACTGTTATTTCCAATCACCTGCTAGGTTTCTATGTGATGCAGGACTTCAGAGCCTACGTGCTTTTAAAACTACTTGTGTTATTGCCTTAAAGAATATCTGGATTCCACCCCGGGCCCCAATAATGACACCTTCTTCTACACAAACCATCTTTCCCCCTTTGTCCTTTGAGGCTTGCAGGCTCCCAGAATTTGCCATTGCTATTGCATTCACCTGGTATGGGCATCTTTTCTATGCTATGTGTCCAAGTCCAACCCAGTCACCTAAGCCCAGATCCAATGTTATCACTTTCATGATACTTTCCCCAATCCATGCAATTAGACAGAAGAATTGTCATTATTCTATACCTGTCAGAAAACAGTCTTGCACATAGTTGTTTTCATACTAGCTTGTATTTTCTAGACTGACAAAGGTTCTGGCACACAGAGGTACATGATATCGTTGTCTTCCTGAGGACTCTTCCACATGTCTTACACTTAGGTTAATGATAGGGAAGAACAAATCAGACAAAGATGTAACATTTTTCATCCACTGGGGACATAGGGGAGCTCTTTCCAAGTAGTTACCATATTGATTGTTATCACCTAATATTGACCTAAACAAATGGTAGTTAATTTTGTCAATTATTTTTTTTTTATTTTAAGAAGTCGTTTGATAAATGAATTTAAAAAGCAACTGATTTATTGTCATTTATACCCACAAACTTGGTAGCCCCAGTGACAATAATGGAGTTTGTGTTTTACACCTCGGGATGATTCTTCTCATATTAAACTAAACTGAATTATTACGACCCTTTGAAAATCATCAAAAATGAAAAATCATTATCAAATATCAGTATAAAATACAAAAAATAATTAGCAAATAAAACTAGGTGAGAAAACCAACTTTTACTCAATAAAGTATTTGTTCAGCAAATAGATTTGTCCTCCTTACACAGTGGGTGTCAGTTAGTGATGGTGCCTGATAAATAACATGTCTTTTGTGAGCTACTCTTCAAAATCTCATAGAATCTTGTTGCAGAATATTGTTCTTTTTTTTTTTTTTTAAAGATTTTATTTATTTATTTGACAGAGATAGAGACAGCCAGTGAGAGAGGGAACACAAGCAGGGGGAGTGGGAGAGAAAGAAGCAGGCTCACAGCAGAGGAGCCTGATGTGGGGCTCGATCCCATAACGCCGGGATCACGCCCTGAGCCGAAGGCAGACGCTTAACTGCTGTGCCACCCAGGCGCCCCCAGAATATTGTTCTTAACTGAATTATAACAAATGATCTGTCATTCTGAAAAACAATAGGGGAAAAATATATAACTATTGATTCCCGTGTTGGTAATTCTTCAGATATTTTGGAAAAATTAAACAAAATCTAAAAATGTGACACAAGCAACATTTTCATTGATATCTGTAATTCCTTGTGATTTGAAATTAAAATGATACATTTTTTTTCTTACATTTCCCACCCATATGTGGCCATGTATGACTCTGTGAAATCTCAGGGCAGATGAAGATGCATAAATGGGGCTGCTGGAAATACAGTGCCGTGTTTTATCAAGGTAGGACATACTTCAATGTATGCAAGTATGTGTGCATGCATATATATGTGTGTACATATATTATATATGTGCTACCCGATTAGCACTATTTTAAAAAACATCTTTAATTACTCTGATTCCCCTTTTTTGCCTCTTATTTTACCTGTCAGTATAATCTAATAAGAGAAATACATATTGAAGAGCATACTATATGGACCAGGCACCTTTATTCAGAGGGTAACATGAAGCAAATCAATGAAAATTTTATGGAGCTATTATTCCAAAGACTGTCTCAAAATTAATTCTCCTGAATCCATTCTTTAGACCTGAGTGATAGTGCAATATACTAGTGAAATATGTTTTGTTTCATTACATGGTAACAAATACAATGTTAATTGAAATTCAGCTAATGTGGAAAACATTTTCTTACCAGACATCCTGTGTAATTCTACTTACATTAAAAAAAAAAAAAAACAAAAAACAAAACAAAACAAAAAAACAGATAAACATCTTTGCTTGTAGCAAAGTTAAAACTCAGTTGGAAACTCAGAGAAGATATTTTGGAATTATAAAAAGTTTTTTTTTAATAACTTAAATCATTTTATGGCCACAACTTCAAAAGATTAAGCTATTTGAAAGTGTTTACTCTAAAATATATTACATATGTCCCTGCTTTTTACATTTTTTTTGAGTAGAGTTGACATGGACTGTTACAGCAGTTTCAGACGCACACCGTAGTGATTCAATATGTCTATACGTTTTGCTATGATCACCACAGGTGTCATCATCTGTCATCACATGGTGCTATTACAGTATCAGTGGCTACATTTATGTCCCTGCTTTTTTAAGAAAAGTAATTGGAACATAGTTTTGCATTTCCTTGAAGATTTGAGAACCTCTCACCACCAATTTATTTTACTGAACTGCATAGATAGGCACGAGGTATCTCCTGATTATGACAAGATGACTTTTTTCTTCATTAAATGGCTATAAACAAGCATGTATTCTTAGTTTGTGTCAGCTTCTTCTGGGTTTTGCTACTTGCTTTGTTGGTAACTGTCAGCTCTTATTCTCACTATACTCCTAGAATATAGTATACACACACACACACACATATATATATATCCAGCTATGTCCCCAGTATATATATATATAGTATATATATATAAGTATATATATACTTATTGAAATAACTGCACTGCTTTCCCAATTTGCTACTCTACCTCTTTAATTAAAGATGTACATGGGCTTTATCAGATATAGTTGCATTCTCTCTTTTTGTAGTTATAGATGTAATTTTTAAAAAATTATTTATTTGAGAGAGACAGAGAGAGAGAGAGAGAGAGAGAGAGAAGGAGAAGCAGACTACCCGCTGAGCAGAGAGCCCAACATGGGGCTCAATCTCAGGACCCCAAGATCATGACCTGAGCCGAAGGCAGATGCTTAACCAACTGAGCCACCCAGATGCCCCAGTTTCGTTACTTTTTAACAAAAAATCTTTTATCAAAGATGTATATGGGCTTTATCATATACAGTTGTGTTTTCTCTTTTCATAGTTACAGTTTTGTTATTTTTTCATTTTCTTTGGTTGTTTCTCATTTTTAGTCATTTCGGGGGGCTCTGTTTGATTGCTATATATGTGCGATGTCACTTTGTACTGTTTATGTAACAGGACTTATAAGTCAGAAGCTGCTGCTCCTTTACTTATATTTTGCCAAATTCTGAGAAGGATTTAAGAGACTTTCAACATTTGTTGTTAATATATTGCATCTTTCGGGGCGCCTGGGAAGCGCTGTCGTTAGGCATCTGCCTTCGGCTCAGGACGTGATCCCGGCGTTCTGGGATCGAGTCCCACATTGGGTTCCTCCGCTATGAGCCTGCTTCTTCCTCCCCCACTCCCCCTGCTTGTGTTCCCTCTCTCGCTGGCTGTCTATCTCTGTCAAATAAATAAATATTTTTAAAATNCATCTTTCGGGGCGCCTGGGAAGCGCTGTCGTTAGGCATCTGCCTTCGGCTCAGGACGTGATCCCGGCGTTCCGGGATCGAGTCCCACATTGGGTTCCTCCGCTTTGAGCCTGCTTCTTCCTCTCCCACTCCCCCTGCTTGTGTTCCCTCTCTCGCTGGCTGTCTATCTCTGTCAAATAAATAAATAAAATATTTTTAAAATATATATAGCATCTTTCAGTAAAAACAACAATAACAAGAACCAAAGAAGCCATGTTAAAGTCAAGTTAGGAAAATAAGACAAAGCCAGAAGTGAAGCTGATAGGAAAAACAAATACAATAAACTTCTATATATTTATTTGACAGAGGCAAGCCAGAGATTATATACTAAATATTGCAGCAGCCAAAAACGATGAGGAAAACTGTCCACTTGTAAAATTGAGACTGTCTTTAGAGTAAAAACAAAGCAGCCGTATAAGGGAAGTATAACCATTCCTCAGAACGGTCATCACAAAAAGGGTACAGGTTAGAGTAANTCCCACTCCCCCTGCTTGTGTTCCCTCTCTCGCTGGCTGTCTATCTCTGTCAAATAAATAAATAAAATATTTTTAAAATATATATAGCATCTTTCAGTAAAAACAACAATAACAAGAACCAAAGAAGCCATGTTAAAGTCAAGTTAGGAAAATAAGACAAAGCCAGAAGTGAAGCTGATAGGAAAAACAAATACAATAAACTTCTATATATTTATTTGACAGAGGCAAGCCAGAGATTATATACTAAATACTGCAGCAGCCAAAAACGATGAGGAAAATTGTCCACTTGTAAAATTGAGACTGTCTTTAGAGTAAAAACAAAGCAGCCGTATAAGGGAAGTATAACCATTCCTCAGAACGGTCATCACAAAAAGGGTACAGGTTAGAGTAATGAACGATATCTTTGAACATTTTCTTGAAGCAAAAAGGGAACAATTTTGGAAGGCTATTTATTAAAAAAAATTGCTCAGTACAAACTTAAAACATCAGGCAAAGGGAATTCAGGGAAGGGGATTTAATACGTGAGGGATGAGGCAATATATGATACATCAATTTAGGGACAGATTTGAGGGCACGGAAGCCAGTGGCTCCGAACTGAAAGTAAACATCAGAGTCACAATCTGAGCACAGACACCTGTGACTCCAAGTAAGTTACCTCCTAAGCTTCAACAGTCAGCAAACCAAGAGAACCTCCCACAAAAACTGTGCGGTTTAAAGTTCACCGCTAAGTAAAACGTACCCTAAATTAGCTTAGAGTATTGAAGACGCAAACTCCTTATAATGGCAACATGCAAAAGAAAACATTCATATCAAATATTTAAAATACAAATCCAATTTAAATGTTAATACAGCACAAACCACAACCTATACACCCATTAATTCCTTCTCAAATTTGAGGGGAAATTATTAAAATAAAACCTTAAATAACTTCACTCACATATTTTTTTCCTGGGGTAATAAAATAATCTCTCAAAAGTAAATGTTTGAAAAAAATGATGTTGATTACTCAGCATGACAATTATGTGGCATTTGCATTCCTACTTCTGNCACAAACCACAACCTATACACCCATTAATTCCTTCTCAAATTTGAGGGGAAATTATTAAAATAAAACCTTAAGTAACTTCACTCACATATTTTTTCCTGGGGTAATAAAATAATCTCTCAAAAGTAAATGTTTGAAAAAAATGACGTTGATTACTCAGCACGACAATTATGTGGCATTTGCATTCCTACTTCTTAATATATCTATGGCCATTATCATACAGTAATCTGAGCCATCCTTCCTATCCAGTCTGGATAACACCTAAAAACATTTAGGACAGAGTTCTATAGGCAGTCACTAATATTTTATCACCATTTGACATCCATGAATAGACCTTCCTGACAGCTGATCTTCACTTGACATAAAACTTCCTTAATGGACCCTTCATAATTTGTAAATCGTTTGGGTGCTTTTTTTTTAGCCATTTAAAGAAGGCACAAATAAAGATAATAAGTGATGGGAGAATTGTGTTGATAAGGTGTCATTAACAGGTGAACAAGCTACTAATTCTCCAAAGGACTAAATTTCTGTTTGCTAAATTGAGAAGAATCCGCGCATTGATGAAATTTCATTACTTCAACCTTTTAGCTAGCAGAGTATATCAACATGGAATTCTGTTTTTATGAAGTATATCTTCATTCCAAATACTACTTGAGATAAAAGCTGGCATAAAATAACATTGGAATGCAGGCAAATCATATATGAAAAATACTGATAATTTCTTATAGCATTACTTTAATAATAAAGTTTTGTGACAAAGACAGTCAAGTTATCTGTCCCTTTGCACTCAGTTTTACTATAGAAAACATTTACTGAATCTAAATTGTCCATGATAATGCAGATAGTAAGTAGTTTTAGGCTGTGTTGAACAAAAAAAAAAAAAAAAAAAAAAAAAAAAAAAGAATGCTGTCAAATGCTGTAAATACTGTATAATTTGGGTCAGTTGTTTTTCTCATAATTTCTACTTGCAGTCCACCTGGAATTCAATAAAACAGAATAAAGGAACCATAGAAAGGTGAACATTAACATTTTGTCTAATTCAATTAAACAGATACTTACTGAGTATCATTTACCTAATTTAGTCATTAGAGGGACCTGGTCTGTCATCATAGACAGAAACATGATTCTAAAACAAAGCTGAATATGCTACAGACTAACAGTAGGAAAAATAGCTTGATTTATAGTGCACTTATGTTTAATTCAATGATTTTGGTTGAAGAGATGTCTGTTCTATTTATACAGCCACTAGTTTATTTGGGGACATGGGACTAGATTATTTTTCCNGACTAACAGTAGGAAAAATAGCTTGATTTATAGTGCACTTATGTTTAATTCAATGATTTTGGTTGAAGAGATATGTCTGTTCTATTTATACAGCCACTAGTTTATTTGGGGACATGGGACCAGATTATTTTTCTNGACATGGGACCAGATTATTTTTCTTCCACAGAAACTTTGGAAGAGATTACTTCAATGAGAGAACCACTTGCGACTATCAATAAACCACTTGTGACTATCAATTTAAAAATATTTTTCTATAAAAGAAATCTTGAGGGAGATACAGCTTATTTTCATATTATTATTTATTTCCCCCAAGCTTTATTGAATACATATAATTGTAATTTAACTTGACTTTTTTGAAAGAAATAGGATTGAAACGCATTACTTAAAAGGTAGGGAGACCGTTCCATTTGGAATTGTGGTCACCAAACACATCTCGTCATTATGTTGTAAGAATGGCAACAACCAATACTTTGGTTAAACTCAAGTATTCTAGAAAAACAGGTAGAATCAACAAACACTGCCATGTTAAAATGAATCATCAAGGGTTAGTTTTGAGTGATACTGTGATTGTTTTTATTGAACATTAATTAAGAACATGGCTATTTAAAATGCTACTATTTCTGTTGCTTAGCAATGCTTTATGCTCCCACCCTTTCCCATGCTCTTATCCATTCTCCAAAATCTGTTATTATTCTCAAACTTCCACCTGAACCCATCTCGCAGTTTCAGCAAAAGCTAGTGGCCCCTTACTTCCATGAGAAAAGGAAATGGCTTTAAGTATGAATGCCTGAGATGCCTTCCAAACCGAGAAACAAAGCTTATCTATGGTTCCACCTCTTCTTATCCTTTTCCTTCTGTCTCAGGATGATTCTTTCTATGTTTTGTCCTTACTGTGCCTGGGTCTGGGCCTGGATCTCTCTTGCTCTAGTACTCCCTCTGTCCATTTCTCTCTTCAATTTTCAACATCCCCCTTGCCACTGATTACCTTAGTCAACCTTTCACAAATGCTCATTTCTGTCATCTTAAAAAGAATCTTTCACTCATTCCTACTTCTCTTATTCACTGTCAACTTCTTCAAATAGTCCATCTTCACAACCTTTGTTTCTCAAATCCCAGGTATTCCCATAATCTATGCTGACATCTGGCTTCTGCCCCACTTCCTGTGTGTCACAGTATCCCAGGGGTGTCACTGTCCAGTTTCCATCCTTGTTGACCATGCCATCATTTGTGAGGTCTGATTGTTGTTGTTATTGTTGTTGTTGTTGTTAATGTTGTTGTTTTGTTTTGGAACAATATTTGTTTCTGGTTCACGTTTTACCTCACTCTCAGTTCTTATAAATTGCTGTATTCCTTAAATGCATATATTTCCAAGTTTGTTTCTGGGTTGCATATACTATATTACTTTTATCTATAGATGATGAAACAGAAGGACAAAACAATGTACTGAAAAGATGTTGGTAAGCATTAAAATCATAAAAATAATAATTTCAAGTCAAGTAATATTTTAAATATTATTTTGCAAAACTGCCTAGAAAAGAGTATATTCTTCAAGCACTAATGCAATCTCTAAGCTTAATATCATTTGTGCACTTGGGTTTTTCCTGCAGGGTCAGGAAAATCAGAGAATTTGGACACAAAGTGCTTTTAGGAAGAAAACAAAACAAAACCCAAAACACTAGAGTCTATTCAGCACAGGACTATCATTATGAGCTTATTTTTGGAAATGAGGTGTTCCTGAAATAAAATGGTTGAATTACACATAATGCTATACCATAATAACTGGTAACTATGAACGGTCCCTAAATTATCACTGGAAAATACATATCTGTTAACATATTATTTTCAGTGCACAGTGTCTATAATTAAGACATATCCAATTAGGAAAGAAAGAACTGTGAATTTATTGCTCAATTTAAATTTTTCATTATTTGCTGATTGAGCCATTTGTCAATTATTGTTTCTGTGCTGTTGATCATTATATTATAAAATTATGCTACTGTTAGCACCATTATCATGTAAATACATCAGATTGCAAATCTTAGTGTATTCTATTACATTTTTTGCTCCTTAAAAATAAAGAGGTAAGAAAAGCTACCTTTAACAGCAGGAACTTAAAGAGTGTCAACTTTATGGTGGAAAAATCTAAGCTACTTGGTTATTTGCTATTTTACTAGCCCATAATGTTTGAGTTTTCTGTGTTCTATCATCATTATTCATCAAATACTCAAATACAAAGTTAGTCTATATTACTATAAATATGTTACTGTTACAAGTGTATTGGATCGGGTTTCTGTTTCTGACTGCACTGGGGTCACTGGCAGATGACCATCACCTCCATAGGGAAAAATTAGAAAAGCCGGTAAGATTTCTTCGAAGTCCTTTTTGAAAGCATCAGATATCAGCTCCAGCAACCTGAACTTGAAGGGTCAAAATCTCAGAGAAGTGAAAAACAAGAAGATGAGCTAACATAGTATAGCCACTTTTCTTTCAAGTCATTTATCTGTAGCCTCCTGCTACGGATCCAAGCAAAAAGCTCGAGTGAATATCCTAGAGTACTCAGTTGAAAGCTCTGAAAATCCATGTCCTAGGAGCGGGGCAAATAGGGGACAGAGCATTACCAGCCCAGCCTTGAATCTGCTCAGCATCTGACTGAATTAAGGCAATAAAACTAAAAAAAAAAAAAAAAAGTTAAAAAGGAAGAAATACTTCTGAAGAAATAAAACGTAATCTTCAGCCAATTTTTAATATAGAATAATTGGCAACCAATAAGAAAATAAGGCTTGTCAAGAGACAGGACAAAGTTAAAATAAAAAAAAAACAAAACAAAAAACAAACAAACAACATATCACAGGTGACCAAGACACTGGAGTTCTTAGATAAAAATACTAAAATAGTTATGACTGAAATGCTCAACAAAATAAGATAAAACACTGGGGAAAGCTAAATAAAAAGATGGACAGTATCACCAGATAATTGGAATCTATAAATACATGAAATTAAGAACACACTAAGTATGTTTAATAATAGATTTGAAACAAGGGAATACAGGATTGGTGAACTAAAAGATAGGACAATAAAAAATTTGAAACACAGATGGAAGGGAAAAAAGGAAAGACAGGACAAAGATAAAAGATATATGAAACTCAGTGAAAAGTATAACATTAAGTATAAATGAAATCAATGAAGGAGAAGAGAAAAGGAAAGAGATAAAGAAAAAAAAAAAAACCCCACCTAAAACCCACAGATTCAGAGAGCTCAGAAAAATTTAAACAGGCTGTAGAAAAACCACATCCAAGTACATAGTAGGAAAACTACTAAAATATCTAAAGATTAAAAAAAAATTACAAAACAAACTAAACTCTTAGAAAAACAGCCAGGAAAACAAAACAAAACTACACAAAGAGATATAGTCAAAAACTCCACAGATTTAATTAAATTAAAATGGAAACTTTAAAAATTGAGCTACAGTTAGTGGAAAGAAGAGGAAAAGTGCATCTACTCCATATTCCAGGAAGCAGAGTTTCTCATGTTCCAATAACCCACAGGGAGGCAGGGAAAAAATAAATTAATAAAAAAGAAAAAGCAGACGAACAGAAAACAAAAGGTAAGTGGCCAACTTAAACTCTAACATTTCAATAATTGCATTCAACATAAATGGTGTAAATGCATCCATTAAAACACAGATTGGCACAGTGAATTAAAAAAAATGACTCAGCTATGTTTTTTTCTTTTTTTAAAGATTTTTCTTATTTATTCATTCGACAGAGATAGAGACAGCCAGCGAGAGAGGGAACACAAGCAGGGGGAGTGGGAGAGGANGTGACTCAGCTATGTTTTTTTCTTTTTTTAAAGATTTTTTTTATTTATTCATTCGACAGAGAGAGAGACAGCCAGCGAGAGAGGGAACACAAGCAGGGGGAGTGGGAAAGAAAGAAGCAGGCTCCCACCGGAGGAGCCCAATGTGGGGCTCGATCCCAGAATGCCAGGATCATGCCCTGAGCCGAAGGCAGACGCTTAATGACTGAGCCACCCAGGCATCCCTCCACTATGTTTTGTCTATGAGAAACTCACTTAAATTTAATGATATAGATAGATTAAAAGTAAAAAAAAAATTATCACGCAAACGTCAATCAAAGGTAAACAGGAGAGGCTATGCCAATATCAGATAAAGTAGATTTAACAGCAAAGAAAATTGCCAAACTCAGAGAGGAACATTATATATTGCCAATGGATCAGACCACCAAGAAGACATAGCAGTTCTAAATGTGTATACACCAACCCCCCTAAAAAAAAACAAGAAAAAAAAAAAAACCAAAAAAAAAACCGAACAAAAAAAGGAGCAGCCAAATTTGTAAAGTGAAAACTGAAAAAGAAATAGATAAATCCACAATTATAGTTAGAGACTCTGACACCCTTTCCTTAAAATTGGTAGAACTACTAGACAGCAAATCATCAAGGATACTGAAGAATTCCATCAACCAAGAAGATCAAACTGAAATTTATAAATTATACCAAATAGCAGAAGGCACATCTTTTTCAAATGCCCATGGAACACATCAGGGAAGACATATCCGACTTATAAAACAAATCTAAACCTATTTTTTTTAAAGATTTTTTAAAAAACTTATTTATTTGACAGAGACAGAGACAGCCAGCGAGAGAGGGAACACAAGCAGGGGGAGTGGGGGAGGAAGAAGCAGGCTCACAGCAGAGGAGCCTGATNTCTATTTTTTTAAAGATTTTTTAAAAAAACTTATTTATTTGACAGAGATAGAGACAGCCAGCGAGAGAGGGAACACAAGCAGGGGGAGTGGGAGAGGAAGAAGCAGGCTCATAGCGGAGGAGCCTGATGTGGGGCTCGATCCCACAATGCCGGGATCACGCCCTGAGCCGAAGGCAGAAGCTTAACCGCTGTGCCACCCAGGCGCCCCCCGACTTATAAAACAAATCTAAATCTATTTAAAAGAACTGAAGTCATCCAGAGTGATTTCACAAACTTCACAGAATCAAACTAGAAATCCGTAACAGAAAGATAATAGGAAAATCTCCAAACTCTTGGAAACCGAACATACTTCTAAATGACTCATGGGTTAAGGAGGAAGTATGAAGGGAAATGAAAACATATTGAACTGAAAGAAAATAAAAATAAAACATTTCAAACTGTGTGGGACATAGTTAGAGAAGTGCTGAGAGGTAAATTTATTCCACTGAAATGCATACAATGAAAAGATGAAGTCTCAAGTAAATTATGTAAGCTTCCACCTCAGGAACGCAAAAAGGAAAGAAAAGAAGAAAGGAAGAAAGGAAGCAAGGAAGGAAGGAAGGAAGAAAGAAAGAAAGGGAGAGAAAGAAAGAAACTAAGAAAGAAAGAAAGAAAGAAAGAAAGAAAGAAAGAAAGAAAGAAGGAAAGAAAGAGGCAAAAATAATCTAACATGCTGAGTCATAAGATAAAAGTAAAAGTAATTAAGACTATGAACTCTGATCATAATGAAATTAATCTAGAATCAATAATAAAAATGTAATTTAAAAATCTTAGGTGTTTGGAACTTGAGCAATTTTAAGTAACCATTGGATCAAGGGGAAAAAAAAAGATCACAATGGAAATTAGTATTTCAATCTGAATGATAGTAAAAATATTACATATCAAAACTCATGGGACACAGTTAATACTTTAAAGGCAGATTTATAGACTAAAACCCTATATCAGGAAAAACAGAAAAGGTTAACTCAATAATCCAATCAATACTATAAGAAGTTGGAAACTAGCATTTTAAATCTAAAGATAAAGAAATAATCAAAGGCAGAAATTATTGTAACAGAAAACGTCTGCACAATAGAGAAAACTTAAAAAAAAATAAAAAATTGAAAATTAGGGGGCACCTGGGTGGCTCAGTTGGTTAAGTGTCTGCTTTTGGCTCAGTTCATGATACCAGGGTCATGGGATCGAGCCCAGAGTCAGAGGCCGCTGGGCTCCCTGCTCAGCAGAGTCTGCTTCTCCCTCCCTCTGCCACTCTCCCCACTTGTGCTCTCTCTCTATCAAATAAATAAAATCTTTAAAAAAATAAATAAAAAGTAGAAAATTGGTATTTTAAAATAACTAATGGCATTGAATGACCTTAAGCAAACTAATAAGGAAAAACAAATAAAGAAGACATATATTACCAATATCATGGTTTTATTAAAGATTACAACAGTAGTAATGTTGGAACTATCTCATACCTGCTCATGACAA
>NC_048237.1:22810668-22823699 GCF_002007445.2 Ailuropoda melanoleuca
AAAAAAAAAAAAAAGAATATGACATCAAAGAATAATGACAGTTTCACTTCATTGTAATCCACAGGGTTTGCTTTCTTTTTCTTGTCTTATTGCACTGGTGGAAGCTGCAGAAGGTATAATGTTGAACAGAGGTAGTGAGAATGGACATCATGCTCTTGTCAGTCTTTGGAAGGGAAGTATTCAGTATTTTACTATGAGATATTATCTTAGCTGTAGGTTTCTGTAGTTGTGTTTGATAAGGTTGACTATCCCCTTCTATTTCTAAAATTGATGTTAAATTTTACCAAAAGTTTTTCTGTATTAATTGAAATTTTATTTTTCATTTTAACTTGTTAATGTAGTGATTGTATTAATTGCTATTTGAATGCTAAACCAATATGCATTTCTTGGATACAATCCACTTGATAATTCTGTATTATCCTGTTTATATGTTGGTGGAATTGATTCTGTGAGGACTTTTATGTCCATGATTGTGAAGGCTACTAGCATTTAATTTTCATTTCTTGTAATATATTACTGCCTTCTTTTACTACCAGGGTTATGGTGGCTTGTAATACGAGTTGGAATGTGTTTTCTCCTTTTTGACTTTGTGAATTTTGCTTGTGTGTGTGTAGGATTGGCATTACTTATTACTATATGTTTAACAGATCTCACTAGTGAAGTCAGTAGGTCATGTTTTTTCCTTTTAGATACTTTTAAATGACAAATATTTAGAATATGAATAATGAATATGAATTTTAAAAACTTTCAATTATTTGACAGCATTTAGCACTCATTAAAAATTCTTAGCTAATTGTGAATAAGAGAACAAAATTAAAATGCCAGCAGTAAACACGGTATTTAATGGTGTACTACTTAAAACTTTTCCCTGGGGATTGGAAAAAAGTGAAGGATACGTGATATCCTACTTCTCTTACACATGTAATTTGGACATCTTTGGCAATAAACCAAGTCAAGAAATAGATATAAAATATGTAAGGATTAAAAGAAGAAATACAACTTTCATTATCTGAAGCCAACATGATTCTGTACATAGAAAATTCAAAAGAATCTAAGGCCAATCATTATAATCAATAAGTGAATTTAGTAAGGCTGAGTAATACAGGGTCAATATACAAAATCATTTGCATTGCTATATACCAGCATAAAATAAATAGGAAGTGAAATTTTTAATATACTATTTGCATTACCAAGAACAAGAACAACAAAACTATGAAATACTAAAAATAAATCTAACAGATTTTAAGACCATTCCCCTGAAAATCACAAACTTTTTTGAAAGAAATTAAAGATACAAGTAAATGAAGGGATAGATAATGTTGATAGATTGGAATATTGAATGGAATATATTCAGTTCAATCCAAATAAAATTTTCAGAGTTTTTTTTTTTTTTTCTTGTGGGGGTTGAAGTAAAAATTAATAAGCTGCTCAGAAAATGTATGGGGAAACACACGGGGCCAAGAATAGCCAAAGCAATCTTGAAAAAGGAGAATAAAAAAAGCCAGAATACTTGCACTATCAGATTTCAAAGTTTAATATAATGTTATAGTAATTAAGATACAGTAATATTAGTATAAGTATAAACAAAAACCAACAGAAACAAAATGGGTCCAGGAAAAGAGCTGTATGTATTTGATACTTTTATGTATGACAAAGGTAATATTGCAGTGGGATGGGAAAGAATGGTCAATTCTATAGGAGGTGATGAGTTAACTAGATATTAAAATTGAAAAAAATTACCTTATGCCTACCTCAAATCACATATAAAAATCAATTTGAAATGAATTAAGGGTTAAATGCTGTAGGTAACATAATGAATCTTTGAGCAGAAAACATATGAATATATCTCTATTACCTGGGGTTAGGAAAAGATTTCTTAAGTAGGATACAAAATGCACTAAACTTAAATTTTTTTTGATAATTTAGACTGCACCAAAATGAAGACTTTTATGTATTATAAGACAACACTAAGCTTTGAGAAGGCAAGCCATAAAGTAGGAGGAAATATTTTTCAATGAATATATTCAATAAATGGCATTTCAAAATATACAAGGAACTTCACAAATGAAGAAAAAATACAACCCAAAAGTCATGGCAGGGGTGCATGGGAGGGGAGTCTTTTTGACCAAAGACTTGAAAAAGTGATTGTCAAAAAGATAATAAAATGGTCAAAAAACCATTTGAAGAGTTGCTCAACTCATCCATTATAAGAAAATGTAATTTAAAACCACAGTATGATTCCATAGTACCAATAGAGTAGTTAAAATAAAAAGAACGGACAATACCAAGTGTTGAAAAACATGGAGCAAAAAGAATGCTTGTAGAAGTGTACATTGGAAAATTTCATATTAGATATTAACCAT
Organism: Ailuropoda melanoleuca; assembly: GCF_002007445.2. Taxonomy (NCBI): domain Eukaryota; kingdom Metazoa; phylum Chordata; class Mammalia; order Carnivora; family Ursidae; genus Ailuropoda; species Ailuropoda melanoleuca. The sequence goes on from NC_048237.1 coordinate 22,813,032, forward strand.
CTGTTACCCTATAATTCTTAGGTATATGTCCAATAGAAATGCATTCATACGTTCACCAAAAGATTGGTACAAAAATATTCTGAGCATAACTATTCACATAAAGGTGTCAAACTGGAAATAAAAATTTGTAAATAGTCAAAAAATTAATTTTGTTATATGCATACAGGGGAACATTATATTATAATGAAAATAAAAAGGCTCTTGCTACACACATCAGCATATGAATCTCACAAATATAATATTGGGACAGAAATCTAGACACAAATTGCACTGTATAGTCCTTTCATATAAAGTTTAAAAGAACAAAACTAAGAAGTTCAAAGGCAGAATAGAGGTCACATTTCATGAGGCTGTGCAGGAAGGGCAGGAGGAAAGTTTCTTGATGGCTATGAGTTCTTAGCTTTTCAATTTGGGTGCTGGTGACACGTATGCTCACTCCGAGAGTTTATTAAGCTATATTCTTATAACTTCCACAATTTCTGTCATATTTTAAGAAGTTAAAATGAAGTAGGATCTTACTCTGCATTTTTAAGGCAGTGCTTTAATATACTCACATCATCAGCAAGCAGGGAGGCATTATATGATAATCAAGTATTAAAACTAATAACAAAGTCATGGGGACACTGAGTCTAGACTTCCAATACTGTGAGAGGAAAAAAATTACTGAACCAGAACCCTGCTATCCAAGTGAATAGCACCATTTATGTCTCTGAGCACTCCCACTAAATAAACTTCTCTATTAATAGACCAACTGCAATCTGTTACATGCCTCCCTTTTGAGTTTTTCTACTTCTGTTAGAAGAAATTAATAGTCACTGTGAAAGGAAATGAAATGTGGTACACTAGAAACAATCCTTCAAAACAACTTTCTGTAAAGAAAGTTAGCATTTAACTTGTACTGTAAGATGGAGCCAAAATATTGACATTTTACGTCTTTAGATCAAATACACACACACACAAAACAGGATAATTAGGAGAAAATTTAGGAAGGAAATGGATAAAGGAAACATAAATACCCATCATTTCGTTTCCCATTATGTTGGTTTCACGTCTTGGATAACCTGACAGGATATCTTCTAGTGCTATGGGAAACATGAAGATTTTATAGGAACCGGGAGGGCCATAAATGACAATACTGTGTTCCTTTGACTGTGTTCATTGACTCCATGGGGCTCAATGGATGACGTGGGGGAGGGAACACACTTTAGAAGCCTAAAAAGAGCTCTTGCTATTATAGTAAAATTAGGTTTTAAAAATGGTGAGAAATGTTAGGAAATGGAGTACAGGGTTTCAGAGGAGTCTTAAGACACGGATTAGGTGAACAATTGAGACAGAGAGAGAGCGTGCGTTATAACCCAGAAGACAGGAGCAGATGAAGAAGGGCCACAGACAAGAGGCATGCTCTAAGTTCCCAGTAAGAACTGGCCATGCAGGCCAGATGACAGTCTTTTCCCAATATGATTCTACAGAGAGAGGTGAGTGTCAGGTTAAGAAGTACTGACATCTGAAACTCTAAAAGGTATGTCAAAAATCGTCACAATCTGACATTAATATTGTTTCAAAACGTAGTGTTTTTTTTTGGAATTGTGCTTTTTCTTTGTTTTTATTTTGTCTTGTGTGCGTGTGCATAGTTTAATGCACTTTTTAAATTGGTTTTGAAGGAAACGTTTATCTAGGCAGAGTTTGTGAACAGCAGCACTATTTTTGTTTTGTTTTTAGAGAGGGAGAGGCAAGAGAGAGAGAGAGGGAGGGTGAGAGAGAGAGAGAGAGAGAATAGGACAGAGAGAGAAGGAGAGAGAGAATTCAAGCAGGCTCCACACTGGGCTTGGAGCCCAACACAGGTCTTGATCCCACAACCCTGAGATCATGACCCAAGCTAAAATCAAGAGTCAGAAACCTAACTGAAAAAGGCACCCAGGCGCCCCTGAAAGGAGCACTACTGACATTTTGAACAAGATAATTATTTTGTGTGTAGGCTGTCAGTGCTCAGCAGCATTCCTGGTGTCTGCTTTTACATACCCATAGCAAACCACCGCCTCCAGTCGTGATAACCAAGAATGTCGCAATAAACTGCCAACTATCCCCTAAAAGGAAAAACTTCCTCCAGTTGAGAACAACTGACCTAAGCAGATAAATAAAATGACACCTCTCTCCCCTTTCTTTTTGCAATGGGGTCGCCTCATCCACTCTATCATGACTGAAACTCAAATGTGAACTGTATTATCTCTATGCATGTTAAGTAGGAAAGTTATGTGGGGCATAAGTTATAGAAAGCATGGAAAAACTAATCCTAATGTTTATATGACTTAAACCTTGTATAATTAAAAAAAAAATCAAAAGTTTTTAAAGTATTTTCCCAACTTTGTGATTTTGAAAATTAATTAAATAGTTTTGGAACACATTTATTGACTTTTCATGGATAAATTTTTGCTTACTAGTCGTTAGCACTTGAATCTTAACAGATGAATTCTGGTTAAGATGGACTGGAATTTACAGGGTTGATGATTTACATGCACACAGAATTTTCATATAAGTATATTTGTTGAAGCAAAAAAGTAAATAAACAAAAACAAAACAAACAGAAAAATAAACAAGAAGAAAAGATTCTTTGAAAGCTAAAACGAAGAAATCTTATGGAGTCCGGAGAGGAATAATTTAAGAATTAGGTTTGAATGATCTATTTAGAAATTTCCTGAAGCATTTGAAGACAGCACTAGATTTGGAGGTATATAAGATAAAATTCAAAGGGAAACAAAAACAGCAAACAGAAAATTTGGCAGTTGACTAATTCAATTAAAAATGTATGTGAAACCTCAGGCAAGTCAAGACTGCAAAACATTAACCTTTAAACATTATTTTAAAATCATAAAATAGAATGTCTAAATTAGCTTCTGAAAATATTCTATTATAAAAGATGGAAGTTAAATATAGATTTTTCTTTAAAAGGTTATCAACACTTTCTAACTTTTCATGACTTAGAAAATAGTGTAAAATTCAAAAAGCTAATTAAGGACACCATTTTGGGCAGCAAAGGAAAGAGACACTTCGTTTCTAAATATGTAAAGATTCTCATTTTTCAAAGACCAGTTCATATGTCACTTTCCTCGGTGGAATTTTCCTGTTGCTCCCTAACCAGCATTAACCGTTTCTTCATCTGAGCTTCCAACAGTCCGCGCCTATGCTTCTGTTGTGGTTATCGTCTTCCTTATGACCTACGCCTGATATTTTTCTGCCTGCAAGAGTAGGACTCCATGATTTCAGAGACTGTGCTCATTCCTCTTCTTGTCCCTCATAGCAACTGACGCGGATACAGTCTGGAGTAGAAATTTTCTAAATAACTATAGAAAGCATCATTCACATTTATCTTCTTGGTTTACTATCCTGAAATAAGGGGCGCCTGGGAGGCTCAGTTGGTTAAGCATCTGCCTTCGGCTCAGGTCATGATCCCAGGGTCCTGGGATCAAGTCCCACATCTGGCTCCCTCCTCAGTGGGGAGTCTGCTTCTCCCTCTGACCCTCCCCTCCGCTCCTGCTCTCTCTCCCACTTTCTCTCTCTCAGTTAACTCAATAAAATCTAGTTAAAAGAAAATATCCTGAGGTAAGTAACTAAAAAAATATATAAAATAGAATTTTGTTTTAAAGGTTAATGTTCTTTAATATTTGTGTTAATTGGTGTAACTCTGTAGAGCCATTTATTTGCAGTGGTGCGTTTCCATGGGTAAGTTTGTAAACAGAAATAAAGAACGATTAAGACCAGAAAGGGGCATAGGTTAAGGTGCATTCCGACAATATTGAATCATAGATGGTTAGAGCAAAAGTACCTTAGAGTTTATTTACTGCAATTTCTTAATTGTAGAGAAAAGCAAGCGGAGGCCTATTTACATACTCGTGATCTGATAGCTAATTTAAGGGAAGCCAGAACCATATCATAGATCTCTTTCCTTCTACCTTACCGCCTACAGACCATTGAACCCACACTAACTCAGTGTGGTGAGTCAGTAGGCTTGGCAAATCGGTACCATCATAACAACAGGACAAAACAAAATGAACTATCGGGGCTTCCATCAGGATAAAAAGCTTCTGCACAGCAAAGGAAAAAATCAACAAAACTAAAAGGCAACCTATGGAATGGGAGAAGATATTCACAAACGACATATCAGATAAAGGGCTAGTATCCAAAATCTATGAGGAACCTATCAAACTTAACACCAAAAAAAAAAAAAAAAAAACCAAAAAAAACAAAAAAAAATCCAGTCAAGAAATGGGCAGATGACACAAGCAGATATTTTTCTCCAAGAAGACATACAAATGGCCAACAGACACATGAAAAGATGCTTAACATCACTCATCACCAGGAAAATACAAATCAAAACCACAATGAGATACCACCTCACACTAGTCAGAATGGCTAAAATTAACAACTCAGAAAACAACAGATGTTGGCGAGGATGCAGAGAAAGGGGGACCCTCTTACACTCTTGGTGGGAATGTAAAGTGGTGCAGCCACTCTGGAAACAATACGGAGGTTCCTCAAAAAAGTTAAAAATAGAGCTACCCTATGACCCAGCAACTGCACTTCTAGGTATTTATCTAAAGGATACAAAAATAGTGATTCAAAGGGGCACCTGCACCCCAATCTTTATAGCAGCAATGTCCACAATAGCCAAAATATGGAAAAAGCCCAGATGTCCATAAGCAGATGAATGGATTAAGAAGACCTGGAATATCACTCAGACTCAAAAAGAATGAAATCTTCCCATTTGCAATGATGTGGATGAAACTAGAGGGTATTATGCTAAGCAAAATAAGTCAGTCAGAGAAAGACAAATACCATATGATTTTGCTCATATGTGGAATTTAAGAAACAAAACAGATGAACATAGGGGAAGGGAAGAAAAAATAAAATAAGAAGCAAACAGAGAAGGAGGCAAACAATAAGAAACTCTTAACTATAGGAAACAGAGTTGCTGGAGAGGAGGGAGGTGGAGGGATGGGGTAATTGGGTGATGGGCATTAAGGACGGCACTGGATGTAATGAGCACTGGGTGTTATACACAACTGACCGAGAACTAAATTCTACCCCTGAAACCAATAATACAGTATATGTTGAATAAATTGAGTTTAAATTAAAAATTTAATTGAAACAAACAAACAAAACAAAACGATAATACAAAGAAATCTGAATTAGGAGTTTTCAAATTAATATCATTGTTTTGGCCCCATTTTACAATTGTAGGGTATACAAAACAAAATTAAAAGCCAAAAACTAAAAAAACCCAAAAATATATAAAATGCCTTCAAAGAAACTGATTAAATAATTTAAAAAATAATGTTTAAGAATTCTTATTTTCTGGATATTAGCAGGTATTGACTTTTAAAAGCAATACTACAAGTTGGCGCATCTCTTTTTGACTAGAGTATATTTGACTCCATCTACAATGAGGACAATAGAAGCTTTAATAAAATAAACATATACAACTAAGCTGTCTGTACATCTTTATATAAAGATAATAATAAGAGTAGGTGCGACACCTGGATGACTCCATCAGCTAAGTCATCTGACCTTGGCTCAGGTCATGATCTCAGGGTTTTGGCGATCCAGACTGAGGCAGGCTCTGCACTCTGCTCCTCCCCCCATTTGTGTGCATGCGTGCATGCTCTCTCTCTCTCAAATAAATAAATAAAAACTTTAAAAATCATAAGAGTGGGCAATATCTAGACAAACGTCTTTTACTTGAAATTATATTTTATGGTAATTCCTCATATGTTATTTCAATGAACAAAGATAAGTTAGATATATCCTATTTATGAAAAGAAACTGAGCTATCTATACTCAGGTGAGAATCATGGAATTTGATAATTTTCATATTTTGTATAGCCCAGATTTTTTTTAAATAATAATGAAATCATTTCAGAGCTATAAAACATAATATAATAAAATTTCTCTGGTGTTTTGGGGAGAGGTAATTACTACAGAATATTAAATTGGGAAAACAGAAATAGAGCATTTAATCTACATGAATAATTGGGACACCTGCACACAGCAGACAGCTTTGCTTTTGGAGAATGTTAAAGATTGGTTTTCTATAATTTCAGCTATTATCATTATAATTTTTATTAATGACAGATCATGGAGGAAAGCTGTTGATAAAAGGAAATTTAATTTGATTAATCTAAATGCTTAGGAAGTGCAATGACCTTGTTACTGGAAATTCACAAATAATGTACTTTTAGAAACACACTGAAAGCTAAATGTAATCAATTATTTCTGGAAAACTGTCAATTAATTCTGACTGACTTTCTGATCAATGGCTTGAGATCCATACCTTTTGGCAAAAACAATGAACATACTTTTTAAAGTATAGGTTACCTGTTTTGTTCTTTATTTTTCATGCTTTATTTGTGCAGTTACTTTGTATCTTGGTCTTCTGTGATTCAACTGGTCTAAGTGATAGAAATTCTTAAAATTCTTGTACATTAATTTGTAAGACAGCCAGTAAAAGTGAAAGAGTCATGCTGAGCCCTTCACAATGCAATATTATTTGGAAAATCATTAACTATAAACACTCTGTTGGTTAGAACCTGAAGTATGCCCACTGTTACCAGAGAAGAAAGTGCTGACTAACAAAAACAGAATGTCCTCCAATCAAAAACGGTAATATATTTAAGAATCTCTAGTAAGTCTCTGGCAAGGCAAAAATACAAGAAATAATAAAGGACACTAGTCAGCTCAATTTGGGGTCTGGGGAGTGGATTATATATTTTTTTAAAACTTGACTAAATTTTGTAAGGCACTGTAGTACCTTGGTTAAGACAGTGGCCCTGGAACCATACTGTGTGGGTTTTGAATATCAGCTTTGGTCTATGGCCATATCACCCTGAACGCGCCCAATCTCGTCTGAATATCAGCTTTGCTGCTTAGATAAGGCTTGTCTGGGGGACGTTACTCAACTATTTCCTCTTCAGTTGTACTTTTCTTTAAAATGGGAATCAGAATATTTTTTGCCTTATGAATATTTTGGAATGATTAAAAAGTTAATGTACACAGTGTGCCTGGTAGCTTGGTACAGAGCAAATGTTCAATCAATATTAACTATTACTATTACCTAAGTGGAAATGATACACTCAACCGTTCACATGTTTTTCTCAAAGAATTTTAGAATTATACATATTTTTTTGTAATAAGACTAAAGATCATTTAGTAATGTCAGGAGTGTTAATATTTGATATATTTCCATTAAGTGAGTTCTGAACAGATACATTTAATATCACAACTCAGTCATTTCATGTGGATACACTAGAGTTAGTTAAATCAACACTTTTCAGTACAGACGGTTATGATGTTCCTGGAGGTTACAGTATATTTCCGCACCGTTAGGGAAGTGTAAATTCATGCCTCACTGAATACATACTGACTTCCTCCATAAAGGTTAAATCTATTTCAATATTGACAACTTTCTTTTTTCTCTCTCTCCATATTAGAAGTCTGAGATGATAGCCAACAAAAATAGGCTAGGCTATTTCTAAAATTAAAAAAAAAAAAAACTGTTTATGATGTCACTTAGCAGAGGCCAGGGGTTCAAGACAGGGGCTGATGAAATTAAGGAGAAAATGGGAACAAAATAAGAGACATAAGTGGGGCGCCTGGGTGGCACAGCGGTTAAGCATCTGCCTTCGGCTCAGGGCGTGATCCCGGCGTTACGGGATCGAGCCCCACATCAGGCTCCTCTGCTATGAGCCTGCTTCTTCCTCTCCCACTCCCCCTGCTTGTGTTCCCTCTCTCGCTGACTGTCTCTATCTCTGTCGAATAAATAAATAAATAAAAAATTTAAAAAAAAAAAGAACGTTTAAAAAAAAAGAGAGACATAAGTGAGCTTGAGGCAGCATGGGATTTGACGTGAAGAGTATGGTCTGTGGAGTACACCACATATTGTGATGCCTTTTTAAAAACATGTCTGTAGATTATTTGACACCCCTCCCTTTGATCCCCTCCGGGAAACAGGACAGCCTTTATCACTGCCCTGAATAGAATGCAGATATGACACTGCATGACTTCAGAGCCCAGGTTAAGAGAATCTATACAGTTCTGGGGATCTTTGCCCTGGGATCCCGTAGAAGTCTGGCAACCGTGAACCCGCCAAGTGGAGAAACAATGTAAAGAGACTATTGAGAGTAATTACACAGACAGAGACTTACCTAAAGAATTCAGCTGTTTAAACTTTTTTAGTTTAGCAACACGTATCTAAATGAAAAGCCTTGAAGATGATTCCAGCACCAACCACTTTCTGAGTGCAATCATATAAGACCCTGAAGTTTTTAGCTGAGCCTCTCAGCCCCCAGATTTGTGAGCAAAACAAATGACAGCTACTGTTTTAAGCTACTATTTGGGGGTGGCTTATTACACACGAATAAGTAATCAGAACAATGTGGCCTTTCAAATGAGCTAGTGTCATCACAGAGATGTTCAGTATGATTCTGAATTTAGCTTAATATCATTTAGTACACTATTAGGATATCAAAGAGAGATAGATGCCTGGAAGAAATGTTTACTATAAGCCAGTAAACCTATAAAAGAGATCCATTTACTCACCATATGTTTATTGAGCATCTACTATATGCTGAGTAATTTCCTAAGTTCTAGGGATACATCACTGAATAAGACAATGGATAAATTCTTCGTCCCCACAGCCCCCATGAAAAAGACAGACAATAAATAAAGAAATATGTCTAGAATAACTCTAAGTAGTTATGTGATAAGAAGACATAACAAACCATGCAAGGGGATTAGGGGTGGGTTATTTCAGATAGGGTAGTCAAAGTCATTTCCCAGAAGATGGTATCTGAAAATGAACATTCTAGGCCAAAAGAACAGCAAATGTTTAAGTCCTAAGTTGTGGAAAAAAAAAAAAAAAAAGAAGAAGAAGAATGAGTTCAAAGTATAGTGGGCACCGAGGAGAGGGGCATGAAATGATGAGGAGGAATTTGAATTCCATTTTAGGTGAGATAGAAGCCATGGGAGGAGTTTTTGTCAGGAGGATGACATAATTCCAATCACTCTGACTCTTGCATGAATGTGACAGAGAGAGCTAGCTGTTGACAAAAATCCACGCCCTCTTATTTCTGACACACAGTAAGACTACATTTTCCAGCTTTCACGTCATTGGGTGTGACTATATGCCCAACGTCACCAATAGGATGTGAGTAGAACTAATGCCTATCTGAGCCATAAAAGATCTCCCACGTGTGCTCATTCAAGCTCCTTCCCACTTCAGGCTCACAGTGATGGAAGTGACACTCAGAGAGACCTTTCAAGCCACAGACTGAAGATGGCAGAGGCATCACCAACCTAGGTGTCTGAGTGACCACGTGGAGCAGACTCTCCACCACTACACACACACACACACCGATCACACACACACACACCGATCACACACACACTCCCCGATCACACACACACACACCCTGATCACCCACACACACACACCAATCTCTCTCTCACACACACACCCCGATCACACACACACAACCGATCACACACACACACCCCGATCACACACACACACACACCGATCACACACACACACCAATCTCTCTCACACACACACACACCGATCACACACACACACACACACCGATCACACACACACACACTATCACCAGCATTATCGACTAGGAAACACCTGAACTCTTTCATGAGAAAAATCTCATCTTGTTTCACATAATTACATGCATGGGCCTGTTTGTTCACAGCCTAGTCTACCTTCTCTCATCCAGTGGATAAAAGAGGGGCTTCGAAGAGTGGAGCCGGAGCACAAGGGTTAATGAAAAGACTATTTTAATCGACTACAGGAGATATATTGATAATTTACACAAGGGTGGTAACAATGAACTTGGTAAGATACGACCCGATTTAGACTATAGTTTGAAGACAGAGCCAACACGGACCAAGGTGGCAGAAAGGAAGCCTGTCTATTTCATCTCAATTCTACGGAGGGGATTTTCATGGGACTAGTCAGAGCTCTGAAAATATCTGATCTATCTGAGGAAGCCAAATCCTGTGTGGCAATAGGAAAGAGGTGGCTACACTGGAATTTGTGTGTTCTCAGAGTTTCCTGGTAAGCATTTCTGCTAAACAGATGAGTGTCACAGGGAAGAGGAGGCTTGTCGTGGGCTGTGTTTAGTTTGCTGGTTGGAGAAAAGAGAGAAGCCGTCAGCGGAAAGGGGGAAAGGACACTGCACAAGAGCTCGTGCTCAGAGAAAGTGGCACTTTAAGGGACTCTTGGGAGATTCCATCAACAGAACTCACTCCTTGATACGAATGGATATATGCTTTTCTAGATAGAGGAATCTCCCAAGAGTCCAATAAGGTGCCACGCAAGAAAGAAAAATGTTTTATACAGAGATCTCTTTACTCCACCCCAAGCCAGGGTCGCCAGAGCCTGGCGATCAGGTCAGCGGTGGAGTAGGTGGTCAGAGGGGTGGAAGATAAAGAGACAAACAGGAAGAAGCCAAGCAGACCACCAGCTCTGCTTTCCCACTGCAGGTCTCCAGCCCAGTGTCGAGCCAAGCTGGGCAGCAGAGAAATTTTTGCATTAAATCAGGCTTGGGGTTTTACTACTATGTTGGATCGTGCATCCAAAAACATGAACTAAATCCATGCTTGTGATCC
>NC_048237.1:22828238-22839054 GCF_002007445.2 Ailuropoda melanoleuca
TCAAATAAATAAATAAAATCTTTTAAAAAAAAACTTAAAAAAAAAAAAAAGGAGCGCAGACCCCAGAACCCCTCCCTCCCAGATATGTACCCACACACGTACACACGCATGCAGCTCTAGGCCTCGGTGGCTCTCAGGGGCTGGGTTCTCTGGACACCAGTCTTCAGAGGCCCCTGCAGCCCTCACTTAGAATTTAGGCCCTGGCCCAGCTCCTTCCACGTCAACTAAGCATCCTATTGCACCCATTCCCATGAGTGCACTTTGCTGTTTCAGAGGAGTGGACCCTGTTCTCTGTCCCTGCCTCCTCATCTGAGCCTCCCTGCCCACTATGAGTGGGCTTTGAAGTGGCCCCTGCCCCCGTGCCTCCCCAGCCCATCCTACTGCTTTTTCCTGAGGATGGGAACCGGAGGCCCGGAGAGGGAGGTCGTGAGCTTTCTGCAGGTCCTCTTGGGAGAACAGCAGTGTGTCACACACACACACACACACACCCCCATCACACACACACACACACCGATCACACACACACACACCCTGATCACCCACACACACACACCGATCACACACACACACACCAATCACACACACACACCTGATCACACACACACACACACCCGATCACACACACACACACCGATCACACACACACACCAATCTCTCTCTCTCACACACACACACCGATCACACACACACACACCGATCACACACACACAATCCACCAGCATTATCGACTAGGAAACACCTGAACTCTTTCATGAGAAAAATCTCATCTTGTTTCACATAATTACATGCATGGGCCTGTTTGTTCACAGCCTAGTCTACCTTCTCTCATCCAGTGGATAAAAGAGGGGCTTCGAAGAGTGGAGCCGGAGCACAAGGGTTAATGAAAAGCCTATTTTAATCGACTACAGGAGATATATTGATAATTTACACAAGGGTGGTAACAATGAACTTGGTAAGATACGACCCGATTTAGACTATAGTTTGAAGACAGAGCCAACACGGACCAAGGTGGCAGAAAGGAAGCCTGTCTATTTCATCTCAATTCTACGGAGGGGATTTTCATGGGACTAGTCAGAGCTCTGAAAATATCTGATCTATCTGAGGAAGCCAAATCCTGTGTGGCAATAGGAAAGAGGTGGCTACACTGGAATTTGTGTGTTCTCAGAGTTTCCTGGTAAGCATTTCTGCTAAACAGATGAGTGTCACAGGGAAGAGGAGGCTTGTCGTGGGCTGTGTTTAGTTTGCTGGTTGGAGGAAAGAGAGAAGCCGTCAGCAGAAAGGGGGAAAGGACACTGCACAAGAGCTCGTGCTCAGAGAAAGTGGCACTTTAAGGGACTCTTGGGAGATTCCATCAACAGAACTCACTCCTTGATACGAATGGATATATGCTTTTCTAGATAGAGGAATCTCCCAAGAGTCCAATAAGGTGCCACGCAAGAAAGAAAAATGTTTTATACAGAGATCTCTTTACTCCACCCCAAGCCAGGGTCGCCAGAGCCTGGCGATCAGGTCAGCGGTGGAGTAGGTGGTCAGAGGGGTGGAAGATAAAGAGACAAACAGGAAGAAGCCAAGCAGACCACCAGCTCTGCTTTCCCACTGCAGGTCTCCAGCCCAGTGTCGAGCCAAGCTGGGCAGCAGAGAAATTTTTGCATTAAATCAGGCTTGGGGTTTTACTACTATGTTGGATCGTGCATCCAAAAACATGAACTAAATCCATGCTTGTGATCCAAATGTACTGCAAGATTCTCTATTTCTAATAATGATGATAAGGGTCATGGGATATGCCTGACTTTTCTTCTTGAAACAAGGAAGATTAAGCCACTGAATAAAATTTAAAGAGACCGCAGGAAACTAATAATGTCTTGATCATGTTATGAACCATGCTTGTTCAGCACAGTGGTTCAATTCATGACAGATGAGAAATGTGGAGATGACATACTGCCCACAAAAACACTGAGCCCCGGCCATACTGCTTCTCTCCTGACTTGGGGAGAAATAAATGGCTCAATCACTACAATTTCTTAAAGAATCAGAAGAAAAGGCAGTGCAGCTATGTTTATAAATATCTAACAAAATATTAAAACACATGAAATTCCTCTTCAGTTTTGAGCTTGCTTTCTACATGAAGTATTGTCTACATTATTTCAAGTGTTTCCTATTAAAACATATCAAATGACAAATTTAGAAGTGTTTCTAGAGTTTTATTCCCGTCTGCACCCTACGTTCTTATTTTTGCGTCCATGAATATTCTCAAATGGTAATGGGAATTCTGTGCACAAAATATCCCTGTACTCACCCAGAAAACTTGGTCTGTGGATTTTGATTTAATTACAGACAAGAATGGGGGGAAAAATAAACCTAGAGTTCCATTTTTATTGTATCCATGACACAGTTAATCTGAGACACCGTAGAGGTCTACAAATTCAGAAGACTTGAGAATAATTTCTTTGATATAATAAAAGGAGAATCATTTTCTTTAACTGAATTCCTTGGCCTTTGTGGCAGAAATCAGATGCCTCACATTATTGTAGCAGTTTCTCTCCCCACATGCAATCTAGGACCTATTAACCAAGGCTATTTCTATCTTCAGTAAGATTTTATACAAACTCAATTTTATGAATGATGTGGACGCCATTGCTGAGAGGTCCCACTGGTAATATAATACGATGATGCAAATGTACACTTCAGATAAATTAAAGGCATAAAAATAAATTATAATTTGGGGAAACACATTTTTAGGCTATATTTTTTTTAGGTCGTTCCTGTCAAAGTTGGAAACTCTCCTTTGTAAGAACACTGAAAACTGCTAGATGAAACAGGAGAGAGTAGATCACTTCCTGAGTGTGTGTGCACTGTGGCTTGTGAGTTAGTCCCTTATGACGGGCGCCTGCGCAACACAGACATTTTATGCTAGGTATTCTGCCAGTTGTAAAGGAATTCAACGTAGTCGCAGATAATCCTCAGGTCAAACTACTTTAATGCATCATTTTTCTCTGGTGAGTTCCTATCCTTGATAAAAATAATGGAATGAAAGGTTCTCCATTGCATCCGTGAGTCTTAAAAATAGTTTGGCAATGCTTTAATTAATCTCACAATTTTTGTAGGTAGATTTGGTAGAATAATTTCATGTCTATTTGAGAAAGCATGTGTTTAAAGGTAAACAAATAAAAAGAAATAATAAACATGGGTAATTTGTGCTCTTTCTTTCCTCTTCTTTTTCTTCTTTTTTTTTTTTTCTTGAAAATTGGGATGGCCGAAGAACAGAATCTGGTTATCACTAAGACAAGGCTTAGAGCGGTGTCATTGCAGCGATACTGATGTTGCAGTTAGGAAAGTTAGGGTACTTCATTCGGGGACACTCTCTGTTTATTTATCACCATATATGATTCCTTTGTATTCTTATCTTCCTTATGGGACACTCTCTGTTTATTTATCACCATATATGATTCCTTTGTATTCTTATCTTCCTTATGGAACTGTAAACCCTTCTGAGGGAAGGGATTTTGTCACTGATCTTTGTAGTTACCCCAAGTATCCCTTACAAATTTACTGAGTCATTAGAGTATGGTAATTGTCCAGTAGAAATTTCTAAAATTAAACAACTGAAATAAAGATCACATTTCATTGGTTTTAAAATCCTTATTTATGTTCACATTCAAACATCTCCAAAATCAGAATGTACCTTACATTCAATACCCTTTTACAATTGCTACAGCAGGGCACAGCAGTGGTGATCTGGCTTGGAAGAAAATCAAAGGCAATATTTCTCCATAATTCTGAGTTATAAAATGTTCTTAATGACAAAGAAAGATGTTGGGTAGAAAACCAAAGTCATCAAAGACTGGGATTAAAACAGTTGGGTTGGTTCTGAGTGTGAAGTTTTAAGAATAAATAAAGCAATTTTTTTTTCTTTATTTTCCTTTTTACATCTACTAATGGGTGATATATGGTTTAAAAGGAAACCTAAGTTTAAACAGATTTGAAAGACTTCTTTCAGTAACATTCTATCGCATAAGAAAACACCGTGGTAGCTTAATTGGTGTTACGGTTTACTTAGTAGTGATACATAAAATAATGGCACATCTTGCAATTACTAAATATTATATGGCCTACAATTTTGTAGCAGATAGTGCATTCTTCATTCTTCAGAGTGTCTTGATTTATATCTAACATCTTGCAATATTTTGAATAGAGTATGCTTTTTGTTAAGTAGCATATTTCTAAGAGTTTGGACAATAACAGATAACAAAACCACCATAGTTCATGTCTACAAAATCACAAATGTTCATCTGAATACGTTCAATTATGTTTTGCTTCCATTATAATCCTTCACATGAGAAATGTTCATTTGCTTGTGAGAAGAGTCCTCTTGGGCATATGGACATCTATTTTAAATTTAGAGCCATTGGTATCCATCCTCCAACCCCAAACCAGGACCATGCCAGGTGAAGAAAGACATGAAGAAACACAACGTCCTTGCACCATAACTTACATCCTCCAAACTGGAGGGATAGCATCTCCTCTAGATAGTACCAGCTCACCAGCTAGCAGCCACACTGGAATATCAATGCTACCACTGACTTAGTGACCCACATTTCATGTCAATTCCTCAAATACACTTTGACTTTTATGATCTCTGACTTTTCTGTGTCTTTCCCTAATCTCAGTCTGTTAAAACTCTACCCAGCCTATAGAACCTGATGTGAATGTCGTTAGATATACCCTAATAACCTCGGCCAGAAGTTACTATAATTTTTTTCATATGTCTATAGCTTTTGCTTATGCCTCCCAAACACTGTATCATAGGGCTATTAATTGAGATATTTTATTTTCACTGATAATATAACCCTTGAGTACAAGGTAATGTTTTATAGATCTCTATATAATGCCATAATTTAGAGCTCTGCTTCTAATAGGGATCCATTAAATGTTTGTTAAACATTAAATTGATACATTTGCTAAATTCCTAAACGAATACACAATCTGTATAATAATGTTTAATGCTCTATGCCACATTTGCATTTTAATGATTTTTTTTTTACTAAGAACATATAAAAACTATTCAGTGGAATAGTTTCATAGTAGCATTAAGAAAATGTTACAAAACTATCAATGCAAATATAAAGCATGGTTATTAAGATTCAGAAATTTTAGTTTCCATTTATAATTAGACATCATTCATCAATTAGAAACAATTTTCTATGTATGTTACACACGCACGAAATATTTGAGGAAATGTTTTTATATCAAACATTATTTGTTTTGCAATAGCCTGGTTAATCCAGAAATCTACGTGGTAACATTCTCTAGGCCAGCTTACCTCTCACAATGATGTTGGTGGACTTTTTAGCAGGGTTTCCCACATTATTATTGGCGATGCAGCTGTAAGTACCAGCATCTTCTGAGGTGATGGCAGGTATGGTCAACGTTCCTCCATTCAAAACAGTCTTTTCAGGCAGAGTCCCAAAGGATCTGACCCAGGTGAGAGTGGGTGTAGGCGCTCCTCCTGTCGTAACACATACTAATGTTACGGCCTCGCCAGGATTGACAACTACAGGGTCGTCCACCAAGAGTTTAATTGACGGAGATGCTACAAGACATAAACAAACGAACACATGCACTATTTAGAACTGTTACAACTGGAATTCCACAGCATGCTTTGTATGTATTCAGACAATTAAAGTGACACATTCTTTTCCTTTGCCGAAATCTTATTGTATTAATCAAGTTTAAACTAGATATAATGATACATTAATTACATGGTATAAACCTCTAGAAGTATGTTAAGAATCTTACACACAGAGGGATTAAAGTTTGTGTATTCTGAGATTATTGTTCCAAAATCGGAATGACAAGAAGGATTAAATTTTTTTAAAAAGATTTTATTTATTTATTTGACAGAGATAGAGACCCAGCGAGAGAGGGAACACAAGCAGGGGGAGTGGGAGAGGAAGAAGCAGGCTCATAGCAGAGGAGCCTGATGTGGGGCTCGATCCCATAACGCCAGGATCACGCCCTGAGCCGAAGGCAGACGCTTAACCGCTGTGCCACCCAGGTGCCCCAAGAAGGATTAAAGTTTTTAAACAAAAATCTGTTTCCCTTTGAATGCTGACAATCGCCATTTGTTTTTTTCCTTCCAGGTACGAATATTGCAGCTGCTTAGTCCTTGTATTTTCATGGTGAAGACTGTCAATTATTTAATTGTTGGATCATTCTGAGTTGAAATGATACATTTTTGTACCTGAACACAACTGAGTAAGAGATAAAGGCATAATAGATCATTCCAGTCTTTTACCAAGCAATGGGCCTGGTTTTCGATCTTGAAAGGAATAACAAAATCATCTAATTTTAATGCAGTCCCCATACTTCATCTCTCACCTCTCTGCTCACAAAAGGTCTAGACAGTGAGTTCTCATCACCACTGCTTTAAAACAAACAAACAAATGAGAGCTCAAACACAGTCACCAAACTGTGCCTCCTACCACTCAAATGTTTAGTTTATAATAATCTCCCCAGTGAAAATAAGCCATTTGCAATCTTTCAGGTTAAAAAACACAAAGATAAAATATCCATTAAAAAAATGCTGTGTTAAACTTTTCATCAAACACTCAAAATAGAAACAGCACAAAAATATGTATGTTCACACACATCATTTCTTTTCTGCTTACATTGCAGTGCTGGCCTACAAGAATGCATCCCTAGGGAGGGGGGTGGGGGAATGGGATAGGCTGGTGATGGGTAGTAAGGAGGACACGTATTGCATGGTGCACTGGGTGTTATACGCAACTAATGAAGCATCGAACTTTACATCGGAAATCGGGGATGTACTGTATGGTGACTAACATAATATAATAAAAAATCATTAAAAAAAAAAGACTGCAGATAATTAAATACTTGTAGTTACATTGGGAAAGCAGAATCAACAGCAGGCTTTCTAGTTAAAAGTTTGTACCTCTTCACAGTTTTGGCATTTGTTAGTTTCAGTGGTATTGTTGCTGATCAAATTTATTAAATGTTTTACTCAAAAAAAAAAAAAAAGAATGCATCCCTAAAGAAAAATAGGGGGGATGCAATATGCTGTGTTGGCTCTCACATATTCAGAGATATTTTATGCCAAAGTCAAAACTGTATTGTATGAAATCAATCCATACTAGAAACACTTAAAGTGTTCAATTGTACTGTGTGATTTTTATTAACTTTTTTTTTATAACTTTCTATTAACTTCAGCTTAGACTTGGAGAGTTTTTTTCTCAGAAGAAAAGGTAAATTCTTGTGTGGTCCAATATTTGTCTTCCTCCTTAAAACAAAACAAAACAGAGGAAAGCAAGAAAACAACTCCCGGTTATTTTCATGGTTCTGTGGCATAGGCACGGTTTGCCTGGATGACATTTTTAAACATCATTTTTGCATGTTGGTCCTTCTAACATCATTTTAAGTAATATGGAAGTTTCAAAGTGTCTTAATAATCCTTGTGAGGTGTTGACTTTAAATTATAAAGATTTATGACTAAAATTAGAAAACATACATAGTGAAAAGAATATGCAAAAGGCATTCATTTAGTAGAAAAGAAAATTCTCTGAAGAGTTAAGGTTGTTAAGCTGACAAGAGATATTACTATTTAAATATTTTGAAAACAGATATTATATTTAAGTATTGATATATTGCCACAAAAAAGTAAAAGAAATCTCTATAGCCCAATTTGAGGTAAATAGTATAATCTTACAAAGGTATTTAGTTAAAATATAAATCTAGAGATTCTAACTTTTATGTCATATTAATAAAGCTCATTTGTTTTACATCATATTTTAGTGAAATTAGAAGTCCCAAGGCTTAGGGGCCATTAACAGCATATGTTTGGACTATGGAAACATACAATGGTGATGCTAACTCATGAAATATTTGCCCCGACATCAACTTGTATAAAGATGAGTTGTTTTTCTACTAGACAGACCATATTTATAGAAAAAGCTCAAGAAAATTCCAAAGCTCAAAAAATAATACATACATAACAAGACCATTGTTTTACCTGTAATGCACTATGCAGGACTATACTCACAATTGTATTTTAAAAAACCCTCTCTTTTCCAAAACTGAATTGAA
The DNA here is from genome assembly GCF_002007445.2 of Ailuropoda melanoleuca. Taxonomy (NCBI): domain Eukaryota; kingdom Metazoa; phylum Chordata; class Mammalia; order Carnivora; family Ursidae; genus Ailuropoda; species Ailuropoda melanoleuca. Next base: position 22,836,339 of record NC_048237.1, read on the forward strand.
AAAAGAATATTGTCCAACTTAATTTTGTTGAAGATGGCGTTCATTTTTCTGATTATTCCTGATATTAAAAATGCCCTGATATTTAAAAAAACACCAGGGGCACCTGGGTGGCTTAGTCACTTAAGTGTATGACTCGATTTTCGTTCAGCTTATGATCTCAAGGTTGTGAGACTGAGCCAGCTCTGGGCTCCACACTGGGCATGGAGACTGCTTGAGAGTCTCTCTTTCCCTCTCCCTCTGCCCCTCCCCCCCCTTGTTCTCTCGCTTCTAAATTCGGCATTCTCATAGGGCTTTTCAAAGCTCATGAGCAAAACGGATCATATCTATTTCATCATCTACTTTGCAAATGAATGCTATTTGCTATTTTTTCGCAGTGTCCTTCAACTGACCAACCATCCTGAGTTTGCATTATAAGCTTCCACTTTAGCACTTCTATAGGTGTATAGGAAACGAGAAAGAGAAATCTCATTACATTAAATTATGTAGATAGATGAGTGCTCAGTAAATGCTACAGCATGTGTTGGTCAGATTACCCCATCAGTATATCAGTATAAACATGTAAGACCACAGGGGTCATCAGTTTCCCTCTTACTATGAGAAGAACGCAGTGTCCTAAAACAGACTGCAAGATCTAGACATCCATACGTTCTTCACAGCAACATGTGTGAGAGAGAGATTACTATTTTAAGCTCATTGTCAAGTGATAAAAAAATAAAATTAAACATGAAGGTTGGAAAGGGGACAAGAGAAACACTGAATGGACAAGTATATTTTTCATTTGGGATGTTCATCAAACCAAAGCAAAAAGTAGAAAAAAATGAAATACATAAAATAAACAAAGGAAATCTTCAAATTAAGTGGGATTTCATAGATTATTTGAAACATGTTTTATAGCTATTACCAAAACATACTTCAAATTGCATAAAAATAATTCTAAGTCATCTTTGAACACAGCACACATAGATACACATACTACCAGCTACAAACATTCTGTACGTCTGCAGGGCTTATGAATAACTGTGGTGCCAACCAGATCTTCAGAAAGACAATCTTGCCAGCACTTGATCACGGGAAGCATGGGTCACCATAGCAGTTATCACAGAGATTTGACTCTCCTCTTCAACAGCAGGATGACAACATTGTAGCCTGACTCATGTGCTCTGTAGCAGGAATATGATTGATTGACTGATCAAGCGATAGAGAAATTATTGGTCCTGGGAGAAATGTGATGAAATAGGATGACAAAGGGAGAGAGAGGGGGAGGGAGAACGGGAAGGGAAGGAAGAGAGAGGAAAGGCCAGTCTGTTGTCTCTATTTTCCCAAATCCTAAATATTTAATAGAACTTTAATAACTGCAATGAGGAAAATATATTTAAGGAAATACTCCTGAGAAAGGGAATTGCTCCCATGCTCCCTTCAGCTCCTCCTCTCCTGGCAAACAAAAAGGAGAGTTAGCTTGGGCTGAGCACCACACACTTCGGTGGGTCTCAGACAGAGAGAAGACTCTCACACCAAATCTCAACAGTTGGCTATTTAAGAGCAGAGAGCATTTATGTGACCAGCTAGACAGAGGAGGACATAGTGAATCTCATGGGAAAGTCTCCGTACCTCAGGGGAACCAGTCTCCAGGCCTACGATGGTGGAATGGAGGGAGGAGAGACCTCAGCTAGGATGGTAGTTTTCTTAGTTTCAATCTTTCCAAAAATAGGTCCTGATACACATAGTTAACCTAAGTGCAGATACCAGGAATCATACTGAAGGGGCAGAGAAGGGGTACAGGAAAGTGAAAAAAACCAGCAAAGAAGCACCAATGAGTAGGTTATCACTGTGGGAAGCCTGGCCCCCCGTCTTGGGAACCCTCTGAGAGATGACCTAGAACACATCTCAGTGCTCTCCTGGCAAAGAGCAAGAAGGCTGGGTGGGATGTTTGTCTACCAGCTCCTGTCCCTCATTACTTGAGGATTATTCTGTGGTTCTTAGCTTTCCAACCTCATACTTTGGCTGAACACATTGCTGAGTCCAGAGAAAGTCTTTAGACAGAAGAATACTAAATGTGGAACCTGTCAAAAGAAACCACAGTAACCTCCACAGCATGCTAAGAGGAGAAGGCAGGGCTTTCCTAGTGTCTGCTAGGATATCCTTCCATGTATCAGTGATCAATGGCTGATTGTGCGAAGATAAAGTGAAAAGAATAAAGAATGAATAAGGAATGAATGGGTGGTGAGTGGAGGCACCTTTATCCATCAGAATATAGGCACAAAATGAAATTAATAAAAGCACAGTATGAAATGTTGAGAATTTGTTCTTTCTGATAGCTGAGTAATATTCCATTGTATATATGGACCACAACTTCTTATGGAAGGAGCCGAGATGCCCTTCAACAGNGAGGCACCTTTATCCATCAGAATATAGGCACAAAATGAAATTAATAAAAGCACAGTATGAGTTGAAGGAAGGGGGTAAAAATACATAGGATTAACTTCCTGCTTCTGTTCTATGGCCCTACATTTTTTATTTTTTTTTATTTTTTTTAACATTTATTTTTTTATTTTTTTTTAATTTAATTTTATTATATTATGTTAATCACCATACAGTACATCCCCAGATTCCGATGTAAAGTTTGATGCTTCATTAGTTGCGTATAACACCCAGTGCACCATGCAATACGTGCCCTCCTTACTACCCATCACCAGTCTATCCCATTCCCCCACCCCCT
>NC_048237.1:22839401-22841515 GCF_002007445.2 Ailuropoda melanoleuca
ATGGCCCTACATTTTTTAAACTAAAAAAATATACAGATGATAGACAAACCAAGTCCAGCTTCTATGTGGTGAGACATAGCTTAATCTATGCTTACAGAGTCAAGGAATAGAAAAAAGTTTCTCTCAGAAGAACTTCTCACTTTGCTGAGATGCAGGAAATCCACTGTCTTTTCGTGCATTTCACTGAAATGCTTTTTCAACACACATTTCATTGAAATACAGGTTGCAGTGAACATTTCACGTAATAAAAATGACAGCATATTTTAGAAGTTGAAGACTGAAAATAATCTATCCATTTCATTGGGTTATCACATATTATTGTGGTTGACATATTGATTGATTCTCATGAAGTCCAGGAACAATATCATTTTGAGGAATTCTGTTTAAAACAGTGCTCCAGGATGTGGCAATATTCAAAACAGTTTTCATAAATAGTCTCTAATTTAAGAGAGAGGCTTTGCTGCAGATACTGAAACCAACATGCATTTTTCATTATGTTAATATTCATAGACTGGGTATTTCTGGAAATGATTGAGAAGGCAGAGTAAGAGTGCTCCTCCATGGAAATTTATAGAAAAGTCTCCTAGAAGAGACCTAGTTCTTAATACCAGGGTTCCAAACCAAGCTGGCAAACATCTTTTGTTATTATCATTGTTGTTGCTGTTGATGCTGTTGTTGGGAAGAAATATTTTTAGGTATGTTGCTTATTTTCCCTAGAACAACAAATTTCAACACATTCGTTCATTCAATAAGTATNCACAACAAATTTCAACACATTTGTTCATTCAATAAGTACTTATTGACCACCTACTATGTATTTAGTCCCTGTGATAGCTGAGGAGAAGGCAGGGCTTTCCTAGTGTCTGCTAGGACACTAGCTGATTGAGATCTACTGGTGACAAAAACAAAGAATCCCTGCACTCAGAAGCTCATATCCTAGCAGGAAGAAAACCAGCCCTTTCCCCAGGGCTCCCATTGTCTTAATTGACTTTATAGTAATAGTTACATTACCTGCCTGTTCTCTGAAGTTATGTGCATTTATGATCCCTGATCAAGATGCTTATGTCACATGAGCAAAATGAGTAAGGACATTTGTCAAAAGATATTCATTATAAAATGAAACTTTACAAATAGAACAAGTGTCATTTACATTTGAATCTAATCATTGAAAAATATAAATGGAATAATTAGAAATGGAACTTTGTACTAAGGTGTGCAAAAGACAATAAAGTCAAAAGCTTTATTTCAGTCAATAAGCTATGTCAATGGTTGGGATACTAATACTTAATGGCCTGAAATGTCTTCATAAACATTGGGAAACATGATGAAAAAGAACTTTAAAACCACATGTATCTCGCTCCTTCAGTCATCAATCCCTAACTATTCTCTTGCCAAAGTGTGAAATCTTCGCAAAATTTATTCTCATTCACAAGTTTATAAGAATGAGAGCATTCATCTGCTGCTGCAGCTAAATCCCAGAAGGTCATCACTCAAGGAGAGAAATCCAAGCTAAAAAACACTTCCAACTAAGGAATTTTTTGTCCATGGAATTTTCCAGTTCTTTATAGAAGATACCAGGTGTTTAAGAATAGTGCCAGTTTGAAAAGACGTCCTCTTTACAAGATCAGTAGAGCATGAATTCACTATACCTGCTGCCTGGAATTCTCTTCCAGTGCTTATCCACCTGGTAAACCAGCGGTCAAGTACTTTATGCTCAAACGTCTATATCAATTCCTCACTGGATTCATAGTTTTCTGTCTAAGACAACTGAGTTACTTCTCCTTTGTAAGACCAGAGCTGTTCATGGTAACCACCCCTCATGCCCCACTACAACAATTAGGGCTTCTACCCCTACCCTTTCACTGTGAGATATTTAGGAATAGGGTATCAGGGCGAACAGGGTGATGTTTTTCATGTTTGTACCAACAGCAACCAGAAAAGGATCTCACAAAGAATTATGTGCTCAATAATATCTCATTTAATAAAGGAATGTTGAATTTAAAGATTAGAGAACAAAATGCTCAACATCACTAATCTTCAGGGAAATGCAAATCAAAACCACAATAAAATATCATATCACACGTGTCAGGAGGGCCAAAAAAAAAAAAAAGGAA
>NC_048237.1:22841748-22931370 GCF_002007445.2 Ailuropoda melanoleuca
ATGGCCCTACATTTTTTAAACTAAAAAAATATACAGATGATAGACAAACCAAGTCCAGCTTCTATGTGGTGAGACATAGCTTAATCTATGCTTACAGAGTCAAGGAATAGAAAAAAGTTTCTCTCAGAAGAACTTCTCACTTTGCTGAGATGCAGGAAATCCACTGTCTTTTCGTGCATTTCACTGAAATGCTTTTTCAACACACATTTCATTGAAATACAGGTTGCAGTGAACATTTCACATAATAAAAATGACAGCATATTTTAGAAGTGGAAGACTGAAAATAATCTATCCATTTCGTTGGGTTATCACATATTATTGTGGTTGACATATTGATTGATTCTCATGAAGTCCAGGAACAATATCATTTTGAGGAATTCTGTTTAAAACAGTGCTCCAGGATGTGGCAATATTCAAAACAGTTTTCATAAATAGTCTCTAATTTAAGAGAGAGGCTTTGCTGCAGATACTGAAACCAACATGCATTTTTCATTATGTTAATATTCATAGACTGGGTATTTCTGGAAATGATTGAGAAGGCAGAGTAAGAGTGCTCCTCCATGGAAATTTATAGAAAAGTCTCCTAGAAGAGACCTAGTTCATAATACCAGGGTTCCAAACCAAGCTGGCACAACATCTTTTGTTATTATCATTGTTGTTGCTGTTGATGCTGTTGTTGGGAAGAAATGTTTTTAGGTATGTTGCTTATTTTCCCTAGCACAACAAATTTCAACACATTTGTTCATTCAATAAGTACTTATTGACCACCTACTATGTATTTAGTCCCTGTGATAGCTGAGGAGAAGGCAGGGCTTTCCTAGTGTCTGCTAGGACACTAGCTGATTGAGATCTACTGGTGACAAAAACAAAGAATCCCTGCACTCAGAAGCTCATATCCTAGCAGGAAGAAAACCAGCCCTTTCCCCAGGGCTCCCATTGTCTTAATTGACTTTATAGTAATAGTTACATTACCTGCCTGTTCTCTGAAGTTATGTGCATTTATGATCCCTGATCAAGATGCTTATGTCACATGAGCAAAATGAGTAAGGACATTTGTCAAAAGATATTCATTATAAAATGAAACTTTACAAATAGAACAAGTGTCATTTACATTTGAATCTAATCATTGAACAATATAAATGGAATAATTAGAAATGGAACTTTGTTCTAAGGTGTGCAAAAGACAATAAAGTCAAAAGCTTTATTTCAGTCAATAAGCTATGTCAATGGTTGGGATACTAATACTTAATGGCCTGAAATGTCTTCATAAACATTGGGAAACATGATGAAAAAGAACTTTAAAACCACATGTATCTCGCTCCTTCAGTCATCAATCCCTAACTATTCTCTTGCCAAAGTGTGAAATCTTCGCAAAATTTATTCTCATTCACAAGTTTATAAGAATGAGAGCATTCATCTGCTGCTGCAGCTAAATCCCAGAAGGTCATCACTCAAGGAGAGAAATCCAAGCTAAAAAACACTTCCAACTAAGGAATTTTTTGTCCATGGAATTTTCCAGTTCTTTATAGAAGATACCAGGTGTTTAAGAATAGTGCCAGTTTGAAAAGACGTCCTCTTTACAAGATCAGTAGAGCATGAATTCACTATACCTGCTGCCTGGAATTCTCTTCCAGTGCTTATCCACCTGGTAAACCAGCGGTCAAGTACTTTATGCTCAAACGTCTATATCAATTCCTCACTGGATTCATAGTTTTCTGTCTAAGACAACTGAGTTACTTCTCCTTTGTAAGACCAGAGCTGTTCATGGTAACCACCCCTCATGCCCCACTACAACAATTAGGGCTTCTACCCCTACCCTTTCACTGTGAGATATTTAGGAATAGGGTATCAGGGCGAACAGGGTGATGTTTTTCATGTTTGTACCAACAGCAACCAGAAAAGGATCTCACAAAGAATTATGTGCTCAATAATATCTCATTTAATAAAGGAATGTTGAATTTAAAGATTAGAGAACAAAATGCTCAACATCACTAATCTTCAGGGAAATGCAAATCAAAACCACAATAAAATATCATATCACACGTGTCAGGAGGGCCAAAAAAAAAAAAAAGGAATAACAAGTATTTTCAAGGATCTGGAGGAAATGGAACTCTCATATTACTGTTGATGGGATTACAAATTGGTACAGCTCCTATGGAAAACAGTATGGATGTTCCTCAAAACACTACAAATAAAAATACCATCTGATCCAATAATCCCACTATTGGTTATTTATCCAAAGAGAGTGAAAACATTAATTTAAAAATATATATGCACCCTTATATTGATTGCACCATTATTTCCAAAAGCCAAGACATGGAAGCAACCTAAGTGTTCATCACCAGACAAATGGATAAGGAAGATATGATATTAATGGAATATTACACAGTCATAAAAAGGATAAGACTGTAACATTTGAGACAACATAGATGCCCCTAGAGGGTATTATGCGAAGTGAAATAAGTCAGACTGAGAAAGACAAACACCACATGATTTCACTCCTATCTGGAATCTAAAAACAAAACAAAAAACAAATGAATAAACAAACAAAAAGCAAGAATCAAGCCCAAAATATAGAGAACAAACTGATGGTTGCCAGAGGGGAGGCAGGTGGAAGTGTGGGCAAAATGCATGAAGGGCTTCCAGTTATAGAATGAATAAGTCACATGAGTAAAAGGTACAAAACAAGGAATACAGTCAGTGATATTATAATAGTGATGTATGATAACAGATGGTAGCTACATTTGTCAAATCATTATGTTGCACACCTGAAATTATGGTAACACTGTGTGTCAACTATACTCAAATAAAAATAACAATAAAAAATAAAGTTTAGAAAACAGAAACTTCACTTAAGCCCCAACTACTCATTTTAACTCAACCAAATAAATGAATAAATAAATAACATGAAACAATGTGACATATGACTCAGGATATCATGAGGCATTCGCTGAAAAATACTAGTTAAAAAGACCTGACAGTTCTTTCACTGTTCAATCCATGTAAACCTAACCATGCTTAATACTACTGACAAGGTGATGACAAGGAATTTCACTATCAAAATTTAGTATATCACTCATATAAAATGAATATAGCATATTATCTATACTTTTTTATACTTAACTCTTTGCTCAGTTTTGACACATACATTACTATTATGATTAAGCTAAATTATATACCTAAAATTAAAATAAAGGGAGCATGGCCTTTGTCATAAGAGGACAGTATGTAGATAATTCAACACGGACTTAAAAAATCAGTGAGGTGTAAGGCTTTTGTGTAAGAGCGATACAGTGTAGCAGCAGAACAGATAAAGACGTCACCTCCAAGACCATCTGGTGCGGATCTCACAGCTCTACCACCGAAGTCTCGCCAGAGCAGCAAAGCAAACCAAACAATAATTCTGTTCTGGCTGCCACAGCTGCTGAAATGGGGGCAACTGGTATTCTATAACCAGTAATATAACACAGAGGGATCCATGCAAAAAGCCACTTTCTTATTGGTTATTCTCTTGCTGATCGATAAAGATTTTCTCTTTTTATTACCTGCCTGAGGACACTGTATTATAGTGCTCTGTTTTGAATCCTTTTATGATTCTATAACTTTATTCTATAGCTATTTTGGCTAAGATTGGCTCATAGCTAATCTTAAAGAATAATGCTGAATAGATTTAACTCTGCTAGGCCTCTACTGGCCCCTCCAAACATCCAGGGAATGCTCTTAAATAATTTCTAAAGGACTGCCTAAAACAAATTTCTATCTTGATTAGGAAAACACCTGGGCATATAGTCTCCTAATCTTATGACACATCTTATTCAGGTTATTCAAATGACTAAATTGGCTCCAAGATACAGCAAAGATTAGATGGAGACACTTACAACCTTTAATATGCACCAGACCCTCTTCAAAAACCTTTACATCTATTGACTCATTTAATAGTACGAGAGAGGTACTATTATTATCCTTTTTAGTTATTACCAATCTGGGAAATAGTTTAGATAACTTGCCCAAGGTCACACAGGTAGTGAACGGTGGAGCTGGGATTCTAATTTAGGCTTGAGATGATGATAAATCAGTGCATATAAACTCCAGAGTGATATAAACAAAGTTAATAATTTCTAAGCTCTAACTGAATTCTTGATGATCTTTATGCCAGAAGAAGACTTACTGCTGCCTCTTTAACAGAAAGAAGAGGGGATATTAGTATCATCCATATTACATTATAAAAATGTGGGCAGGGCAAAAATAAATGTGGTTTGCTACTCAGACTTTCAGAAATTGTCTACCATTCAGAATAAGGCAAAAAGGACTTGCGAACCACCTAAGTCGTAATTAAAAAGCCTGAATTCTGAAGTGTCTTTGGCAAAGGCTCTTATAGGCCATTGCTCAAGGTGTGTTTACTCCTAATTTATACATAACTGCAATGGAATCAGCTATTTAAATTCTCAGATCTCAAGAGGTTAGGAGGACGAACTTAAACACAGAAAGGCTTCTCGAGATAGGAAAATGGAGAACGACAGTTGACAATCTGTCAGTAAGAAAAGCGAAAGAGAAACAAGTGCATTATTACATGGCATAGTTTAAGTGTGGTCACAAAGATAAACCAAGCCTCCACCTATTTCAACTATTGTTCCAAAAATGCCCAAATAGGAAGGTGTAATTTTAAAAAGCAAGAAAAGAAGTAATACATCCATATATTTAGGTGTTAGTAATAAGGTGCAGAGAGAAAGAGAGAGAGAAATATTTTTGCTGATGCTTCTGAAGTTTGTTATGAAACACTACTTTGTGAAAGACAACGTGGTCATATTTTGCTGAATACAGTAGTAGACCAAAGGTCAATAAAAGAATCAAACATGCAAATCATACATAACATTCGTACTTAACACACCTGAGCATTAAAACAGTTATTTACTTTGGACTTTCGAAGTGGTTTTACAAAATTGAATGTCGTATCTTGATCGCCTGATTGGGGTCAGAACCAGATTAGTAGTCTCATGAGTTCCTCAGCTCCTTAGCACGTATCTGTTTCCAACCTCACAGCTGGGATTTCTGCTCTAGCCTCCAAAGGACATGAGTGCATTTGAAAATGTTGGAATTAGGCACCTGATTCTAGTAGGTGAGGGTGCCTTAATAAATTAAGACCTGCCCTGGGAAACCCTAGAATTGTGTAGATTTTGTTTCATAAAGGGCTAAATATGTTTTTAGGAGATGCGTCCTTTCAAGTGCAGATGTATTAGGTATTTTTCTTACTCTTATGTTTATATTGACATTCACTCCCCATAGTTAATTAAATAAAAAAGGAAAAAGGAAGGCTTAACAATAGTCAGAGCATAATCTGTTAAAAATAAGTGTACTGAAGTAGAGAAATTTGATTTCAAGTTTTATGTGCGATTAGGAGCCATTTTACTGGACTGAATTACAAAACCACACAACTGTGGTTTACACTGGAGAAAATGACAATTTTAAACTATAGACCTTGTAGGCGGTGTCAGTATGGTATCATGTTGACATACTGTAGATAGTAACTGCCGCTTAACACTGTCATTACAGATCTAATTCCAACGCGAGTCAATTCAAGTCTAACCGTTAAACTAGCTACACTTCTTATTTTGGGATTTCAGACACTCTGAGAATATTTAAATAGATTGCTGCCATGTTCTAGGACAATGCTGCTACATGATAAGGGGGGTATTTATTTTTTGAATAAGATAATGTTGTAATGTGGCATGTGTAGAAGGACTAAATAAGCTGCACAAAATGGAATGTGGCTTAAGGAAAGATCAAAAGCCAATAAAACCTTTTTAATGCTATTTTAATATTAGAGAGAAAACATTGACTGAATCACCTCTGAATTCAATTCCTCTCTATGCATTAGAAAGGTACATATGAAATGGCCTGCCAATATTTTATTTCTCAAAGCTACTGGAAATATAGCTTTTACATTTTAGTTCTGATATTTTCATTATAGATTTCAGTAAATCCACATTTTCCCATTTTATATGATTAATATGAACTGCTGAAATTATCTTTGCAGAGGATACAAAGACCAATTGTTTTCAATGTCGAATGATTTTTTGTTTTTCTTCAAGTTCTTAACATTGATATATACTTATTCGCCTATTTAATTCTTCAGCAACTTGAAAATTAAATCCGTATTACATTGACTTTGCATCTGTATATCTATAATAATGCTTCCTAAACCTATATTCATATTTAAAATTTTGCCTAAACACACAAAACCATGTTTAGCATGCAGACCACTATATATTCAGTGAAATTTCAGGTTCCCTGAAAAGTAGAATCATATTTTCATGGTGCACAGAGTTATAATACTATATGGATACCACATCAGATTGCTTTTTTTTTTTTTAAAGATTTTATTTATTTATTTGACAGAGATAGAGACAGCCAGCGAGAGAGGGANTTTTCAGGTTCCCTGAAAAGTAGAATCATATTTTCATGGTGCACAGTCATAATACTATATGGATACCACATCAGATTGCTTTTTTTTTTTTAAAGATTTTATTTATTTATTTGACAGAGATAGAGACAGCCAGCGAGAGAGGGAACACAAGCAGGGGGAGTGGGAGAGGAAGAAGCAGGCTCATAGCAGAGGAGCCTGATGTGGGGCTCGATCCCAGAACGCCGGGATCACGCCCTGAGCCGAAGGCAGACGCTTAACCGCTGTGCCACCCAGGCGCCCCCATCAGATAGCTTTTTACTTACAGTTCCAAAATGAAAAAGGCGTGAATATTACAATTTTTATCAGATTAAGCTAAAGGTAANATTGCTTTTTTACTTACAGTTCCAAAATGAAAAAGGCGTGAATATTACAATTTTTATCAGATTAAGCTAAAGGTAAAGTTGAAAGACAATATGCAATGAGGCAGGACTAAAGTTATTAAGTACTTCTGATCAACATCAAGAGAATTAGAAAGATGTAGAGAATCAGAGTTTATCCTCTTTTCCCCCTTTTTGTTCCCTTTAAGCAAGTGTCTTAGATGTAATCCCAGAGAAATTTAACAAGAACCCATATTACACTGCTCATTTTCCCAGTAGTTTTGTTCATTTATTTCCTGTTGTTCCTTTTTTTCCCCCTCTGCTTTGGAAATATATTTTAAAATTTACATTTAATATGTGACAATCATTTTGAAGGAATTTCTTATCTATTGTTGCCTGTTAAGTCATACTATGTGAAACTGCCTACATGTTACCATGTTAGAACTAAAGATTTCTTAGTAAAACAAAGCAAAATAGGGTTGCTGTATTTTGCTAAAGAGACAGAACACCGCCTAGTAGTGCTTTCCTTGGCTGATAGAAAATCCCGCCTCTTGCTTGCTTGAGCACCATGTTGCAATGCCAGACCAAAGTGAACGCTTAGAGTCACTTCATGTGACTGTCACATCTTTTTATGCCAAAAACTTTATACCTGGTTTCTTGATAACATCCATTCTTGTCATTTTAGGATGTTAGGTGCCATTAATAAAACAAGAGGCCAAGGTCATCATCCATAAATTCTTATTATACAATGTGTCTATCAGAAATCAATACTGCCAACTTTACTGCACATTCACTGGATTGGTGTGTGATTGAAAGATGCAGTCAGTAAAACGCTCAACAGTACAATACAGCAACTAAAACACAGTGACTAAAGGGAGCTGCCAGAAAGAAATGCCGTTCAAAGCATAAACTAAAGCATGTTATTAAACAATTGGACATACCTATTTTCTATGGGAATAGAACAGTAGCAAATAAATCAACAGAAGTATGTCACTATCAGAAAACAAAACAAACAAACAAAAAAACTGGCTCTTAAAACTGACAAAATTGAGGCAACAGCTGAGATCTTTGTGATGCTTTGGAAATAACTGCCACAATAGCAAACCAAAAGTACATGTCATGTCTGGACTTACAATCAAAGGATTGATGTAAATGCATTTCTGACACTCAGCTTGTCTATTATCTCCCATTTCCCAGTCTCCTTTCAGCTTCCAGTCTCTGTAACAATACACTAGACGCCCTACTCCTCCTCCATAAACTACTACACGGTCACTCTCTCTCTCTCTCTCTTCCTCTCTCTCTCTCAAGTTTAATTAAAAGTCTTCATGAATCAATGTGAACTTTTAAATCATGGCTAGTTGTGGCCCCCATGACTGATAGTAAAAGTGACCACAAGGCTAAAATTTAGCCACACCACAGACTTTTAAATCCTATGAGTGATATGGTTAATCTCATTTAAACTTCCCAAATGTATAGTGAGGTAAAAATGAAATTGATACTTTTAAATGCCTTAAAGTTTGAGGGAGAACAGTAGCCAGGGATGCATTCTCTTTCGAGGGGCATTAAAAGCCTCCCTGCCATTGATTTTTTTTTTAAATTTTGTACAAGCAATATTAAAAGCACAATATTTGCAAAGATTCTCTTAAATAGGTGCATTAGGCTCAGAGATTATTTGTTAGCTTCACTTTTTCCTGAATAATAGTAATGCAATCCCCAATATAAAAGGGCAACAGCACAATGAGGTACTAATATTCCTAAACCGGGTAAGCCTGATGCCGGCTCAAGACTATCTGTGTGAGCAGAGGCGGCACCCACTTCTCGCCAGCTACCTCATTTCATCTAAGTTTTTATTGTTGTTGATGTTATCTTGCTAAATAATAATGAAATTTTAGAGTGAATGTTGTCTTCTCATCAATCTGAAACCCACCTCAGGGCACTCTATCAATATGACTGAGCAAAAAAGCAAGTTCAAAGAGTTGACCGAATTGTTCACATCACTGCTGAGTGGGGAGGGAGAGCCAGGATCCACATCCAGGTCTTCTCCCTGAAGTTTCTCTATACAGAGTTGCTTCAAGCTGTATACACACGAGCATTAACAACCGTCATGAAGAGTAGCATCCTAAACAGAGGTAGGCCGCATGTTGAATTAGATCACTGGTTTGCCTGGGATGATAGGATTTTCCAAGATTGGGACTTCCACTGAGTCTAGGACAAACAGGGGTGGTTGGCAACCTTAAAGATGACTACTTGCTATAATCAATTCTAGGATTAAGGTGAATAAATTGTGGGATAAAGTACATGAACTAATGGAAATTATTGTATCTTCATCATGAGAGCCGATAATCTATAAATTCAAATTTTTCAGTAAATGATCACGGAGGTATTCTGTATCACAAGTTGTGAGTGGCAAACTCGAAAACCATGAAACAAGTCTAAAATGTATTTCCAGCAATTTAATTAGTATTTATAATAATGTAATTTTGGGCAGTTTCACTAGAACAAAGAATCTTGAAAAGTACTAAGCCATGGTCTATAAATCCATAATCTAGAAGCAATTTAAAATAAAAAAAAATAATTATTCTCAGGGATTTAAAAATCCTCTTACTTCATTTTACATATCTTCACTCAATGTGCCAAAAGAAATATTATAAAACACATGATTTGAAGTTTTGTATTCTTATGAGTAATTTTTAAATTGTTCAATTTAATTACAGTTTAACCGCATATGAAGAATAGCAACTCCTTCAAGTTAGAAAAATCTTACCAATGAATTATTCTAGATGTTTGCTAAAACACAAACTATTTGATATGCTCCAAAGTATTTGTGTTGTGAGATAGCATGTCAATAATTTATATGCCTTTCAATGAATATGATAGCATTTCCTTTCATTTGATTAAAAGTGTGTTTATTCTTGCTCTATTTTTAGATATTAGATATTTACTGTGTCTGGGTTATAATGGAGTTGATAGTTTATGAGGAATATTTTATATAAGAACTCATAGTCCCAAAATAACTTTGGATATAACTAACCTGAAAAATGCATTGCTAGGACAACAAAATACACAGGTGTAGGGAGATCTCAGCAACATGCAAACTTCCTGTTACTATGGAAATAGGATTTTGGAAAATCTGGGTCACCTTGTTGCTCTGGAAACAGTCTCAGGAAGACCAAAGTTGAAACCCCATAATGATCACTGCTTCTGTCCCCAGATTCACTGCTTACTCATCACATGTATTTTCACATTTCTGAAGATACATTAATGAGAATAGGGCATATATAAGTTTGATTACCTTAGGAAAAGATGAGTGCTTAGATTAAGAATCTGCTACATATTAACCCAATTGCAAGCTTTTTCAATTTTCCTTATATACCATTATTAATTTCATAAAATAATATTTTTTTAATTTCTGTTAAACATTTTTGCCAATAATAGTTTAGATAGAAATATACCAGAATATGTACTCATTTCTATAGATTTTTCTGAGAAATATTATTTATTAACTCACTGATAAAAGTAATTTTAAAAAAAGATTATGAACTTATTTCAAGATTAGTCATCGATGGTTGAAATTATATGCCATATCCTAACAAAAAGTCTAAGATTCTCATCACCATCTCACCACGATTACCGATGGTTCCATTTTATTCCTTCTTTCNCGATTACCGATGGTTCCATTTTATTCCTTCTTTCTATTATCTAGGTTAACAACCCAATTCTAGTTACTATATATTACATTTATTATGTGCCAGATACTTTTTTTTAAAAGTTTTTCAATTTATACCATTTATAGCCTACAAAACCAAATACGGTGGGACTTTGTGTTATCCCCACGTTAGGGAGGGGAAAAATAAGTTTAGAGAAGCTAAGTAACATCCCCAAGTTCAGAAAACCAGAATTTGAATCTAAGGCTTTTCAATATCAAAAGTCATGCAAAAGAGTTATAGGAAACATCTCATTCTCTAATGACGGCACATCAATAATACATGTGCTGCATGGTGGATCTAGTGGTAAAANAGTGGTAAATACTGTTGTTTAGAAAATCTGCATTATCTATGGTAAAAAAAATCTACTAAATGATGATTCTTGGCTTTGTTCTGTTGTTTTTTTTTTTCTCTTTTATCTTCTGTTGCACATACTAACTTCTCCATCACAAAAAAGGAATCAGAAAAAAAAAATGCATGGGTTCACTGATACATCATTTGTGATCTTGTGTCAATATTTTGACCATGCTTTTAAAAATTCATGATAATACTATTACAAAAGTGATTTCTGTCTCTACCTAAAGTTTCATTTAACTTTTACTGTTGCTTCCTTACCATTTCTCCAAAGATAAAAATAATAGGTCCACTAAACACTCTCATTAGAGTTCCCTCTTTGAGATACTACTGAAGAATGTCTTTTCTCTCTAAATGGTAGATTCATTGTCTTACTTGGATTTAACACAGATTATAAACTTATACCTGAAATTTTATTTTTTTTATTTTTTTAAAGATTTTATTTATTTATTTTGAGAGAGAGAAAATGAGCGAGGGCGAAGGGTGGTGGGAGAAGGAGAAGCAGGCTTCCCACCGAGCAGGGAGCCTGATGTGGGGCTCGATTCCAGGACCGCAGGATCATGACCTGAGTTGAAGGCAGACGNCGAGGGCGAAGGGTGGAGGGAGAAGGAGAAGCAGGCTTCCCACCGAGCAGGGAGCCTGATGTGGGGCTCGATCCCAGGACCGCAGGATCATGACCTGAGTTGAAGGCAGACACTTAACTGACTGAGTCACCCAGGTGCCCCAATACCTGAGATTTTAAAAGAAAAGGAATCCCAAATTCAAAGCCCACCTTTCAGTCATTTTAAAGTATTATGGACTGAGATGTGTGCCCCTAAGATTCATATGTTCAAGCCCTAAACCCCAGAGTCACTGTATTTGGAGTTGAGGACTTTAGGTCATAATTAAGGTTAAATGAGGTTAAAGGTGAGACTGTAATCTGATAGGGCTTGTGTCCTTATGAGAGGAGGAAGAGACACTAGAGCTCTTGCTCGTTGTGAACCACAGAGGAAAGACTATAGGGGGAAGATGGCTCTCTAGAGGCCAGGAAAGAGAGGCCTCACCAAAAATCAACTCTGACAGCACCTGACTCTTAGACTTCTAGCCTTAGACTGGGAAAACATAAATTTCTGTTGTTTAAACCACACGGTCTGTGGTATTCTGTTATGGGAGCCCAACCAAACTAGTCCAGGAAGTCATTGTATTTGCACTATGTATTTCTCACAGACTGTCTTCTTTTCTTTTAAGTTATTACTGTTAGTGAAATACTGTATCTAAGTTCTAATAAGTGATGCTATTGATTGGGGAGGCGCAGGAGAGATCACCTAAAGGCAAGGCATTGCAATATCCATACAGCTAAGGAAAATGCATGAGGTTAGCACCCAGATTTACAGCAGAATGTCTACTGTCCTGTCCTTCGCACTTAAACGAGTATCTATGACAATAGGCATGCCATTTTACAAGACGGAGTTTTTATGTATTTTTATTTCACATCTACAGCTAGCCCTACAAAATTCCTATAACTGAAATATTTTCTCATTACACTTAGATATATTAATTAAATTCTCATAAACACAGGAGAAAACTACTATAAATAGATCACAATGTGCAAAAATCTTATATTGAGGTTTATTGCAACTGCTGGCATTTATATTACACTTTCCCTGTGGGTTGTATAAAATAAGAAGAATAGGTAACAGTTATCTAACATAAGAAACAGAAACATTTCCTAACCCCTCTACCTTTTCTATGGTAAAAGATGTAAGGGAAAAAAAGAGAAAGAAAAAGAAAGAGAGATAGAAGGGAGAGAGAGAGAGAGAGAGGAGAAAGGGGTATAAGTTTCCCCTATTTATTTAGCCAGTAATACTTTTGTGATGACTTGGTTCCTAAATGTGATGTGCACTTAAGGCAGAGTTTTTAATTAAATAATTTTTATAAATGCTAAGTGTGAGCAGAATGAATCAAAGGACCTATATAATTAAATAAAATTAGCTCCACCTGTCCCATTTCTTTATAGAACGCATCATAACCCTCTCAAGCAGTTACAAAATATGTTTTCCGTCCTAATATAAGTAACCTACTTAATTCTTATTTGCCTTTGAAATCATGAGACATCATATATAAGTGCTTGAAATATATTAAAATATATTAAATTTGTTTTATCATAAATTCTATATGCCCTCAAGTTAGAAACACATAATCTGAGAAATTTTAATATTTAATATTCAGTTACCATAATTATTATGATTTAAAATATATACTTATGTTTATCAATATCCTAAATTTATAAATTTTAACAGGTTTGTTTTAATGAACTAAGAGAAGTACAGCTACATTGAGAATTTATCAATCAAAAGCTAACATTCTTTTTCTTCCAAATGGGAGTAGGAAAATAACCATTTGGACTCTGCTACGACCTTATGACAGTAAAGAAATAAATCTAAAGCTTCATGTTTTATAAAATTGTGTAAATTGTCACGGTAAGTTCTAAGACAGCTAGATTAGGTATGATAAATAATGACATTTCTGTGCCGTGAGATTTTTCATAGCATATCAAGTAATCAACAGGGGCCAGCAAATTACTGGATACTTCATGGTAGAAACAGTTACAAGCTCTACTCCAATGCCAATTCATAGTAGGAAAGTTAAGAAAACATGTTGTTGGTAAATCTACAGATGATATTGCCTTTTAAAATGACAACTAAACATGGCTTCTCTAACCAGTTGTAACAAATAGGCTTTTGTTTTAAAGACTGTATTTATTTATTTATTTGAGAGAGTGAGAAAGAGAGAGAGCAGGAGCAGAGGGGAGAGGCAGAGGCAGAGGGAGAAGGAGGCTCCCCGCTGAGCAAAGAGACCGATGTGGGGCTGGATCCTAGGACCCTGGGATCATGACGTGAACCTGAGTCACCCAAGTGCCCCCAGAATAGACTTATTTTTAATGGAAGTTCTTATTTACAAAGTAGAATGGGTTCATGGAAAACATTCTGATAATATAGAGAGTATCTGTTTTCTAAAGTAATCATTTATGCTTGTTTAAAGTGTATACATTGCAGATCACGCCCAGAAAGTCTAAGTTAGCAGTACAGCAAGGGCCCAGAAAACTGTACTCCATGAGGTCATTGTTCTGCTGCAAAAACTCTTATAAAATTGTATCCACAGCAGACACTCTTTCCATCTTCATATGCTATGTCATTTGGGCATTGTGCAAATCAGGTCAATAAACTGATTGCATTTAAAAATTTTCCTTGACTATAGAGCTGTTAAAATAAAAATTTTTTGTGCCAAAAATACATTTAATAGTCACTTATTTCATCTCCATTACAAAAATTATCTCCAAAGTTACCTTCAACATATTAATTAACAGAAAAGAGTAATCAAACATATTACAATATTCACAATAGAATATTCTCCCCCCAATACATTCAACATTTTCCTTGACATTTTGCAACCAAGAGTTAAAAACATGGGAACTTTACATCATTTAAAGATTCGCAAGAGTGAAACCACAAAGAGTACCTGTCCCTGGAGTGCCTGGGTGGCTCAGTGGGTTAAGTGTCTCCCTTGGGCTCAGGTCATGATCCCAGGATATGATCCCAGGGTCCTGGGATCGAGCCCCATGTTGGGCTCCCTGCTCAGTGGGGAATCTGCTTTTCCTTCTCCTCTGGCCTCTGCCCCCTCCCCACCGCCTCATGCTCTCTCTAACAAATAAATAAAATCTTTAAAAAAAATACCTGTCTCTCACGTTGATTATGCCAATGGTGACCCCTAATCTCCTTCCAGTGTTAGAAAGCAATGAACTAGCCTGTATGCACTTGTCGGTTTACAGGCCCATTTGCATGAAGACGCTGAAAGCTTAATTTATTCCTGGTGTAATTTGAGAGCTACCTCAATGATTTCACCTATTTGAAATGCACCAACTCTTCCAACTTTGAGCACAACCAGATGGGGAAAATGCTGAAGCAAACCTGGTTTGAATATGTAAAGCACCAGGCACATGACAGGTTTGATTATAGTTATCGAAGAGTCAAACAAGGTACTAGCTTATGTTTTTAAACCCAATTATTTACCATAACTCTAATGTTCATTTTGCAGTGAACATCAACCTAAAATTTTTATGAGATAATTTATAAAAGAGACTAATAGGTTATTTTGTTAGTTCAGCCTAGATATACAATACTTTAGCCTGAAAAATAAAGAATGGGGCAGAAAGCTGGAGAGTTAAATAAAACATCTATACTACAGAGTTTCTGTGTCAAGGCTTTGTTTCCTGACCTGGCAATTGTTAAAAAATCACCTCAGAAATGAAGTCACCCAGCTGCTTTATAAGACCTCAGGAATTGGAAAGTCTATCACTTCCCATGGTAATCTCCTTTCAGCTTTAGGATAAGAAGGACTTATTTATTCCTAATAAAATTCTGGCTGAGATTTAGGTTCAGTTTCTCCTGCTCCACAAAAATTTTGAATAGCTAGTCAGTCTTCTATTTAAAATAACTCTTCACACGTTGCGATAAATTCTGTCCCCACTCGTTAGTAGCTGTGGGACATTGGGAAATAATAAAAATAGACACTACTGCAGCAGAAAAAAAATGTTAAATATGATTTTTTTGTACTTCTTAGGCTTTAAAGAATTTTTGTTTGTGTTGATTTAGTTCATTATCAAAACAATCTAATGAGGATACTTTAATCACCACGGGCTAGTGTGTTATATGTCAAATGATAGAGGAAGATGTGATAGAACAAACAAAAAACAAAACACAAAAAATCTACCTGCTTACAGCCCAGTAGTTATAAAGATAAACTGAGATAATAAACATGAAATGCTTTTAAAAGTAATAAAGCACTCTCAAGGGCAAGGTCGTAACATATATAATAATATACTTACTCTTTTTTTCTTATTCTACTGCAATACATTTACCCATCCCATAGGACTTTCTTCCATTTTATTCCTAATTTTTCTCTCTGGATCATGTGTATTTTAAAAATATATTAAAGAAACTAAGAAAAGCAAAATTAATTATAATAACTCACCAAGAATTTCATGCCAAGAACAACAACATAATCACACTCAATTCTTATATGTTAATCTCTGATATTTACTTCTCAATATCCTATATTTCTTCTTTTTTTAAGTGAAGAAAGACTATTAACTTTTATAAGTCTTAGGTTTACTAAGATTTTATTTTTCTGCAATGTAGTTTCCACGTCTTTCTCAACCTTCTTGATAAAGTTTATTTCCATATCCCATATCCTTCTTTTACCTTCCACTAGTGACTTTGACCTGGTGCTTAATAAAGCATTTCTCTAGTTTAAGGCAATTTACATCTTAGCCAATATTCCTATGTCTATCATTGCGGACCCGTAATAGGAACCCAGTAAGTCTCTGATGAATGCATGAATGAATACATTTTAAAAATTATCTTTCAAAATTTTAACAACTCAATGGAACCTGGGTTGATGAATCAACACTCGAGCACACAATTTTTTTCAACTTCCAGTAAAGTCCCAGGTGTAATCTTTTCATCAAATGTCCTGGATGCTGACTAGCTCTTTGTTGGAAAACTGACAAAGTGTGTTCCATGTGCTTTGTGTATATTAGCTCACTAATTCTTCCCTACAACGTTATGAATTTGTGCGGCAATTGACGCAGAGCATGAAGCAATTTGTTCAACAAGATCCAAGAACTAATAAGTGGTAGAATCAAAACGTACACCCAGGCACACCAAACCCACACTTTTTAAGGTTTTTGTTAATGAGAAAACTACTTTTAAATCTCTTTATTTTAATAGCATTATTTGAAAGTAAAAATTTACATTAATTGCCACTGAAAGTTTCTCAAAACCAGTTCAAATTCTATTTTATTAGGGTGATTCCTTGTACACAATCATGCAAAAGACAGTCCATTCCCACGGTCTCTCTTTGCTCTTTCATTTAGCAATTCCTCCTCAATATGTGTGCAGTTATTCTGAGGTCTCTATTACTAAACACAGGCTAACTTAAGTCGCAATCTTGCTAATGTTTTGACATTTTCTACAAAAATGCTTTCCTAAAAACACCTACCTGAAATTACCAATTAACGTTCTTGACTTGAAACAGAGTAAGAGAGAGATTCTTCTATTTAGCTTTGGAATCACAAAGCACTTTTAGCAATTTCGACCATAAATTTTTATATGAAGAATCTAATATTTCTCAGAATTTCTTTGAACAGGATATAGGCATGCTGTGACATTTATGAATACACTATTCTAAGGAACTATAATTTTGTACGCTATATAAACAAACATTACATGGGAACATAATGCAATTAAACTTTACAGTGTGCATTTACCAATAACTTTCCAGATATCATAGACTTCTCTCGAGGAAAAAAAGATGCCATGTTCCTACAGATACTATAGATATCATTTGTTCTATAAGAAACTTAACCTTTTTATACGTTAGCTGTGGATAACAGACACAAAACATTGAGAGATAGCTCCGTACCTGTTTTATTGGAAAGTCTAAATGACACCATCTTATCAGGAATATTACATACATTCCTCACTGAAGCAATGCAGCTATAATTAGCATAGTCCTGAGGTCGAAGATTCTTTAATTTTAAGATCTTGGTTTCACCCTGAAAATGGAGAAAAGGTCATTAGAAAAAGTCAATGGTAACCAAAATGAATGAATGAAAGAATGAAAGAAACATGACATTATGTGGTATTAATCATATTATTATCAAAATGTGGCAGATCGTCTTATTTTTTAAGGAAAATGCCCTAAAAAAAAAATAAAACAAAACAAAAGAATTTAAAAATAACACTGTGATGTGCCTGGAGATAAAAGCTAACAGACTACAATGAAAATTCATAACGTTTTCTTTGCAAACTATCTTCCTAGGGGGAGAATCTGTTTCTGGTGGTAGTTATGCAAATTATTGTTCAAAGATCAGAACAGTGTACTTAATAATGGAGTTTATTCAACAAATACTGCAATCTATGCAGACTTCAACATGAAATGTTTTGAAAGGAATGCATTCTGAAGAAGAGCCAATAAATGAAACACTGTTGGTAGAACAAAGTTATGGAAGTCAATCTAATGACAGACAGTTAAATATATATACATAAATATTTTGTGTATATGTATCAATGACAGATGACAGAGCATTCATGAATGTTTCCAAATCATTATTGTTTTTGCAATTTTATTTTTCAGGAGTTCAATGTCTATATCTTCCAGGTAAATCTGCAGAACTGTAGACAGACTCAAATCAGGCAAGTAGCCAGAAATATCTTACAAATTCTTGATGAGTCACGAAAGACCATGTAAAACATTGAAATTGTTCAAAGGGTAAAAGGACAAACAAACAAACAACAACAATAAAAATTAAAGGAAAAAAACCTGTCCAATTTAAAACCGAGCTTTTGAGATTTCGTTACTTTCTAAGTTCATTATTGCACCTTCTCAAAATATTCCTCTCATAAGTAACTTAATTATGGAAATGGTAAACAGTATCCCAGTAAAATTATATTTGGTATAGCAACTTTCAAAATGTCATTTTTTTTCCAAATAACATCTATATATAAACATGTGTAACAATATTCAAATCCTAAAAATGCAATATTTTCAGAAATACACTCTTCAAAAGGTTTGGAATACTTAGTAACAAGACATAAAGGCATTGCTTGCTCATTTGCAGGAAAGCTTGTTCACACATAGTCCTGGACACCTAGTTTTTCAAATGTGTCAAATAAATCTCTCCTTCAGTATGCAAAGGGCACCGTGGCCACAGTTCAATTCGTTCACTGTCAAAAGTTGGTCTTAAACCAGTTACTTTCCCCAGTGGGCTAAGGAATAATCTTCTCTTTCAATTTTTTCTTTAGGAAAGACATTGTATTTTTTCTATATAAACAAAAGCAAATACCTCCCATATGAATATTCATAGTCAATGTGTGTGTTTCTAGAACTTATATTTAAAACATGCTCTCAGTGCATTATAGAGTTCTCATTTATATTAACTAAATACAATACCTAGAAAAGTATGTGCTTAGTTAGAAAGCACGGTTGAAAGAAAATGTTATTCTAGAACCAGTTGACTCAGGTAATTTTTGAATGATATGATATATCTTACTACTTCTAACTCTGTGACTATTATTACTTAGATTTCTTCACATTTCTTTCTCCTCTCAACACTTACCTGTTTGTATTCCCTGGAACTGTTTGTCCCATAATTAATTTTGAGTTATAAAATTCCCCTAGGTTATTTTTTTTAAAGATTTTATTTATTTATTTATTTGAAAGAGATAGACAGCCAGCGAANACACTTACCTGTTTGTATTCCCTGGAACTGTTTGTCCCATAATTAATTTTGAGTTATAAAATTCCCCTAGGTGATTTTTTTTAAAGATTTTATTTATTTATTTATTTGAAAGAGATAGACAGCCAGCGAGAGAGGGTACACAAGCAGGGGGAGTGCNTAGACAGCCAGCGAAAGAGGGAACACAAGCAGGGGGAGTGCGAGAGGAAGAAGCAGGCTCATAGCGGAGAAGCCTGATGTGGGGCTCGATCCCATAACGCCGGGATCACGCCCTGAGCCAAAGGCAGATGCTTAACTGCTGTGCCACCCAGGCGCCCCTCTCCTAGGTGATCTTATCCTTGCTACTACAAGTCCTATCTTCCTGCCCCCCTCCTCAAATCTATATCTCTATTCCAGAATTCTCCCTTAAGTTTCAGATACATAGACGAAATTTTTACCTCAATATGTCCATTTTGATATCTCACAGACACCTAAAACTTAATTAACATACCCTAAACTGTACTTTAGATCTATTCCTCTAAATTTACTCTTCCTTCTTTAATAACAAGAATCTTAGAGTTTCATCTATTTCTTATTCATATATTCAGTATCTCCCTCTTAGATCCTTTTACTGATTTTGAAACATGTTAATTCTTGACCATTCTTTTTATTTATTTTTAAATGTAATGCTCTCCACCCTACATTCTGCTAAGAAATTCCTGATTATGCTTAGTATAGTTTAAGAACACAAGCAAGTGGGGTGCCTGGGTGGCTCAGTTGGTTAAGTGTCTAACTCTTGGTTTTGGCTCAGGTCATAATCTCACAGTCATGATCTCAGGGTCTTGAGATCAAGCCCCATATGGGGCTCCACTGGGTGTGGAGCCTACTTAAGATTCTCTCCCACTCTCTCTGCCCCTTTCCCTCCCCGCTCAAATAAATAAAATCTTTTTTTTTTAAAGATTTTATTTATTTATTCGACAGAGAGACAGACAGCCAGCGAGAGAGGGAACACAGCAGGGGAGTTGGAGATGAAGAAGCAGGCTCCCAGGGAAGCCTGATGTGGGGCTCAATCCCAGGACTCCAGGATCACGCCCTGAGCCGAAGGCAGACACTTAATGACTAAGCCACCCAGGCACCCCAAATAAATAAAGTCTTAAAACACACACACAGACACACACACAGACACACACACACACACACACAAGCATAATGATCTGCAACCAGAATTTTTTTTTAAATATGAAAATCTGATCATGCCATTTCTCTGCTTAAATCACACCGATGACTTAACTATTGTTGTTAAAGTGAACACAATATCTATTAACATGATGGTCCACCCCATATAGTCTATTCTCCTTTCCTCCCCAGTCTCATCTCATTCTCTTAGTGCCTTACATCCAGCTTCCTTCTATCACAGAAACTTTGCACATGCTTGGTTCTTCATCTCTCTATGCCTTAACAATTTCATCTCATTCTTAGATCCCAATACTCCTTACTTGCACAGGTAAGCCATGCCTCACCTTCTGGAAGAGGAGAAATCCCTTTTCATGAAGTGTGCTTTTATCTCTTTATAATACATTTTCATTTTTCCATTTATTTCAAGAATGGATTTATTTTCTGCCAGACTCATCCCCTTGCCAGTAAGTATCTAGGGGGCAGTGATTATGTCTGTCCTGCTCTCAGTGTTATGTTCCAAGCACCTAGCGCAGGACTTAGCATAGGAGAGACACTTTGTAAATGAATACTTTTTCAATTAAAAGTGCTATAACTACCTATATTTCACCATTCAAGGCTTTGCTTTGCACACGTTTATTTCTCCAGGATTATTATCGGCTTGGCGCCCAGTATGAATTCAATAGATGCTAATGTATGTATAGTCAATATTCTAAAAGCAATCATACGGTAATAATGATTCTCAAATACATACAAAGGAGAAACAGTGTCATTTAGATGCATATTTAGTGATAAAGTCTCTTTATTCAGAGTTAATTATATTCTGCCAGTACTTGTTTCTGTTTCCACTGACAAATTATTTTTATTCCATATTTTTAAAATAATATTTCAACACTCCACTGAAACGGCACCTACTAATGTCATTAATGATACTTTGTTACAATTCAATAAGTCTTTCTTCTTTATGCCCCTATACTTCTCTGTTTATTTGTAACACGTTAGATTGCCTCTGCTACTGTGACAGCCCTACAGGTAGGTAATTGTTATATCATAATCTAGTCACTTCTTAGTTGTTTTCCATTTCATTTTCTATCTACTGTGCCAATTTNATTCTTGACCATAGTCTGCAATCTTCTACTAATATATTCCCAGTGGAATATGATCCATTGTCATAGTTTTAACGAGCACCAATGTATAGGTTCCTGACAAATCTCTAAGCAAAACAACAACAGAAAAAATACACTTGGAAAAAAATCACCAATTGTATTAAAATTAATAAAATCGAACTTCTCCAATTTTCTTCCTGTCCTTTTAACTGCAATATTGGTTAGCAATTACGATCTAGTACTGGTATTTTCCCCCACTCTGGATCTCTCAAGATAATGGATCCTGTAGCTGGATCATTCTGTAGCTGCCACAGACATGCCTTCATCATGCCATGTCCATGCCAGAAAACTCTACTTAATTCTTTGTGATTGTTATTTTTTTATGTATTTATTTATGTCATTTATTGGCTTCTATTTTTCCTGCATTACCCACCCCCCTTCAAAAAGAAACCACAGAAACCACCTCATACTTTGCCAATGAACAAGTTAGATTTACCTCTTTTTTTTTTTTAAGATTTTATTTATTTTTGTGACAGACAGGGAGAGAGATAGAAAAGGAGAGAAAGAGAGCACCAGCAGGGAGAGCGGCAGGCAGAGGGAGAGGGAGAAGCCAGCTCCCTGCTGAGCAGAGAGCCCAACACAGGGCTCAATCCCAGGACCCTGGGACCATGATGGAGATTTTAATCAGTAGGGCATACGATGTCATATTAAACAGTGAGTTCACTCTAACACTCCATTAGACTGGCTGCACTACCTATTTTCTCTTCTGATGTTCTTTTTAATGCAAGCCACCATTATTCTCCCATAATCCAGACTCAGAAGTCATGGCATCATTCATTTTTTACTGTTTCTCATTACCCCACATTCAGTGACATCAAGGGCTTTAGATTATTCTTTAATTTTCTTTTCATGAAATGACCTTTCTTTTCCAATCCCACAGGCATAATATTTGCTTTAGACCTTTATCTTTGATTTAACAAACATTGCTTGAGTGCTCATTTTGGCTAAGGTACTGTACTGTCTCCTATGGAGAACTGCAGCTCTCCTTTATTCTAATCATTCCGTAGCTGCCACAGACATGCCTTCATCATGCCATGCCCATGCCAGAAAACTGTACTCAGCTCTCCTTTGAAACACCATTTCAAAAGCTTTAGTTTGTCATTTGAGACCCTATGCAGTCTAAGAAAAATTAATTTTTCCTTATTCCTCAAACTCCTTATTCCCACCAAATTAGTTTCATCACTATTCTGAACTATCTCTTTATAATATCCAACTCTGTCATCTTTAAAGAAAACACTCCCAGGGTGCCTGGGTGGTGTGGTTGGTTAAGTGTCTGACTCTTGATTTTGGCTCAGTGTATAATCTCAGGGTCCTGAGATTAAGCCCTGCGTTGAGCTCTCTGCTCAGTGGGGAATCTGCTTGAGATTCTCTTTCTCTCTCTCTCTGCCCCTCCCCCCCAAAATAAATAAATAAATCTTTAGGAAAAAAGAAAGAAAACATTCCCTACTCCTTGATATGAATCTTTTTCTGTTCCCATCTTAACCTAGGTGCAGTTTAAAAAAATTTGTACATATTCCATAGTCTTTTCTGACCTTCTCAATTAGAAGCAAATTTTCACTTTCTTTGGAACTTTTATTGCATTTTTATACTAAGACATCTATCTATTTATTTTTTATTTAAATTCTATCAGCCAACATATAGTACATCATTAGTTTCAGATGTAGTGTTCAACAATTCACCAGTTGCGTATAACACCCAACACTCCTCACTTTGCATGCCATCTGTTTATAAATCACTATTTAGTCTTTGCTTATGAGTTACCATTCAATAGTTGCCTTATGTTCTTTAACCGAATCGTAAGGCNATTAATAAAATCGAACTTCTCCAATTTTCTTCCTGTCCTTTTAACTGCAATATTGGTTAGCAATTACGATCTTGTACTGGTATTTTCCCCCACTCTGGATCTCTCAAGATAATGGATCCTGTAGCTGGATCATTCTGTAGCTGACACAGACATGCCCTCATCATGCCATGTCCATGCCAGAAAACTCTACTTAATTCTTTGTGATTGNTCCCTAGGATAGAGGATTCCTATTTCTATCACAATATGTGGTAAGAAATTTTTCATATTCATTGCTTAATAAATATTTGTTGATTGACAGAATACACTTAAAATTTGGTCTTTCACACCCATCATTTCGAAGAAATGTAGTCATAATATATAATCATAATGACTTTTAAAATACAAGGCAAAAATATAAAATCTATAAAAATTAGACTTCGTTCTTCTTCACTAAGCACTTCGTCCTTTGCTTATGTTGCTCTGTTTCTTATATCATCCAAATTACTTTCTCATTTCTCCACCCTTTCTATAAAACTTGTCACATTGATAATCAGATACTGATTCTTTCTCTGTAATTTTTCTTCATTTGAATATTTTCACACGGACTATTAGAAAAGATACATGGCCCACTCTCCTGCTCCTCCCTGTTCTTGGTAAAAAATAAAAAAATTATATGAAAAAAAAGCCAATTCCTTTAAATGTTATGCTAGTGACAGCACTTCCTGTCTGTCAAATATTAAGAAATAGCCAGTTTCTTGACTTAAAATTAACTATAACCATAGAGGGAACGATGTGCTTGGAAATTTTGTTTCTTGATCTTATGCTGCTAAGAGAGAATGATCTTTGATAAACTCAGCCTAAGTTGAAAATATTGCAAATTGAAAATGCATTTAATATACCTAATAAACCAAACAACATAAATTAGCCTAATCTACTTTAAATATGCCTAGAACTCTTCCATTAGCCTACAGCTGGGCAAAATCATCTGATATAAAGCCTATTTTATAATACAGTGTTGAATATCTCAGATAATTTATTGAATATGATACTGAAATAAAAAAAAAACCAGAATGGCTCTACAGGTATCAGTTGTGATCAGTTGGGTATCATCCTTATGATCACGTGGCTGACTGGGTGTGCTCTGGTCACTGACGCTGCCCAGCATCACAAAGACAGTATCTAATTGCATATCACTAGCCCTGAAAAGATCAAAATTCAAAATCTGAAGTATGGTTTCTATTGACTGTGTATCATTTTACCCCATTGTAAACTCAAAAAAGCATAAATTGAACCATCATAAATCGGGGACTGTCTGAATATGTTTTCTGTCATTCGCTTTGTATATTTTTTCGCTTTTATTTTGCTTTTTTAAAAAATTATATATTTGCATCGATCTGTCTTTTCCATTATATGAGATAACTTCACTTTATGTTCCACCCCTCATTTGTGCAGTGCATGTTGTCAATTCAGTAAAGATTGCTGACTAGAAAAAGAGCCAACTCATTGTCTTGCACATAAGCTTTCAGTAAACATTGTTTAACCATATTGACTCAAGTAGTAATAGGTATAAAAAATTCTTAACATTAGGGGAGGCTGAAAGGTAGATCTATAAATCTGAGTTAGGGGCCATCCATAGAATAATAGTCAGTTATGAATTAGAAAATGTAAATGGGAAGTAAGCCACAAGGGAAAGAAATCTATAAAACAATAAGATACATCTGAACCAACAGCAATGATGCTCTGGCCATTAAAATATAGAGGTCACTACCATAGTGGAGGCATTTCTGAAATGTTTTGTGTACCGACATTTTTGTGGTCAGGAACATGGCTCGTGTTTATGTCATTCAAAAGTAAGAATACATATTAGGAAATAATATTGTTAAGGCTTAAAAAAAAATTCATGTTAACCATTGAGATGATTCCCACGACAAGTATGGTCCAATAAAGAATTAGAATGTGCACACAGCATATTCTAATTAATTCTTATGCAGAATGGAGCAGCAAAATGGGCACATGAGAAGAAAAGACAAAAAGAAAGAATAACTTTTACTGGGAACTCTCAATCCATGATATCTGAACAATTCAGCTACTATGGGACTGAAGAATTATTCTGGGTGAGCTAAGATAATTTATATCTAGTAATCAGGAAAACAAGGTACCATGATATGTGAACCTACCGGACAGCAAATATGTAAGATCAGGCAGCATGCCAAAGAGTGAGAGGGGCTAAAACAGACAAAGCCTATTGAAGGAATACAGAAAATAACATGCAGAGTTATGGGAGAATTTGAACCTTACCTACTTAATTAATTCACTTCATTCAGGAAATGATGAAGGCATTCAGGATGACCCTGTTCCCCTCAATAAACAGCTCCCAAAGTCCATAATATTCAAAAGAATATATAGCATAATGCATAACAAAACAGAAGATACCAATATATGTTTGCACATATATGCATATATGCTGTCAAATGGCACGTATGTGTACATTTGAATATATACATTTATAATGATTTAGACTTTACTACTTATAACTGGTTTTATCACATAACATTGATTTTATTCTTTTGCTCATATACATTTAATATTCTGTGATGATAGAAGGCTTTTTGCTTGTGAATTTCCATGATTTGTAAAAAGGAATTTTCAGTTGATTATTGTCTAATTGTATAATTAGTCTAATTAGCCTAATTATAACTAATTATGTAATTGATGTAAATATGTTCAGTCTTGTAATTAGATGGTGTAATTACAATACACAAGATGATGTCATGAACATCTTTACGAAACTTCTAGAAAAATAGCGAAAATGTGTTGAGTTCGTAAAATTTAAGTACATGTTTCTTTAACGTTGACCAAATTACTTGCAACACCTATATTTAAGCTTTTAAAACTATTTTTTGTAAATAAAATTTAAAAAGGGAGGCATTTTATATATTAGTCAGTGGCCCTTACCAATGTTGGCATTGTGCAGTGAAATACTATTATAGCACTATTTCTAAAATTCTTACAAAAGAAATTAGAACTTTTTAAATATTTATTTTCAGATATCAGGAAAAAATTAAAACTTTTTAATTCACAATCATTTTTCTATCTCTAACGACTAATTTATTATTAACTTATAAATTGACACTATGTGTTAGCTTACATCTTCAGTGTCGAGTGGAAGTATAAATGCATAATTTCCTCTTAAATTTATTACATTATGTTCTTATAAGGTTTGTCAGACTTAGGAACTCAGGCCAATTTTACCTCAGAAACATGAGCTGTATAAAAAAGCATAAATAGGATGGTGAAATGAATATTTGATTCAAATGAATGAAGAAATCCTATTTAATAAAAACAAGACATCGTTATTGAGGAACAAAACACAATATCCTTAAAAACTTATTTTCTAAAGTTAAAAAATAAGCACACTATGACCTGTAATGTGAATTATTCTACAATATAGTCTCGGTATACTGTCCCAACTTTACAGTCCACTTCACCACCTATAGCAATTACTGTTCCAGTCAACCAGAGAGACACCAGCCAAACCTGGAGATATTGTCTTCCTTCTGTATTATTAAAGGTACTATTGTTTCCACCTTGAATGCTCCATGGCATTATTGGGTGCCTCAATTTTGACAATGATTTTTACTTTGTATCATAATCATTATTTACCTTAAGTTCTCCCCATACATATCAACAAAGTTAGCAGAGGAGGAGCCATTCCTAGTACTTCTAGGAGAGTTCCCCATATCTTACACATAGTAGCTCTGTTATTTTAACTAGATCTTATTTACATTATGAAGCCCGCAAGGCCATAGGATCCGTGGAAATAATTTAAAATATTACTAAAGTACTCCAATGCAGATGATGTTAATATGGAAAGTTTTTCCATCATGAAATACACATGGTAGTTGATGGGAAACAACCATCCAAGAAATCAATAACACCTAAGAATTTTATATATACACAAATACACACATAAAAACACTAGCACAATAAGCAATAGGAAAATTAAATACCATTCCTATCTCATTACAAATGCCAGAGCCATTATAGGAAGGCAAATATATCTTGGGCAATATTTCAAGGATACAACAAAGAATTAATTTTAAATCTAGAGAAAATTTGATATGTAGACTAAACAATTAATGCCTTTAATATAATAACACAATTCTGGATAGTTACTTAGAAATGTGTGGGTTTATCTTCCAATGTAGAGATAAACAACTAGGTATGATAACATTGTAAATTAGAACCTACATAAAAATTGCATTTTGTCATTGTAAAAATAAAGACCACACGCTGTGTTCATTTTGCTGCTTTCTCCTGCTGGTCAAACATAATTCACAGTCCATCCAAATTTCCAAGGTGGTTAGAAACTACAAATGAAGATGTTGTTTCCCATCAAGGAGATTCATGGGCAAAAAAAAAAAAAAAAAAAAAAAAAAAAATGCCCTGAATTATGTTCATCTGTATTATAAAAATGTATTATAAAAATCCAGCCCTGGAACTCACAATCTATTATTCTAATTTTATCATTCAACAGAACTTCTATAGAAACCCTGCCTATTCTGTAACTCTCTGTATTTGAAGTCATATAAGACTAGTAATATTACCATAAGCACCAATTACATGCCTCCTGAAGAGACTTGAGAAGAGCTTCGAAATGGCAGCCCAGAAGGCCAAACACAGAACTCTGGCAATAGGCAGTGTATTGTTTTCTAAGATGTGGGCGTACACAGCAAACTTCACCGGTTCTTATCTCTCCATACTACCAGACAGATTTACATATATATGTCACCAGATTAGTCTCAGTGAACATTTGCATTTGGGCTTCCCACACAAAAGTAAACTGACTAGGCCCATTAAAAAAGAAACCCTGGGATTTCTAGGTGGTTGTTTACACCTGTCTGCCTTGCCCCTGAGATGTAATTTCTTTATAAGAAACTCTCCAGAATTTCTTAAGTAAACGGCCAGCTTCTATGCACTTATGATAAGTATGCATATACAGAAAGGGACTCAGAAGCTGTATCTTAAAAGTTGATGACTCTAAATAAAATTGGCTGGAAAATTTTACATATGCTCTCAGATTGTTCATAAAGCAATATTACACATGATAAAGCACTAAGATCAAACTGAGGGGGATCAAGTTTTTCTTTTGCTTTATTATAATACATTGCCAGTATCAGTCATCCTCAGTTCAGTAACAATCTCCTCAAACTAATCTACATATTCAACACAACTTTATTCAAAATCTTATCAGAATTTTGGTACAAATTGGCAAAATGATACTAAAATTTAATTGGAAATGCAAGGCTAAAATATCAAAATCAGTTTTGAAAAAGATGGATAGAGTTGGAAGATTTATTCTTCCTGATTCCAAGACTTATTATAAAGCCACAGTAATTAAGACAGTGTGGTATTGGCATAAAGACAGACATATAAATCAATGGAACAGAATAAATAGTTCAGAAATAGACCCTAATGTACAGGGCCAATTGATTTTCAATTTAAGTGCCAAAGAAACTCTGTGGTGAATGATCTTTTTAATAAATGGTGCTAGAACACATGTATATCTATCTGCAAAAAATGAACCTCAAACATTCCCTCACACCATAAACAAAAATTAACTCAAAATGGAAAAAAAAAGTTGGTGAATATAAGTGAATAATGATCGTTTCAAAGCACAAAATAATATCTTGTTGACCTTAAAATAGAATTAAAATACTAGACAAAAATAACATAAAATACAAAAAGGGTAAATATTGTTAAAGTATTCTAAGTTTCTATCATTACTGAGGAAGTCATTAAGTAATAATCAGGGATGCAAGGTGTAATTTTTAAGGTAACCAATAAAAGATACTAAAATAATTTAAAACTCCTAAATAGAGGAGTAAATAGAATAATTAAAAATATTTGATAAATCCAAAAGAAGGCAAGAAAAGAGGAAAGTAAAATAAAATAGGTGGGTCATGCAGGGAAAAAAAAAAAAAAGGATCAAATATACTAAAACCTAAGATCTGTCCCAACAGATTAAAACAACAGAATCTATATACTGATTCCAAGTGACATATAAAGACACGTAAAGTTTCGAACTAAAAAAGTGAATATTTACCATTTCCCCTCTACGCTCAAAAAAAACCAAATACTAACCAAAAGAGAGACAAACCAAGAAAACACACTCTTAACTAGAGAACAAACTGATGGCTACCAAAGGGGAGGTGGGTTGGGGGGATGGGTGAAACAGGTGATGGGGATCAAGGACGGTACTTGTGATGAGCACAGGGCATTGTATGGAAGTGTTGGATCACTATACTGAACACCGGAAACTAATACTGCACTGTATATTAACTAACTGGAATTTAAATAGAAACTTAAAAAAAAAAAAACTTGTTTAGTTAAATTAATGCCAGACAAAATGGACATTAAGGCAAGAAGCATTTTTGGAGGTACAAACAGACATTCTTAATGATAATCTATCAGGAAGTTATAATAATTCTGTATCTGTACATACTAATAATATACCTTTAACATATATAAAGCAAAAATTGATACAAATAAAGAGGAGATAAATCTACAGCCATCTTAATAGTTAACCTCTCTAAATAGTTTTTAAAACAGCAGACACAAAATTCAGAAAATACAAAGGAAATCTGAACAACACAATTAACACATGTGACCTATTTGAAACAAAACAAATGTGAAGTGCACATTCTTGAGCATGCACATAGATCATTTATGAAAGTAGACCTTAGGATTTAGCACAATGCAAGTCTCAACGAATTTCTAAAGGTTAAAATTGTTCAGAGTATGCTTTCTGCTACAGTGAAATTAGACTAGAAATTAATTAAAAACTAACTAGAAAATCACCAGCAGTTTGGAAACTAAATACATTAAGATGGATCCAGTTATAACATCATTCTCATTCACATTTCACTAAGCCTTCTTTAGTGGGTAAAGAGGGATGGAATTATAGAGAGTGACTCAAGAGTTCCTAGTAACTTGGACTCAGTTTTATTTGCACCACAGCTCGAAATCCAGACATCTCCATGGAAGTGTTGGCTCAACATTTAACACATATTTATTGAGAATCTTCCATGTGTCAGGCACTGTTCGAGTTGTTGGAAAGATAAGAGTCTCTATAATTAGTGAGTTTATGTCCAAACACACAAATGAGATAATTTGATTGATTCAGTGCTATGGGAAAAATAAAATAAAACCGGGTATTGGAAAAGTGTAACTGTGGGAGGGAAGGGATATTACTTCAGAGAGATCTGTCAGGGAAGCCTTTCTGAGGTGGCAAATCTTCAGTGTTCAGTAGCCCCCTGCCATATTACCTAAGCAAATATGAGGAAGAATTAATAACATGGAGACCCTACGCATGGACAAGGTTGGTTTCTAGGGATCGTGTGACCAGAACAGTGAGTGAAGTATAGATTAAGTAGAGAGAACAAGGCAGAGCAAAGTCAAACATGACCTAGGTCACAATACATTATTTGGATTTATTCTAAATATCTGAGAGCCACTGGAGGGATTAAAGCAGAAAAAAGATTTTATGAGATTTACATTTTTATTTATTTTTTGAGAGAGAAAGAGAGAGAGAGCATGCATGCGCACTTGCATGAGGGTGGGGGGGGGAGAGAACAGAGGGGGAGGGCAGAGGGAGAGAAAGAATCCCAAGCAGGCCCCATGCCAAGCAGGGAGCTCAATGCAGGGCTCAACCTCATGACCCTGAGATCACGACCTGAACTAGAACCAACAGTCAGAAGCTTAACCGACTGAGCCACCCAGGTGCCCCAGATTTATATTTTTAAATGATCAGGAAGTTGTTTGGGGTAAAAAAAAAACATGGCAGCCTGTTATTTCAATATTACAATATTCCATGGAGAGAGAATGAAAGTTGTGTGATACAGTTGGACTTGTGTATATCAGGCTTATACGACATAGATATATGTAGTATATCACCTGTGGTATGATGTAAAACTACTGATAATATTTTATCTAGGAAAAACCAACATTCTCTATGGCTGTAAGAACTAAATTGTCCATGTGCTGCTATTTAAGAGTTTCTATCAGATTGGCCTACAAAACACATTTGATGTTAACAAATTAAGTACATTCATAATGTAGAATTATTGAAGCGTTCTTCGCTGCAACATGAATTTTTAGGACAGATACAAATACATAATAGCTATTTCAGAGGGAGAGATAAGCAACACAGTCAAGTAACCAAAGGCAGGAAAGACATCTTTAAAAAGGAGCTAAACTGAAAATATCAACTACAGCAGGTGAGTCCAGAACACAGAACTTGCAAGAAAAGTCTGTTTGTTTCTTAAATACTTTTTAAGAGAACTGACTTAGATGGTCTAACCAGCAGAGTCATGAGCACAGCCACCACAGAGAAAGACTGTGTAATACAGCACAGTAAAGGCTGATACTCATATACAAGGAAGTATCAGTACTGAAATGTTCAGATTAAAAAGTTGTTGTTTTCTCATAAAAGAATGGAGGAAGAGAAAATAAAAATTACCTTTACAAGGCAGGAACAATAGCTTTAAGTTTGAGAGCTCGCATAAGATTTTTTTTAGAGCAGCTAACAGAAACTAGAAACAGATTCAAAAGAATGAATGAAAAGTTTCATTGTGCTTGTTTAATAAACAAATCCCTAATTATTTTGAAAGTATAATCCCCCCCCCCACAGTTTGGACAGGGCCCATGTGTACATGTCCAAGAGATCAGACTGTCCTACAGGTAAGAAATGGCTATACAGTGTTACCTCAGTACCTGTAAAAGTTATCGTGTTTCACAAGATTCTAGAGGAAAACATGTTTTCTAAATTTTAATAAGATACACATTCTAGGCAACCTATGGAATAGAAGATATTTGCAAATGACATATCTGATAAAAGGTTCGTATCCAAAATACATAAAGAACTTTTAAAACTCAACACCCAAAAAACAAATAATCCAAATAAAAAAATGGGCAGACACATGCCCATTTCTCCAAAGCAGACATACAGATGGCCAAGAGACACATGAAAAGATGCTTATCATCATTTATCATCTCAGAAATGCAAATCAAAACCACAATATGATATCATCTCACATCCATCAGAATGGCTAAATTCAAAAACACAAGAAATAGGTGTTGGAGAGGATGTGGAGATAAAGGAACACTCATGCACTGTTGGTGGGAATGCAACCTGGTGCAACCACTGTGGAAAACAGTATGGAGGTTCCTCAGAAAGTTAATAATAGAACTACTTTATGACCGAGCAATTGCACTTCTGGGTATTACCCAAATATAAGAACACTAATTCAAAGGGATACATGCACCCCTGTGTTTATAGCAGCATTATTTACAATAGCCAAGATATAGAAGCAGCCCAAGTGTCCATCAACTGATGAATGGATAAAGAAGATGTGGTGTATATATGATGGAATATTACTCAGCCATCAAAAAGAATGAAACCTTGCCATTTACAAGGACACTGATGGAGCTACCGAGTACGTAAGTGAAATAAGTCAGAAAAAGACAAATACTACATGATTTCACTCATGTGAAATTTGAGAAATTAAACAAGCAATAGGAAAAAAATAAGAGAGAGAAATTAAGAAACAGACTCTTAATTATAAAGAACAAGCACATGGTTACCAAAGGGAGGTAAGTGAGGGGATAGATTAAAAAGTTGTGGGGATTAAGGAAGGCACTTGCTGTGATGAGCATGAAGTGATATATGGAAATGCTGAATTACTCTATTGTACACCTAAAACTAATATTACACTGTTTGTTAACTGGAATTAAAATAAAAACTCAAAAAAACCCAACATGCATATTAAAAAAAATTGACAATAGAAAAAAAAAATGGTAGGTGATCATTTATCTGATTTCTGAAACTTAAAGGCACCCAAGCAACTAAATACTGCTAACAAATATTTTGTTAACTTTCTAACTAAGCAAATAAATAATACTAGTAAAAACTGAAGGATGAATTATAGTATTGCAGAATGTTTTTGGAAATTATGATACTCTCTGTTGATAGAAAGCAATTGATTCTGCAATAACTGGAGTCAGGAGAGGGTCAGGTCAAAACAGGTTGTATCATGGTAGTCTCAGTATGCAAGAATGATTTTCAGAGCTTTATATCTTGGCAAGTCCCAGCTGTTCTATACCTTCAAATAGCAATATATAAGTATATGCGATGTGTTCAGATGTTTTTGTATAATCATGCATTCTTCCACAGTTAATATCTAAATATTGGCAATTATATTCATTGAAAGAGGTCAGGACTCTGAAACTGCAAGTAAATGGTTTACTATATAAGGAAATATATTTAATGGTGAAAAAATGAGATGCTGGGAAATTTACAAACTCAGGACGACCTTCCATTATTACAGAGTTGAGAAGTGAAACGTATATTTATCTTTAATATTTTGTACTAGAATATTCATATTATATAAAATTTAGTTGTATATTGTCCTTTAACAGTCACATGATATCTCAAAAGCTACAGATAATGTGGTCAAATCCCTGTTTACCTTATTATCTATATTTTTTTCAAATTGCTATTCATGGGCATAATTATTTTGAATATTTTCCATAGACATTTAATTTAAATGTTTTTCTTTGTTAATTAGGTTTGTATTCCTTTCTAGTCACCAGAAAAGAGCACTCAAATAGTTTCACAAATTGCAGTGTCTTCCTCAAGAATTACTAATTCTCTACTCTTGATATATATTATAGAAGAATATTTCATATCATTCACTCCATGTAAAATTAATTCAATTTTTTTATTAAATAAGTTAATGACTCATTAGATAGTTTAGTTTTTATGTAATTAAGGCTCTATTATTAAGCTAAGTCAAAACCCAAAATGAACAAAAGAAATCAAAGACTTTCTCCTAAAACCACAGCCAAATGGATTTCAAATAGATTTCCTCATTCCTTTAAAATGTATTTGCCAGGGCACCTGGGTGGCACAGTGGTTAAGTGTCTGCCTTCGGCTCAGGGCGTGATCCCAGTGTTATGGGATCGAGCCCCACAAGGCTCCTCTGCTGTGAGCCTGCTTCTTCCTCTCCCACTCCCCCTGCTTGTGTTCCCTCTCTTGATGGCTGTCTCTATCTCTGTCAAATAAATAAATAAAATCTTTAAAAAATAAAATAAAATGTATTTGCCATTGCAAATAGGAAACTCGAAATCTCTCCCTTTAAGAAATATTTTCCACAAAAAACAAAGCAGTCAGCAAATGTAAAATTATGTACTTTATAGTGAAACCTAAGTAAACCTATGTATAAAGAAATGCAAGTTAGGATACATTAACATTTTTTTTTCCAAATATTAACATTTTAAATTTAACTACCACATAAAAAATTAACACATTGTCTTTTACTATTTGAGTTATCTTATCTTTCAGTCAAGAACATGCTGTTTTTTAAAAGGTCAGAGTTGGAGAGACTCTTTTCAAATAGACATACTATTGCATGCTACCTGAATTAGGAACATATTCCAGCAGAATGGGGTACAAATACCTGAATTCCTACCTGGGTAAAGAAGGGTTCATAAATCTCAACTCCTTTATCAGATCCTTGCAGTAATACCTCCTGACCACGTCTCCAGCTGTACCGAACAGGTGGATTGGAATTGGCCACGCACCGGAGGAACACGGTTCTCTCATAGTAAAACTGTTCTTTAGCTTCACCTATACTCTGATGAACGGTTACTACCGGGTCATCCAAATCTAAAAAATAAATAAATAAATAAAAATAAAAACAACCAAATGACACTGTTATGAATTATATGGCTTTCACAAGTATTACACATATAAAACCTAACCAAGGTACATTTTCATAGTCGACTTTATTGCTTATCACTAGACTCATTTTTTTTCATTTAGTTTATCGAACTTGTCTACAGAAAGTTCCAATGATAGGCAGTAAAGACAAATAATAGCTGTTTCCTAAGGTCTCTGCTGGTTGAGACAGTACAAATGACTGTGTATTTCCAACAGAGCTCCATGAGAGAGATCGGAATCCAAGACCCTCAAATTCAAGAGATTAGCCAAAACAATGAAACATAATGACAGGGAAATAAATACCAAGCAGCTCAACTGACTCCCTTCACGTACCTCTTTTCCAAACATTTATAACTGATATATTTAAAGCAATCAAAGAATTACATTTACAAATTCTTATCTTTATAGTAAGAAAACATGGTCTTACACTGGCTTAGGTTTTTCCTTCATCTCAGATTTTTGCAGATTATATTCGCTAATTTGAAATGTGCTAACAGGCATTAATATTTCTACTTCTGGATATGGGGACTGAATTTTTGCCATCTTACATGCATTCTAAAGAAGGGATATATACCACAGTGGTTAGTAAACATTTCCTGGAAACAAAACAAAACAAAACAATAAATAAGTATCTTTGGCTCCGTATGAACTTGGGTTCCTACAGTCTTTCTCTCAACTGCCTGTTCCTACCGCTGTTGTGTAAAAGCAAAGACAGTAAGTAAATGAATGGATGAGGAACGCTGCTGAGTTCCAGTAAAACTATTTACAAATGCAGGGGCCTCAGTCAGGTTTGCCTCATGGGCCATCGTTTGCCATAGATTGCCAATCCCTGATTTACCGTATTCCAGGTTCTTTCATTAAGAGAAAAAGAAATTAAGAGGTGAACTTGCCTTAAAACAACAACTATATTGTGTATTTGAAAGTTGCTAAGAGAGTAGATCTTAAAAGCTGTCATCACAGAAAAAAACAACAAGAAAAAAATCAGTACCTATGCATGGCAATAGATGTCAACTAACTTATTGTGCTGATCATTTTGCAATAGGTACAAATATCGAATCATCGTGTTGTACACCTGAAACTAATACGTCAATTATAGCTCAACAAAAAAAAAAAAAAAGGAAAAAAATAACAAGTTCTTGGTTCCATGTGCTAATATAAACTTAGCATATAGTTACTAAGTGTGCTATAAACATTAGCTGTATTTAAATATTAATTTCACCC
Organism: Ailuropoda melanoleuca; assembly: GCF_002007445.2. Classification (NCBI taxonomy): domain Eukaryota; kingdom Metazoa; phylum Chordata; class Mammalia; order Carnivora; family Ursidae; genus Ailuropoda; species Ailuropoda melanoleuca. The sequence continues at coordinate 22,877,969 of NC_048237.1, forward strand.
AGGTTTGCCCTTTTTGGCTTTGTAACTGAAAGATTGCTTAACATTTGTGGTCTTTAATTTCCTTATTGATAAAATGGGAATAATAATGGTACCATACTATTAAGGCTGTTAGAGAATTTAGTGAGCTTAGTCCTTAAAGCCTAAGGCACATAGTAAATCCTCAATAAAAGTCAGCTATTATTATTACTGTTATCATTATTGGGGTTCCGTTTAGACTTCCATTAATTCTATGTTGTTTTCTTACCTTATCTGACCAAGTCAGAATGCACTCAACTCTCATTTTAAATAGATAAAAGTGTCATTTTATCATCTGTTCAGGGTAGCAATTTTTTCTAAATGACAAATACTTTCAGGTGAACACTGAAGGGAAGCTACAATATTATATAAACATAAGAATAGTGGGGTGTGTGAGCAGATGCTACCCTGACCATTTAAAAGGCACTGTTCTTTAGAAAAGATTCTTTCTGATGCATTAAAATAATAAAAAGCCAACAAAAGTAGTGAAGTGATAGCTGCCCTAAGGAATCAAAGAACAGAATCCCAAATGTGCCCAGTGTTACAAAAGGTTTTTCCAAATGTGATTTGCTTGACAGCCCTACTTAAATTTCTAGGTCTGCAACGTTCTTTTTTTTTTTTTTTCACAACATTAGAATCTTTTCACAGCTACCTCAAGGCCTCTAATTATAGTAGTATAAATTTACAGAACAACTGCTGCTTTTTTGGTAAAGTTTAAGGAAATTTCAGTTTCAATTCATTCTATTAGCTGTGCAAGGATATATGTTAACTGGCTTTAATAGTCAGTGTACTTAGGGATACCAGCATCATTATCATGAAACATTTAAAGGCCTTTAAAATCTACGAAATATTTGCTTACTTGGTGATTAGTCCTTCACATACAAATTAAATCCTAAAGAAAATTGATTAGGTGAATTCAGCCTTCGATATTTGAAAAAAAGATATTGCGAGTTGACTGTAAACAATTTATTTTTTTTTCTTATTCAAAACATAATTTCTTTTAGTCACAGTCTCATTTTTAGAAGATACGAGCTGTGTTATGTTGTAAAAACAAAATTCTGAAGCCAGGAAGTTTAGGAAGAAAACAGAATTGGATGGTGATCAATGCAACAATGGTGACTGTCCTTGGATCCCAAAGAGTTAATGTCATTGTACTTTACAGCATCCATTTATTGACCTATACGTAGCTCTTTCCTTTTCGGGGGGTGGTGTCAATAGGCTCAGTCAGGAAGAGACCGAACCTGAACAAACATTTAAACATGCTCTTCTCTGATCTACATAAGTTTTGGGTCACTGTCCTTCTGAGAATTCAATCCTGTGACAATGGCTTACTGAACATTGTATTGGCAGAATTATCCGTTGGATTCACCCATGTTTAGGAATTTCTACTTCACAAAGCTCCTAAATGATACTTTTTTTAGATTTAAGAACAAACATGACAAAGACAAGATATCTTCGAGAAAAGTCAAATAATGGCATGCCTAAAAAATATATTTTACGCATGTGTAGGTGTGTGCAGAAATACATATACACTTACATATAGTTTAATATACATTCATATACATCACCTAAAACAGTATATATGTTTAATATAAACTCTATACAGTTATTACTGAATGTATCCCGACTATGTGTATTTACCATAGGTCAGGTTTCTTGGAAAAGAGGCTCTGAGACAGCATTATGTGTGCAGGAAGTGTACTGGGAAGTACCTTCTAGATTAACACTCTGAGTGAAAGATTTAGGATTGCTGGGGAGGAGAGTTGAGCTATGGCGCAGTTGCAGCGAAGGTCTCTGCAGCTTAGAGAAGTGATGGAGCTGTAATATCTCAGAGCTGTCCTGCCCTAAGGCAAGAGAGCTAACCCTTAGACATCACCCCGCCCCCATCAAGGAGTCCTTGCCTGTGTGCTATTCCTACCTAGGGGGCACGACCTTGGGAGGGATAGCTCTGTTTGGTTTAGCGTAATTTCTGAAGAAGGATTTAGCTGCTAGCCCTTAGCTGCTAGAATGCTCAGTGGCTGGAGGACGAGTCCTTCAGTACAAGGAAGGAAGCGGTCTGGCTGGTGCTCTGAAACATCTGCTTAAACCCACTTTCTAGGGATGATAATTCACTCTGGGAAAAGCTACTCCACGATGCTGGTTAACCACCTTTCCTGGGAAAACTATCACAGAAACTGTGGTGAGATGATACTCATCATCTCTTTCTACTGTTACCAGTCTAAACTGCTCTCATCCTGGGCTAGTACGCCTTTTGGTGTAAGTAGGTTACCTACTGAAGTTACCAGACCTTTGTCACTGAGGATTTTGAGCCCCGGGTCAGCATGTTCTTCTTTACTGATGCACTTATCTGTTTACCCCAAAATTGGTCAGGAGAATACCAAGAAATGATTCAGTGGATTATCTGGGTATCAACATAATACAAACTGTCTCACTCTGTAACTATAGTCCTACCTCCAGCTGATCATATGGGCCAGTTAACATCCTCCAGGCTGGCGATTCCTCTTATCTCCTATTCCCTAACACAGGAAGCCTAAACTAAATGAGTAGCAGCCATGGCTTAAAGATTAATGGGGCTCCTGCTGTTTCACTTAATAGAAGCTTTTTTTCTCTTCTGAGAACTAGGACTTCTAAACTGGCAGAGCCCAGAGTTGCAGGAAGGGAAACACAGATTCCCCAAGGGGGTCACTGAATGATGGTAGTAAGTGGGGTCAGTCCTTGGTTTTGAACCTATGTATTCTACAGCAAAAAAGAAAAAAAAAAGCATTATATAGTAATGGTCATTGATTTTAGAATGCATACTGTATCTCAGAGCTTAGCACTCCTTCCTTACCAGCCATTACCTGAGACTCAGTTGCCCCTCCAAAAGCCATTCTATCACTCTAGTAAGTTGGCATTTTTAGGTAATAAAGAATATATGACCAGAGAACCCCATGGCAATGTTCCCAATGCTATATACCTTCACTGCTGCAAAATGTGCTTTTTATCCCATGAGTGGTTAGAGGGGATCATGTGTTAAGAATAAAACATTCTAAAAGCCCTTGTATAGGGCTGCTGCTGACTGAGGTCAGCATAAATATCCATACCCAGAATCCATGTCAAAATCAGTTAAAATGATGCACTATCATTTTAAGGGGAAAAAAAGGTTTAACTAATAAAACCAACTTGCTACCAAGGGACTGGTTGGAATTTTGAAGGCTAGTACTTTTACCGTGTCAAATGTTGGTCTCTGTTGTCCAGGTTAGATATTCATAGTGGTGGTAGATACATCAGCCTTCATGGGAGAGGATCCATGGCTCAGGCTTATGCATAACCTCTGTCCCCACTATCATGGCAATTCTGTTCACAAGCCTATTGTGCTAGTTATGAGAAGCCAGGGACAGAAGCTGGTTGTTATCCACTGTCTGCGGCTACTCTGTCTACTCCATTGTTCTGTGCTTCTGTGGTGGGTATTTTTTTGGTCCTCAATAATATTCACTCTCATAGGTCCATCAACATACTCGAACAGATCTCTTTCCACACGACGTGGTTGACCAGGGACACCGCCCAAACCAAATTTCTGCCCCCTGGAAAGATGTTCCCCATTCCTCTCAGGGACATCCCACAACGGGGCTCTAGTGAAGCAGCAGTCCAGGGTTTGGTTTGCACACTTATAATGAGCTGACCCATCATAAAATCAGCTGAGCCTTTTTTCTTCACCATCAACTTACAGGTGATCCACTCTGTGGCCAGATATGACCTGAGAAAAAGGAAGATCTGGGCACCTCCTTGTACAGCTTACTTGGGTCCTTGGGCCCTGGCCGTGCCTTATCCTGTATTTACTACTACCATTTTATGATGAACTGGTGATGGGCCTGACCTATTCTATGGCTGGATGTTGGTAGAGACGACAAAACCCAATGTGTGATTGGTGGTTCAGACCACATGGTCATTTGATGTTCTGCGTTCAGATACTTCATCCCTACCAATGCCCAATAGCACACTAAGAGCACACTAAAGTAGCGACTTTTAGGAAAGACGCATAATTCTTGACTGTAGAAAGCATGGTCTTCCTAATAATAGTCCTAGAAATTCAGTTTATAACTCTCCTATTAGTATTGCTATAAACCACACACCTTTCCCAGCACTGATGGTTTATGTAACTCAAGCACCAGGGTCACTTACATCACAGCATGGGCATACGAGAGAACCCTTTTCTACTTTGAGACAAGTTGAAGTCAAAAGTTGAAGCCTTCCGAATCAACAGATAAATGGATTGAAGTGGTATTTCCAAGTGTGGAATATGCTCTGGAACCCAAAGAGACTTAGCAGACCCTGTGTTTCCTTCTGAAGGGTGGGAATCATGAGGTACAATAATCTGTGCTTTACTTTGGAGGGGTTATCCTAGTAAGATACATACAGCAGGATTTCTAAAATTTTACTAATACTGTGGACACCAAATCTTCATAGGCTTATTCCAATCCTCTGGATTATGCATGTCTTACCAAGATATCTAATGCACTTGCCAATTCTTGTTTATCTGGACGATGAATAAGATCTCATTGATACGGTTGACCAACAACAAATTCAACAGAATGTCCAGATGGTCCATATGTCTTTGGGCTATGTTATGAAAGGGAGTGTGAGAGTTCATTTAGCTTTAGGGCAAGACTGCAAATATATGCTATTGTCTGTCTCAAGTGACTGCAAAACAGAAATGAAAATGAACGCATTAAGTATATTGCTGGACACATAGTATGTGTCTGAGGCCATGTCATTCTACTCTAGCAAAAATAGCTTATCTGGTATAAGCTGCAAAGACAACACTGCTTGGATGAATTTGTGGTAGTCCATTACCTTCTTCTAGGATCTCTCTGGTCTCATCAGGAGACAACACTGTCAATAAATGGAATATGACATGGACTGCCACAGCACATCTTTTAGGATTTTAAGGGTGGAATTAATCTCTGCTATTTCCCCTGAGATACAATACTACGTTCAATAAATCTCAGCTGAAAGTAGGGAGGTTCCAGAGGCTTCAACTTGGCCTTCTCACTAGGATAGCTCTTACCCGCAAAGCCAAGAAATCAATATGGAACCTCTGACAACTAGCAAATATGTCCATTCCAATTACACAATTGGAGACAAGATAAATGACAACAGGGTGCATCTATGGATTGGCAGACCCAATGTGAGCCAGCCATAGGCCACAATTCCATTTATTACCTGGTACCTATATGCCCGACTCTAATAATATAAGGGCATGGAAATTCTGTACAATCTTAGGTATCAAGGTCAACTTAGATCCTTTGAACCACAGTCCCCAAAATGTTTCACAAGTTTGCTTTTCCTAGAAAATGGTTATTTAAGTGGATATACGTTCTTTAAACAAAGACTTTGGAGAATCATTACCATATACACTTGCTGTGATGTTGCAGGGTTCTTTCTAGTGAGTCAATCTCATCTTCAGTCAAAAAGTTCAAGGTATGAAAATTACGTTAAGGGGAGCAACTGGGAAAGGAATCCAATGTTTAAAAACTATGTGACCATATCCAGTCTCCTGATCATCCATCTGATTTCTTTAATGACATAGACTGGATAATATCCTTGTTGACTAGCCACTTATTTTGCCCTGGAGGATGCTATATTATATTGTCCATCTCCACAGCTCTCTGTGAGTCTAGAGCCCTGGGTGCATTTTAACTAGCTGCTTATTAAGATAACTATGCCCAACCTTGCTTGTGACAACTAAGCACTGCCACCTATATTCTATTATTTTGAGATCCTGGCATTCCCATTCCTATCAGGGACCTTAATTCTGTATTAGCATCTCCTACCATCAACTTTTCCCTACAGAGAACAGTCACCTATGAGCTTCTCAATGATGCTTAATCTTAGTCATCAGCACATTCTTATTGCTTTAGAAGTGTCCTAAAAACCTTTACAAAGAAGATAGTGAATGACTCTAACCGGTATATTCACTTAAGCATGTTCACATATCTGAGTCTTTCGACACCTTTTTCTACTGTATGCACAACAGCTCTGGCATTAATACCTCTTTTAATGGAAATGCTTCTTTCTCCAAGCTTCAACAGCTATTTAACAACACCAATTCTCTCCTGCTATCCTTGCCAAGATGTTAAATTTTATAACATGGGAAAATACTATCATATCAATAAACTCTTATTCTCTATCCCCATATGATCTTATCCTCCATCCCCAATCTTATTCAATCTTATTCTCCATCCCATTTGATCCAGCAGCCTCAGGATCCAATTCCATACATATTCTCCTAACCCCCGCTAGAAAATATTGGCTAGGGTCTGCCACTCATTTGAAGCATTGTCCCTTTCCAACCTTAGAGACACAACATTTCTGTGGCTATGTGATATCATCTATTGACCCTATATATTGAGCTGGAGGCCAGGAATGGAGGTGAGGGTATATCTTCAGAGGGGTATTACCATAAAAGGAAGAAGTTTCTTAACCATCTTTAAGCAAGATGGACATATCCCTTAATTGGGAGGAATAAAACACTTCTGCAGGCCCAGAAGGTTTATGGAGAACTAAGTTTCAAGGTACCTGAGATCATTAACCCACATGTACTCCACCCCCCAAGTCAGAGTTCCATTTGTTCTCAATCAAGGTTCAGAAACTGGCTTAGCTGATTTGTTGGGGCTAAGGATTCAAATTTCTGTAAAGCTCTACTAGGCTTTCAAATAATTCCTAAGCTTTATTATCAGCTTTTATGGCCTCTGGCTAAAGAGGATGAGAGTCTCTTTATATTCTGTCAAAGAGACCTTCTTATTCTCACACATAACCTTCAACTCATGACTATTCACACTCAGCCTTTCATTCTTTTCTCCACTGCATGACTAGAACTCAGCAGAAACTGATTTGATTGTCCTTATAATTATTGCTTTCCCCTGAATTCTTCTAAAGCCAAAGATATTGAACTCATAGTGCATTACCTTCTACTAGTACCTATCTTTGTTCACCATCAGTGAAGATTTTAACAATTTCACCACTATAGCTTTCAAGAGGTATCAGTGCTCCACCTACTATTAGGAACGGGGTCCTCTTCGTCAGCCAGTTAGTGGACTGATGGGTGATTTATATTTGTAACATTCTGTCTTAGAGTCTACTTCTGAGACCATGTAGAATGATTCCTTGAAAATATAATTCTTTGATGAAGACATGCATTCAGGAAACTTATTGAAGAGTGCCCTCAGGACCAATTCTTGTGGTGGTTGGCAAAAAAAAAAGTAGGAAAGATTAGGCAGTGGGAGATTTAAACTGTGATTCATCGCCACAAAGTCTCCAGATGATCGAGAAGGAGCTCTAGAGTTGGGATGGACTTTCAGAGTTGTCCTGCAGAGTTGTTCTATAAAGGACACTGATCAGTCACTGGGTTAGGGCTTCCCCAGTGAGAAGGCTTCCAGATGAGGATAATTTCATGAGAGGGATTCACTTGAAAGTCAACATCTTTCAACACGCCCAGGATTTAGACAGAGTACTTGCTATGGAGTTTTATCCAAGGAGCCTGAGGTTAACATTTTTAATTTTCTCCAGTCTTTATATATAGTTCAAGTAATATAAGATCTCTCTATATATTTATTAATATTCAGTTTTCATTCTAAATGGCTTTGATAATATTACTGTACTACTTTCTGTTATTGTTGGTATTTTATCTACAATTATTTATTCTCTTTAAAATAAACCTTTTAAACATTTTATAGGCTGAGTATCTGAAATTCAAACACATAGAGATGATATTCATTGACAAATGTAAAATATTCTTTGAAGAGAATATGATTTTTATTATTTAAGAGGCCAAAACTCTTCACATTTATGAAATAAAATAAATCACTGATATATGATTTGATATATGGATATTTGCTTTGAATACTAAAATATATCTATGTGGATATAAGATCCATATCTTAATTATGTTTGTATTCCTACAACCTGACATAATGGACGTAAGTGCTCAATAATGATCTAATGTATTAATGTAAAGAAGATTGATCTGTAGCTGATATGATCAATGTCAATATTCAGCAAGGCTACCCATACATACAATAAAGTTTTCTAAGGAAAATTAATTTCTTCCCATATATAGAAAACTACCATGTCTAACTGAAATAATTTTCTAGAAACTTTCTCTTTGGCTGATTAAACATGTCAGGAACTGCCAAATTAAAGTCATATATATACTTATGATGATATAAGCTACCTTTCTTAACCCTAGAAACTTAACATGAACTGAACTGGGTGACTGATTAAATACAGGGCTGAGTGAAAGGAGGGAGTTTAGGAAGGACTTGGCTTGGGCAGATGGGTAGACAGTGCATTAACAGAAACATGAAATGTAAAGTAAACCTATTCCTGGACAGAGGAGGCAGGGGAGACTATGAAAGGTGAAGACATTGCTTTTTGTTTAAATCATGATAAATTTAAATCATGCTGAAGCACATATTGTTCTCCTAGTTACAATGTACATAAACTGTGGGCAGAAGAAGAAGTCTGGGCTACAGATACGGATTTGTGAGTCATCAATACGCTGTGTGAGGGATGAGACCACTCAAGGAGTGTGCAGAACGAACAGATGGATGGTCCAAGGAGAGATCCCTGGACAACTCCAAGTGGAGGAAAAAAGAAGAGAAACATTAGGGAAAAAACTGAAGAAAAAATGATGAGACAGGTAGAGACAAAACAAATCAATGGGAAACAAATTAAAAAAATAATTCCACTGCCATGGAGGAGTTGGAAACCAGAATATATGGTGAAGAGATCAAGGTAAGAATAGAACTGAAAAGTGACTTTAAGTTTGGCAAGAAATAGATCACTAGTGGCCTTTCCCATAGTTCTGTCAGAGGAGTGGAAGAACCAATAGTCATTTTCCTGTGTCTTAAAACAGTGAAAGCCAGTGAAAATATGGGAGATTCACAGATATAATCCTTTCAAGGAAGTTGGCTCTGGCAAGAAAGAGCTAGAGAAGAAGCTAGAGAACAGCATGTGATCATAGGAGTTCTGCTCTGTTTTCATTGTTTTGTTTTCTTCTAAGCTGAGAGATACATATTTAAGTCCAAATAAGGAAAGCCAAGAATTTATAAGGAAAAAAAATAATAAGACAACAGGGAGCTTTATGAAAATGGTCAATATGTGACCTAGCTATTTTAATGGTATAATTACATGGATTTTAGAAAATGATTTTATTTAATTATTTGCGAGAGAGAGAGAGCAAGCACCAAGAGGGTAAGGGCAGAGGGAGAGGGAAAAGCAGACTCCCCGCTGAGCAGGGACCCCTGACGCAGGGCTCAATCCCAGGACCCTGGGATCATGACCTGAGCTGAAGGCAAGCACTTAACCAACTGAGCCACCCAGGCACCCCTAGTTACATAACTTCTTACCACTTGAATCATTTAAGACTTATCAGTAGTGTGTCCCTGTTTTTAGGAGGTGTTCACCCAAGTTTCCAATCTTTTAGATTAGAAAACTTGGAATTATTTTTGACCCTTCCCTATTTTTTTTATAAAGGTATAGATTTTCTACCTTAAAAAATCCAAAAGCAGTGCTTTATATATTCAGTAGTCCTGTTTGAGGTAAGGTTCACTAAATCGTGGGGACATTTGTCCTCTCAACTTAAACTGGGATACTCTAGTGACATGAAAGAGTTAATTCATCTCCCAGCATGTGAGGGCACAATTAATCTACGTGCTTATGGTTAATCAGTTATTAACTGCCACTGAAGTCATGGGGTGTACTTACAAGTTAAAGAATCAATTAATCTCAAAAATAATCACAGCAGAGGCATGTTTTCCACAGGGCTTTATTCTACCATTTGGTCCAATTTTTCTGTCTTTAATCTTTGAATTAAACCAAATGAATCTGAAAACCCAGATGGCAAAGACACTAAATACCGTACTGGATGTCATCTTCCCCTCTGGGAAGTTCTAGAAATCTTAAGAATCTTATGTAGAAAAAAAAAAAATCGTACTATGTTTTCTCAAGGAATATAACCACTCAATACTCTTGGAGGCACTAAAACTAGTCAAGTATATTATTTCTCAGTTTATGGGTAAGAATTTGTGTTACTATTATAACTACAGGATGACTGTACAGAACAATAAATAATGTTAACTAACCTGAATAAATTAAGTTGTCTTGAAGCTATACAACAAATAAACTAAGAATTGTTAGATGAAATTAATAATCAAGCACGAGGTACTTCATTATAAACAAAGCATCAATATCAATGATTTGCAGCACTTTCTGCAGATATCAACACAAAGGCACCGTTTTCTTAGATAAATCTATGAGAAATTTTGTGCAAGTATTAGTGACAAGAAAAGTTTAATATCTTTTCCTACATAGTGTTTTCTGTACAATGACAAATTTTATCTGATAACCCATAAAAGAAAACAGAAAATGAGTACTTGACACCAAATTCTCAAAATGGGACATTGATAAGAGCAAAGCTATCTATAATATTTAGGCTCATTCTTGTCTGAAAGTTTGTTCTTACAGATCTACTTACACAGATTATATTGCATCTTCTGCAATTTTTAAATTTTAGTAAGTTTATTTTAATTTCAGTATAGTTAACATACAGTGCTATATTAGTTTCAAGTGTGCAGTTTAGTGATTCAGTAATCCTAAACATTGCTCAATGTTCGTCATGATTAAGTGTACTTTTTAATCCCCTTCACCTATTTCATCCATCTCCTTACCCACAATCCCTTCAGGAACTACCAGTTTGTTCCCTATAGTCAAAAATCTGTTTCTTGGTTTGTCTTTCTCTTTTTCCTTTGTTAATCTGTTTCATTTCTTAAATTCCACATAAGTGAGATCATATGGTATTTGTCTTTCTTCGACTGACTTATTTCGCTTAGCATGATTATTTCTAGCTCCACCCATGTTGCAAATGGTACACTTTCTTTCTCTTTTATGGCTAATATTCCTGTGTGTGTGTGTGTGTGTGTGTGTGTGTGTGTGTTTAACTTCTTCATCCATTCAATTATTGATGGATACATGGGCTGCTTCCATAATTTAACTACTGTAAATAATGCTGTAATAAACATAGGGGTGCATGTACTCTTTTGAATTAGTGTTTTTATATTTTTTGAGTAAACACCCAGCAGTGTGCTGCTGTATCATAAGGTAGTTCTATTTTTAAATTTTTGAGGAACCCCCATACTGTTTTCTACAATGACTACACCAGCGCACTCCTACCAACAGTGCCTGAGGGTTCCTTTTTTTGCACATCCTTGCCAACACTTGCTGTATCTTGTGTTTTTTATTTTAGTGATTCTAATGGGCGTGAGGTGATATCTCATTGTAGTTTGGATTTAGCATTTCTGTGATGATGAGTGATGCTGAGCATCTTTTCATGTGTCTTTTGGCCATCTGTATTTCTTCTTTGGAGAAATGCCTGCTCATGTCTTCTCATTTTTAATTGGATTATTTGTTTTGGGCATGTTGAGCTGTACCACTTCTTTATATATTTTGGATACTAACCCTTTATCAAATACATCATTTGCAAATATCTTCTCACATTCAGTAGGTTGCCTTTTAGTTTTGTTGAATGTTTCCTTCACTGTGCAGAAACTTTTTATTTTAACGTAGTCCCAATAGTTTATTTATTATTTTTTTCTTTCTCTTGCCTCAGCAGACTTATATATAGAAAAATGGTGCCATGGCCAATGGCAAAGAAATTACTGCCTGTGCTCTCTTCTTGGATTTTTATGATTTCGAGTCTCACATTTAGATCTCTAATCCATTTTGAGTTTATTTTTGTGTATGGTATAAGAAGGTGGTCCAGTTTCATTCTTTTGCAGGTAGCTGATCAGTTTTCCCAAAACCATTTGTGGAAAATAACAGTTTTTCCAATTGCATATTTTTATCTCCTTTGTCAAAGATTAACTGACCATATAATTGTGGGTTTGTTTCTGGGCTTTCTATCCTGTTCCATTGACCTATGTTTCCGTTTTTCTGATGGTACCATACTGTTTTTATTACTATAGCTTTGTATTACACCTTGAAATCTGGAATTTTTATTCCTCCAGCTTTGTCTTTCTTTTTCAAGATTGTTTTGGCTATCCAGGATCTTTTATGGCTCCATACAAATTTTAGGATTATTTGTTCTAGTTCTGTGAAAAATGATGTTGGTATTTTGATAGGGATTGCATTAAATTTGTAGATTGCTTTGGGTAGTATGGACATTTTAACAATATTTGTTCTTCCAATTCATGGGATATCTTTCCATTTGTGTCATCTTAAATTTTTTTTCATTAATGTTTTATGGTTTTCAGAGTATAGGTCTTTCAGTTCCTTGGTTAAGTTTATTCCCAGGAATTTTATTATTTTTGGTGGAACTGTAAATGTCTTTGCTTTCTAATGTCTCCATTGCTTCATTATTAGTGTAGAGAAATGCAATGGATTTCTGCACACTGATTTTTATATTCTGTAACATTACTGAATTCATTTATCAGTTCTTGTGTTTGTGTGTGTGTGTGATGTGTGTGTGTGTGTGTGTGTGTGGTCTTTAGGGTTTTCTATATACAGTGTTATTTCATCTCCAAATAGTGAAAGTTTTACTTCTTCCCTATCAGTTTGAATGCATTTTATTCCTTTTTCTTGTCTAATTGCTGTGGTTAGGATTTCCAGTACTATGTTGAATAGAACTGGTAAGAGCGGACTACCTTGTCTTGTTCCTGATCTCAGGGAGAAAGCACTCAGCTTTTCACCATAGAGTATAACGTTAGCTGTAGGTTTTCATATATGGCCTTTATTATGTTGACATATGTTCCCTCTAAACCTACTTTGTTGAGGTTTTTATCATTAACGGATGTTGTACTTTGTTAAATGTTTTTTTCTGCATCTATTGGTATGATCACATGGTTCTTCTTTCTCTTTTCAATGTGATGTATCACTTTGATTAATTTGCAAATATTGAACTACTCTTACATCCCAGGGATAAATCCCACTTGATTGTGGTGAATGATTTTTTTAATGTATTGTTGGATTTGGTTTGCTAATATTTTATTGAGGATTTTTGCATCTATGTTCATCAGAGATATTGACCTGTAGTTCTCTCTTCTGGTAATGCTTTTATCTGGATTTGGTATTAGGGTAATGCATGCCTCATAGAATGATTTCGGAAGTTTGCCTTACTCTTCTATTTTTTGTAATAGTTTGAGAAGAATAGGTACTAATTCATTTAAATGACTGATAGAATGCACCTGTGAAGCCATCTGCTCCTGAACTTCTGGTTGTTGGGAGTTTTTGATTACTGATTCAATTTCATTACTGGTAATTGGTTCATTCAAATTTTCTATTTCTTCCTGATTCAATTTTGGGAGGTTATGTTTCTAGGAATTTATCCATTTAAGTTGTCCAATTTGCTGCCACCAAATTTTTCATAATATTCTCTTATAATCCTTGTATTTTTGTGGTACCAGTTTTATTTCTCCTCTTTCATTTCTGACTTTGAGTCTTTTTTTTTTTTTGTGTGTGAGTCCATCTAAAGGTTTATCAATTTTGTTGATATTTTCAAAGAACCAGCTCCTGGTTTTACTGTTCCATTCTACTGGGTTTTTTGTTTTGTTTTGTTTTTTATATCATGTATTTCTGCTCTAATCTTTATTATTTCCTTCCTTCTATTAGTTTGGGCTTTTTGTTTGTTTGTTTGTTTTGTAGCTCCAATAGATGTAAGGTTACATAGTTTCTTTGAGATTTTTCTTGCTTCTTGAGGTAAGATTATATTGCTATAAACTTCCCTCTTAGAACAGCTTTTGCAGCATCCCAAAGATTTTGGACTGTTGTGTTTTCATTTTTCATTTGTATCAGTGTATTTTTTTTATTTCCTCTTTGATTTCTTGGTTGACTCATTCATTGTTTAGTGGTATGTTATTGTGCTTCCATGTATTTGTGCTTTCCAGATTTTATAGTTGATTTCTAGCTTCATAGTGTTGTAGTCAGAAAAGATGCATGGAATGACTTCAATCTTTTTTAAATTTGTTAAGACTAATTTTGTGGCCTAATATGTGATCTATTTTGCAGAACGTTCACTGTGTACCTGAAAAGAATGTGTGTTCTGTTGTTTTAGGATGGAATGTTCTAAATATATCTATTAAATCGATCTGGTCTAATGTGTCATTCAAAGCCACTGTTTCCTTGCTGGTTTTCTGTTTGCATGATCTACCTACTTATGTTAAGTGGGGTGTTAAAGTCTCCTACAATTATTGTATTATGGATCACTTCCTTTACGTTTGTTATTAACTACTTTAAGTGTTTGGTTGCTCTCATGTTGGGTGCATAAATATTTATAATTGTTATATCTTCTTGTTCAATAGTGCCTTCATGATTATATAGTGCCTTCTTTGTCTCTTGTTAGTCTTTCTTTTAAAGTCTACTTTGCCCCATATAAAAATTGCTATCCTGGCTTTCTTTTCACATCCATTTGCATGATCAATGTTTTTCCAACCCTTCATTTTCAATCTGCATGTGTCTTTAGATCTGAAATGAGTCTCTTGTAGGATGTATATAGATGGGTCTTGTTTTTTGTTTTTTTTTTTTATCCATTTTGTCACCCTATGTCTTTTGACTGGAGTGTTTAGTCCATTTACATTCAAAGTAATTATTGATAGGTATGTATTTATTGCGAATTTGTTACTAGTTTTATGGTTGTTTTTGGTTTCTTTATTCCTTTCTTCTCTTGCTCTCTTTTCTAATAATGAGTTGGCTTTCTTTAGTGATATACTTGGATTCCTGTATCATTACTTTCTGCGTATCTATTATTGGTTTTTGGTTTGGGATTACCATTCAGTTTCTACGCAACATCTTCTGTATACAAGTCTATATGAAATTGATAGTCGCTTAAGTTTGAACCCATTTGTTAGTCCTCTCCCTCCTACATTTTAGATATATACTGTCCTACTTTATATCCTTTTATTTTGTGAGTCTTTTCACTGATTTTTATAGATATACTTAGTTTTACTGCTTTTCTGCTTCCTACTTTCCCTACTCTTGCTTATGGTCTTTCCTTTCCACTCAGAGTCCTGTGTAACGTTTCTTGCAGGGCCAGTTTAGTGGTTATGAATTCCTTTAATTTTATCTGGGAAACTATCCTTCTATTCTGAATAATAGCCTTGCTCGATAGAATATTCTTGGTCACAAATTGTTTCCTTTCAGCACTTTGAATTTATCATGCCACTCTCTTCTGGCCTGAAAAGTTTCTGCTGAAAAATTAACTGATAGCCTTATGGGGTTTTCCTTGTATGCACATGCTTCTTTTCTCCTGCTGCTTTTAAAATTCTCTATCAAACCTTTTGCCATCTTTATTATTATGTGTTTTAGTGTAGACCTACTTGGACTAATTTTATCAGTGCCCTCTGGATCTGGATTTGCTTCCTTCCCCAGATTAAGAAAGTCTTATGTTATTATTTCTTCAAATAAATTTTCCACCCCCTTGTCTTTCCAAATATTCTAGAACTTTTTCCCTAGTCCATATATATAATATTTATATTTTAAAATATTTTCTATTTTATAATTTATCTGCACTTTTTTAAGTTTACATCAGTAATTTTATTTTTAGAACATTTCCTAGAAATTGAAGACAATCTAAAAAACAATAGTGCAAACAAGCATAAATATTTAGATCATAATTTTAACTGAAATTATTTTAGATTTCTCTTTTTTTCATTTAGGCAAAATTTAAATTGAATATTCTTGATTTGAGTAATTTCTTCTCTACTTCTTATTTAGAGATTTGTTTTTAAATTAGGAAGGGCTGTAAAAATGTATTAAATGCTTTTTAAACATCTATTGGTAATGTGCTTATACATTTTTAGATAATGAGACATCTTTGTATTCCTTTAATAGATTTTTTTTGGTGATATTTATTGAACTTTTATTCTACCGGTTAATTTATTTGTTAAATTTTATCCAAAATTTTTGCATTCACTGCCATAAAAAATCATCTATAATTCTTTCTTTTGTTCATTGGAGCAAAAGAATCTAAATTGGATAGCTAATTTAACTTCGTGATTATAAAAAAAAAATCTCTAGTTAATGAATATGGTTTTGGATTCTAAGTATGTTTTTCAAAAAGTTGTACTATCTATGCTAACAAAATCATTAATGCTAATATAAGCCCAATGTCTATGGAAAACAAAATCCTAATATATAGCATTATATAATTTTGTTTTTCTCCATTATTTAGATTTTCAGGAATTGAGTCTGAAAATGTACATTTTAATAATAAATTAAAATTTTAATTATAATTTAATGAATTGTGTGGAAAATTTCATAAATATATTTTCCATATGACAGTATATTTTGCATAAATTAACAGGATAAATAGGCCAGATAGCATTCTTGTCCCTAAAGACAGATATTCAGATATTTATAAGCAAAATTAATGAAGAAGTACCTCAATTCACCAAGTCTATATAAAGGAGACGGGTGTGTCTAAGTTGAAATTTTATACTCTTTTGGTAAAAAATATTTGCAAATAATAATACTGATGAAATATTATGAACTCTTTCCTTAAACACATTTTCCCCCTTAACAGCCATCTATTATACATAATAGAAAAATAAGGAAAAGTACAAGAAAGGAAGTAAAAATAAATCCATTGCTTTGAATTGGGAGTTATTAATACAAAGATTAGGAACGATGGAGAATCCACTCCCCGGGCATGTGGCACAGGTAGCAACAACAATATTGAGTTTCCTGGGCAGGAGGGGTAACTGTGCTAGTGCCAGCATCCTGCGTTGAAGGAGCAACAGCAGGACATGTTATGAAATTCAGTGTACTGTAGCCACAGAAATGGCAGCCCTGGTTCGTGGAGGGATTGGGCGCTGGGCTGCTCCATGTTGTTTAACCTTATTTGTCCCTGGTGGCTTTTTAAATCTCATTCTGGAGACTGAAAACAAACCTACAAAATTTAATTTTATTCATTCATCCATTTAGTTAAAGTTAGCCCGTTAGAAGAGTTGAACTTTGTTCTTTGCCTCCTCCCTTCTACCTTCATAGCTACAGGGGCTCATCTTTTCAGGGTTATAGACATGACGATGATTGGAGAAATGGTAAGAGAAAATGGGGCCTTGTCTTTTGTAGATGGAAGAAGTCTGCAGATCTTAGGGTAGAACTATTGAAGTCCCCCTCATTTGACTAGAGGAAAGAAAGAAGCATAAACTTCTTATCCACCTGTAGGAACAATGAAGCACTAGCAATTAAAAAAAAAAAAAAATCCCTGTCTTCCATCCCTAGGTTCCAATCTCAACTGCTTATACCACTAAGGTGGGGAGTGGTCCCCACCGTCAGCATAGATGGTCTACCAATTCACTTTGCAAAAGGGACCTGGTGATTTCTAGGTTGATATCAGCCTTTAGGTCTCTGCCAAAACTGACGGACAAAGAGACAATGCAAAGGAGCATTCCGTTACTTTTTCAACTATGAGCCCTCACACAGAGCTTTGTGGCTTATCTGATAAACTTTTTCCCCAAACCGAGCCCCTTATTTACTGATAGGCACAATAAGAACACGCATTTTTATCCTACTTGATTTCATATCTAAGAATAGTGTTGGTGGCTAAATATCAAGACGGCTCCATTTTTGTAGGTCAGTATACACCTTCTGCTTTAAGTCTTGATTTCTTCAGTTTTATAAGCAGCCCTGCTTACTATTTTAATCTTTAATCTATCCTTACATACATTTTAGAAAGATGTAATCCAATGATAGCTAATGTGTATATAGTAAACTTAGCTCATCATTCCAAAATATGTATTTCTAGATATTTAATTATTCATTTATTCATCTTCTCATAGGAAAAATGCACATTTTCCTTTTCTTTTTTTTTTTTTTAACACCGGTTATTTCATCCATAATACAAGCATCAGCATCTCCTGGTATTGAGCAAGACAGTTTTAGGAGCACATTGTAAAACAATGGGTCATTAGAATAGAAGAACGATGCCTCGAGATGAGAAATAACTGAGAGGAACCTGTTCCTGTTCTAGATGACAAAGCCTGAAGGAACAAACACTTGAAACAAATCATTAGAGAGAGAGAGAGAGAGAGAGAGAGAGAAAGAAAGAAAGAAAGAAAGAAAGAAAGAAAGAAAGAAAGAAAGAGAGAGAGAGAGAGGGAGGAAGGAAGGAAAAGGAAGGAAGGAAAAGGAAGGAAGGAAGGAAGGAAGGAAGGAAGGAAGGAAGGAAGGAAGAAAGAAAGAAAGAAAGAAAGAAAGAAAGAAAGAAAGAAAAGAAAGAAAAGAAAGAAAAAGAAAAAAGGAAAAGCAAAATTATGAACCAGCTTGAGAAAAACCTCACCCGAGGTAAAGAATGTTTGCAACACAAGTCCGGTGCTGACCTGATGGTACAAATAAATGAATAAATAAAATAACTAGCTTTGTACCTCCCACTGATAGCAAATGCTCCTCATTCTAATTATTAATTTAAAAACTAATCAACAGGGGCTCCACACAAGCAGACAAGACAATTTGTGTCTAGAATATATCAGGCAATCAAGTAAGTATCCAGCATATTGGATTCTGCTTATAGCTGCAAATCCTAACAGTCTGGACTTAGCTTTCTGAAAATTGGGAGAAATTAACAATACTCTCCAATGTAGACCCTGACCGGTCACTACTGGCAAGCTCTACTTGTGAGAAGCCACCCCCTATTATTTCTGAAGTTGATACCTATTTAAAAAGAAACTGGATGAAACCAATTCTAATTAAAGTTGAGTAAGAATCAATTTAACTTGCTCGTTACAAAGAGAACTGGGTAATCACCCAGATCTCTGCTTTGGTCTTTACTAATAATATTACAATTTGAGGCAAGTTACTTAACCTTTCTCTGCACCCAAATCTTCTTTTTACATATTCTCTGCTGTGGGAAGCACCTTTCAGCCAGCTGATTGTGGAAAGCAGGAAGGACTTTTTGGCTGAGAAGAGATGGGGAAGAGCCCTGGAGGTTTAACAGGAGGAGAAATCCACAGTAGTGGGCATTCTTCTCACAAAAGACAAAGTAGTAGAAACACAAAGGGGGAAGAACAGCAGAATGGAGGTTATTTACGAGCGAGGAGAGTGCTGTGTTTGAGTCACACATCCCTGGGACATCAGATTAGAGGTGCTAAAACATTTTCTAACCACATATGTAAGCATCTCAGGGAGTTATTGGAAATATTTAAGAAGATGCATGGTTGTATCTATTTTTATTGCATATTTCAATTAGATAAAATGTACAACTCCAGTGGATTTAGCCACGTGTGTTGTTTGCAAATAAGTATCTCTACTATTTCTCTATTCTCGACTGACCATCCTCAATATATTAGATATCTGTAAGACCTGTGCATCTGTAACTTCCCTGGATGCCATGGGATTAGCTCTACATTTATTTAATTGACAATTGTCTTTCTTTCTTTGCCATTTCTGTTTGCTTTTCCTTTTATGGTATTTCTAAGACAACTGTTTTTTGTTCGTTTATTTGTTTTTTCAGACAGACTAATTGCAACCCCTTGCCACCTAAGCAAAAAAGATATAGTAATGTCCATCAAAATAATGGAAATTTCAGGAAAAATATCATAACTATCAGAGTTGTTACCAGATTAAGTGTGACTTCGCAATGTCCATGTCCTGCTTCATGCCATCCCCCTTATTTTGTCTGTTGTGTGGCTGACTATGGATCCACCATTCACATTTCCCAA
Organism: Ailuropoda melanoleuca; assembly: GCF_002007445.2. NCBI lineage: Eukaryota > Metazoa > Chordata > Mammalia > Carnivora > Ursidae > Ailuropoda > Ailuropoda melanoleuca. Next base: position 22,897,672 of record NC_048237.1, read on the forward strand.
AACATACAAGAAAAGGAAGTAAGGTATGTTCTCTTGTTGGAAATGATAAATGAATCTAAGTCTGGTGGTCATGAGGACTCAAATAATTGTGGTCATATTATTTCTGCCAAACCAGACGCTGTCAATCAAATGATGGTCACTTATTTATGAATTAGTGAGGAGGGGTGGGATCTCTCCATACTAGTTTACATATAATTCTTAGCAAGGAAATAATAACAAAGTCAGCTATTGGCAGGACTTCAGGCCAAAGGAAAGAAATCTGAAAATTGAAATTTTCACTTTCGACACTGAGTGATATCATCAGATATAGAAGGGAGGGCCTGAAATTACCAAAAAATAAAGGGTTTTTTTCTTCATTTGTTTATCTAAGGAAAACAATCACATTTCTTTTTCCCTTTTTTAAAGATATTTCACAATATTGCTTTGGACTAGAAATCAAGGTCATGATTCTGCTCATAAAGGCAAAGTGGACAAACGCAAAGGTCTGAGAATGAAACTGTCAGGCTTATGGATACATCCGTGTATGTGGATGGTCCAGGTATGTGAAGAAAGTCTTACAGTCTATCCATTATTTATATTAGAGAAAAATCCCATCATAAAAGCTTAACATCTTGATCATAATTAAGTTCCCATTTAACTTTCAATAACTTTTCAACTCCATATGATTTTTCATCCTTTCCTTGTCATAACTGGGGGAAAATGCTGCCAAATCAATACACAACTTTTTAGATCCCTTTAAATTCAGTATGCCACTCAACTGGTATAAACTACGCTCTTCTTTTGCTTCACCTCTTTCCCCACAACTACATGTATCCTCATTTGGTAATTAATAAAAAATTATTAATTAAAATTACTACTAAAAATAATTTTTAAAATAACATTATATTATAGTTCAGAATATACTGCAACTAAATAGCATGTACTGAAGTCTAGAAAAGAATATGTTTAATAAATGTATGTGCTAAATTTTATAGTCTAATATTAAGCTATCAACCAAGTTCAATTTTAAGGAACTGCCTCAAGCTCCAATTAATTCACCTTAAATTATATTTATACATTAAATTTAAGAAGCTGGAATCTCACAGTGAAGTAATAAAATGCTAATAAAGCTAATGGAAGAAATTCTGCCTTCAAGACACTAATTCAATGAAAGTTACATGTACCTAAGGACAGTTTCCCTTTGACTGAGAAACGCTTCACCTAAACTATTCGGTCTGTTAAACCTCAGCAACATTAAGACCTAACTGATGTTTATGGATAGAAGTAAAAGAACATGAGACTTAACACTAGTCTTTTACTGTCTTTTTAGTTATAAAATCAATTGGTCTGATTTTGGCTTATTCAGGGGCATACAAAAGGAGAGTTAATTAATTAATTTTATGTATTTATTTAGTCTGTCTATCCTGGGTATTAAAATTCTCCTTCCAAATGGGCATGGTAGGATGACAGGGGACAACTTAAAAGCTAGTTTGCTAGATAGATAGATAGATAGATAGATAGATAGATAGATAGATAAAAATAAAAGCTAGCTAGATAAAAATAAAAGCTAGCTTGCTTTATTTACATATTTCAAAATAGTCATGCAGAGTATATTGAAGCTCAGCTTACAAGTTCAACAATACGACCAAGAATAACTCATAACAACTTAAATTTAACAACTAGTTTCCTTTCAGAACATTTTCTTCCATTCTTTGCTCCTAAAACACCCACAGATATTTATATAGTTACAATCAAAGTGCATCTACAATTTTTAAAATTTATTCTGTTGTCTTCATTTGCCTATAAATATTAATAAAAAGATTCACATTCATTGGTAACCAACAGTTTTTGCTAAGGACTTCCAAAGATTACCAACGTTGAGATAAACTATGACCTAGATACATGAACAAAAAGTTTATTAAGATGTGAACCTATGGATTTAATTAGGAAAAAAGTAAACATAATCTAATTTTAAGAATTAATATACCTTATATTTACTAATAAAACAAAATAAGTCTTTCTACTTGACAGGATGAAAAGACAATAATTATAATAGACAAGATTTTCTAGTTATTGAATCCAAACATTTCTACAGCATTGCCCTTCAACTTAAGTAGATTCTTTCTTTATTAAAGGACTTATTAAAATGATGATTTTCTATGAAATATTAATGATTATAAGTCAAATATATTAAGTGATAAAGTCATCTAGAAATTAAAAGAAATAACTTGCGTATATTACAGAACCACCCTCCCCCCTTCTCCACATTCATAGTGTTCTTGTCAGGCCAAGGCAATTAAGTGTATTATTAAATAAATATCAAATGGTAGATAAATATAATAATACTTCACTTATCCTGAGTTAATTTGTCTATGCTTTCAACCACCAGAGCAAACCCTAGAGTGCATGCATAAAGACAAAGTGCATTTGACCAGACAGAAAGAAATGCATACCCTTTACTCATAGGGTGCAACCCCTTTACGTTGTCCTCCAACTCACCTACAAGCTTTTAGATACAATCATAATTGCTTCTTGGCTTATTTGCTAAATCTCAGTTAATAGAAGTAAATTAGGAGAGGAAAAATGACAGCAACGGCAGTAAGAAATCTCAGTTAATAGAAGTAAATTAGGAGAGGAAAAATGACAGCAATGGCAGTAAGAAATGACAGTGAAGAAAGAAATCGTAAACCGTAACAAATAATGCTAAATTATTTGCTATCATTTATCAGAACCTACTACGTGCCAGGCACTGTATAGGCATTTGACGTTTCATCCAATTTTTACAAGAGTACTTTAGGGAGGCACAATCATTGCCAGTTTACAGATGGGAAACTACCCAGTTATAGTTTCCTAGAGATGTTGAGTGACCTGACAAAGATAGCAGAACAATGATTCAAGAACAAGTCTACTGAACTTGAAAGTTCTTTTTCCAAGAATGAAAAACTGGAACACTACGGATACTTTGTTTAGAGGGATAAACTCTAGATACTTTATACTTCATTAGGATTTCAATGCATTATTATGAATTTGTACAATACACTGGATACAGTTATCACATTTGTTTCAGATGGCAAATGGATAAAACACCCTATACAGTTTCTCATAAAAATTTCTGACAAGTTTATATAAGATGCATATTTCTATAGATTAATTTGAAAATAAAATTTTGTTCTGTTGATTTTTATCCTTCTAGAAGAAAGGTGAATAAATGGGTGTGATTTTTAAACTACAATGACTCTGTAAGTGTTTTGCTTTGAGATTCTTCATGAATCTTTAAATTAAAATATCAAAAGATGTGATAGTTTGACACATTATATATTGGCTTAATATATGTAGCTTAATTTACATCTTCATATAAGAATCTAAAGTCATATACTTCTCATAAGCCATTGGCTCACAACCCCTGCATAGTTAAAGCAATTTCTTAAGAGATCATAACTTATTAGAGAATTTCTCATTTTTATAAAAATATGGTTTTCATAATCTTAAAAGTAATACTCTCTTAAGAGATTGTGAAAAAGTACTAGAGCTTTAAATATGAAATGTGCAATAAAAGAACTCTAACAGTACAAAAGCATTTTTTCTTTACTTCAATAATGTGGCCCAAAGCATAATGATTATGTTATAAATCCTTTTAAATTCAAACCCTAGAAAAAATAAATGAAAATAAAAATTATATCAAATAACATCACATTGCTTTCATTGAAATAACTGAGGAAATCTTTGGGTTTGACTGGAAAAAAAAATTAGTAATTATCTTATGTTCTTGGCCTAAGCCACAGGTCAGTCTACGTGGATAGTATTACTACCTCTCTAGAATTTTCTTCCAGTGTTCATTATTGACAAATGATACAGAACAAAGTAGGTGATTTCCTATTGTTCAAAGGGATATAACTTCTTCAGTGACAATATTTATTATAGATAGGTGTTGTAATTATTTCAGAATCTTTTCTTTCAGAAATTTATGTCAACTTATGATACATGAATCTTTTTAAGACCTGCTTTACTAATTCTCTGTTTGGGAATTGTTTAGGAAGAAGACCTTAATAGAAATGTTTAGCAAATTAACTACAAAAGTACATGCTAAAATTTTATCATAACCAATTCTGCTCCATGGCTAATACTGTCAAAAGAAGACTCCCCTTTGAATGCGTCTCGGAGATACACTGCTTAAGAAGCACATTGAGGGGAGGGGGTGGTACAGACTCTGTCATCTAAAAACAGCCCTATGAATAGCTCCACTTTGATTGAAAGAAGCTTTAAAAAAGATATTAAATAGTATTAAAATTCATTACAAAACCACTACAGTATTTTAAAATAACTAACAGGACAGTGTCATTTTCTGCTTTAACATAGGAAATGCACATTTGGCACCCATCAAATTTTGAGGCCTTCTTTAGAGCTATTATTGCCTTTCTTAAAAAAAACACCATTCAAAAGCATCTCTACTTGGTCGGGAGCCATCAGACTGACACCAAACTTTTTTCACTATTCATAGTGAATATTTAAGCCTGGGACGATGCCAGTAAAGCTTTGACTATATCGTCTTCTATTTCTAACTTTGGGATCTTGGACCATGTCTTCTCCCTATTCTCAAATTTTACAAAATGCATTGTTCAGTTAATTCATTTACTCTATAAAAGTGTTTCGTGTCTGCCATTTGTGTACCAGATTTTGAGCTCAGTACAGAAATATAAAATAAGAAAATTTCTATCTTGGAAGAGCTCACAATTCAGTGAGACAGAAAATATAGAAAAATAAACGTTTTCATGTGGCGAATGCTATGGGAACTATCGGGAACAGTTAAATTATAAATTTGTAATTACACAACCTATCCAAATTTATGCAGGGACCCAGGGAGAAATAGCAACAAATCCTGCATGAAAAGGGAATACAGAGAAGGAGCTTGAGCGGAGGTTAGACAAGTAAATAGAACCTAACCTGTTCCAGAGTAAACAGCCAGCACTCGGATGTATAAGAGAACATGGTACATTCAGGAAAACTACAAGGAATTCAAAGTTGTTAAAGGAACACATAGAAGTATTGGCCTTATAAGCAATGAAGATCCACCAACGCCTTTGGTAAATGATGAATACATGTCTACCTGTTATAATGTTAACGTGCTTTACAAGCAATTTTAATTGAGGATCTGCTGTGCCTGGCCTTTTGCGAGCCCATGGAGAAACAATTATGACCAAGTACAGTGACTATTCTCATGAGGAAGATGAATATTAAACAAATAATTATAAGTAATTAATAATTACAGGTGTACAATGTTATGGGGGGTAGCCAAATGAACAGGAGGCATGAAGTTTTAATATCTAATTTAAAACATCAATATTTTCACTTATGGTTCATTTCATGGATTGCCATCACTTGAAATTTTTACAATTTTTCCTCTGCGTACATCTGCACTGTAGCTTTACAATATCTGCAGCCAACAATTCTCATTTTGTTTTCATAACCCTCTTTTTTTTTTTTTAAATCTGCTTATCATTCCAAGTAAACTATTTTCTTTCCGTGAAGTGAGGACATCTCCATACTACTCAGACATCTGAACCATGTTATTAATACATATCTATATTAATTCAAGTCCCATTTACATACCTTTAAAGGTTTGGAGTTTGTTTTTTTTAAGGTTTTATTTATTTATTTAACAGAGAGAGACAGCCAGCGAGAGAGGGAACACAAGCAGGGGGAGTGGGAGAGGAAGAAGCAGGCTCCCAGTGGAGGAGCCTGATGTGGGGCTTGATCTCAGAACGCTAGGATCACACCCTGAGTAGAAGGCAGACGCTTAACGACTGAGCCACCCAGGCACCCCTGGAGTTTTCTTTATAAAATCACATGTTGTTGTTTTTTTAAGTATTAATATGTTCAATTAGCGAACATACAGTACATCATTAGTTTTTGATATAGGGTTCAATGATTCATTAGCTGCGTATAACCCCCAGTGCTCATCTCAACACGTGCCCTCCTTACTACACGTGTTTCTATTTTATATACTATGAGGCTACTGTAGGCTTACAGCATCTTTAATTTAAAAACCAATTAAAGTACAGCACTGTAGGTTCTAGGGGAACACAAAGGCAGGTGAAGAATTTTAAACTAACAGTATGAAAAAAAGTTTAATTGACCAAAAAATACTTTTAAATATCTATTTAAATAAAAACAAACTAGTCATCTCTTTATTTGTGACATGATTATCTTATTCTACTCTTCATTCCTTAAACTTACTTTACTTGGCTTTTTACTTAATCACAACTGTATTAAAATCATCCTGACTTGTGGTTTTCAGCAGCAGCAGCTTACTACGTCTCATTTCAGATTCACAGATAAAAATCCATTTTAGTTGAGACTCAATTTAAATTTTTTTTCAATTATTTAATTTTCTTTCTTAACTTAGTAAATGAATATCACTCCCCTTTGTCTTTTTTTATCCTCTTTCTTTTCTCCCATTTTCAATTTTCAGACTTTGCTTTGAGAATCATTATATCCATTTTCATCATATATCATGAATAGGTTCAGATGAAATAAAAATTAGAAGCATTAGTTCCAGACCCATTTTTTTCTCTATTAAATAATTATGACATTGTAAAAAGCATCTAGCCTGTCTGAATTTTAATTTCAGAATATTTGTATTAAAAAGTTACAACTAACTGAGTTCTTAGTCCCATTATATAAATCTCTCATTGTCTACATTCCTACATTTATTTTGGGGGGAACTGATCAAGGTCACTTTTTCATTCAACATTCATTCAAAACAATAATTTAACACCTTAATCTATGCCAGGAATTACACCAAGCATATGTCATGGGGGAGAGGCACTTCTCATAATATTCTGATTCTTCTGTTTATCTGTGACATCAGAATAGTTCTTATCTCTTTAAATAGAACTCTATAAAGGACAGATCATTTTCTTATGTTTAATTTTTTTTGATTGAAGCAGTTTTCATCATACAGCTTATTCAAATTTTCGAGTTATTTTGATATTCTAACTATTAGGAACTGAATTATACTCCCCCAAAATACATATGTTGAAGTCCTAACCTCCAATATGACTATATTTGGATATACGGCCTTTGAGGAAGTTATTAAGGTTAAATGAAGTCATAAGAGTGGGGCCCTAATCCAACAGGACTGTTGTCTTTGTAAGTAGAGGAAAGACTATTTGAGGACACAGTGAGAAATTAGCCATCTGCAGCCCAGGAAGAGAGGTCCCACCAGAGACCAATATTGCCAGCAACTTGAATCTTAGAATTCCAGCCTCCAGAACTCTGAGATAATATAATTCTATTGTTTAAATCACCTAGTCTGCGGTATTCTGTAATGACAACACAGGTACACTAAGATAGTTACCGAAGATGTGCACCTTAATGTAAAATTAAGGGAATGATTTTAATCATAGAAGGGGTTTCCAGTTAGTTGAAAATGACACCAACACATTACAAGAACTATAAGTCATACAGGTTATATATTCCTCTTACCTAATGAAGTTCAAAGAAAAGTCTGCACTTCTCAAACAAGTCAGATCGCTGTTTTTGGACATTTTTGTGAACTCTCTTTATTTCATCTGATATTTAAATGTGGGTGGATGTTCCTCAGGTATTTTCTCACTCTTTACAGTATCTCAATTCAATTTAACTCATTCCGTGACTTTAATTTCAATCTAAATGCTGATAATTTCTAACACTTTGTCTTCAGCTGATGTATCTCCAGAACTAAAATCCAGTTCAGCAAAACACTTGCCAGACATCTACCTTTTGCTCTTCTCTGAGGATCTGTACCTATATGTGTGCAAAATTGGACTCATCTTCCCCCTTCACATGAGCTAAGCCTTCTGTGTTTATCATTCCTGGGAATAGAATCATTATATATCGAATTTATCACATTAGAGATAATCTTCATCATCCTTGATTCATTTCTCTTCAACTGCTGAATTTAATAAATTTCTAGCCCAGTAAGGCCTAAATATATCACAAATGTTATCTTATCAATCTCTATTGCACCTACCATATTTCGACAAACATCATCTCTAATTTATGTTATAGTTATTTCTCTTTCCAGTTTCATTCCTCATGTCCCCGCGTCCACTCTTTGTATAGCAAGGGAGCGCTTTCTATATTTCAAATTGGACACTTACTTCAATAGCTCCCTTTTGCCCCAAATAATGCTTAAATGTTTTTTTCAAAGATTTTACTTATTTATTTGAGAGAGAGAGAGCACAAGCCGGGGTAGGGGCAGGGAGAGAGGCAGGAGCAGGCTCCCCGCTGATCAGGGAGCCCTTTGAGGCTCGATCCCAGGACCCTGGGATCATGACCTGAGCTGAAAGCAGATGCTTTACCAACTGAGCCACTCAGGTGCCCCAATGTTTAAATGTTTTGAACGAGGTTTATAAAATGGGTCATAATCTGCCCCAGATTACCTCTTTCTCTTACCCTAATTCTTACTACTCTTTTTAGGCATGCTCAAGTTTGTTTAAATAATTCTATTGTCTTAAAATAATAATAATAATTCTAGTGTCTTAAATGGCAACAGTAATAACTATAGCAAACTTCGTAATGATAATAACTGATAGCCATATTTATTGATCACTTACTTTGGGCTAGTAATGCACAAAAAACATATGCACACAAGCATATCAAATCTCCAAAACATAACTTTGATATAGAAAATATTATTATTGGAATTTACCAGAGTCTTCAAACTCGAATGACCTCTCCAAAATAATAGTTCAGTGTTAGAATTCTAATCCAAGTCTACCAGACACTGAAGTATGAGGCCATACTGACTCCCATGCATTCTCCTGCGTTTATGCCTTATATGGTTCCCTCTATCCACAAATCTCCATCCCCTTTTTGCATCCTTAACTTTCACTTGATTTTTTAAGGTCTCAGACATCAGTTCCATGAACAAATCTTCCAAGATAATACCCCTCCCCAACATATCATGATTTAAATCCTCCTATTTGATTTAGGGAAAAGACACTATATTTATTGTACATTCATTATACATACCCTATAGAAATAAGTTTTTAAATATATGCATTTATATACAGGTATGTATATATATAGACATGCATATATACTTTTAAATGTGAAACAGAAACATTTATTAATAGATTTTAGAATTGCTTACTGTTGAAATTTCACCCTGTTTTAACATTGCTTATTTTGTTAATTTAAATTCTGCTTCAATATTCCTTAATTAAAATGTATTAGTGGTCAATATTTCCTTGAAAGCTAGTCAAGAAGTCTTTATTCATGCATAATTGCTTTGCAGATAATAGTAGGGAAAAACAATCAAACAGCTGCAAATTAGACCTCTATTGGGATATTTTAGAACATTTTTTGTCCATGTAGTTAGTTAGAAATCAGCCCATATAATGGTATAAATTTGGGTTACTTTATTAAATAGCCGTGTCGTACAGATGCAGCTCTTTATTCATTCTCTCTTTCTCTTTCCCTCTGCCTCTGCTTCCGCTTGTCCCTCTCCTTCTCTCTCTTCTTTCTCCTTCTCTCCCTCTCTCCTCAAGTTGCTGCAATTTTTCTAAATAGAAGAATAGCAAAATTTGCATTTTCAAAGGAAGTTTAGTTAATATCAATATGAGCTTTGCAGAACAAAGATCATTCTATGACAGTATCCTCCTACTGCTTTAAAAATACCATTAATTAGACCAGACTCAAGGTAAAAGACATGTTTTATGCAAACGAGAGCATGATGTTCTCTGTTTAATTCTCAGTACTAACAACACTATATACAAGTTTAAAATTATATCAATGGACCTATAGCACGTAGAAGATTGAACTGCAGAGTTCGAGATATCTAAAACCCATGCATTATGAAAAGAACAGGGATACTGATTAATGTTTAATGTAGAAAGTTAAATACGTATGCCAAAATTTAGGTTTAGCCATTAAAATATAAAAATAGAACCGTGATTTTAAAATACGTTAAAAGTAAAACTAGGACAATGAAATATAGGATATGAAAAAATAAAATGAAGCAAAGAAACTATAAAACAGAAATTAATGAATGATATGTTAGAAATATGTCAAATATAAGTTAAGCACACTAATGTAACCTGACAATAAAAGACAAGTATATGCCTTTCAAAATAACTAATGATACGTTCTTTACTAAGACATATACGAACATGTTAACATAATGTTGCAAAGTATTTGAGTAAAAAAGGTGAATGAGAAAAGATAAATATTAACCAGATTTTGGCAGCACTATTAATATCAGTAAAATAAGGCAAAAATATTAACAAAGTGTGTCATTACTTTATAATACAGAATAATTTTTAGGAAAACAATGGAGATTTATATGTTAGTGTTCTTAAGCACATTACATTCATTAGCCTCACTAATCCACAAAACACTCTATGATTTGGGTATTATTAATATTCCCATTTTGCAGATAATGAACCTGAAGGAGAGAAAAGTTAAACTAAGATTACACACCACTGTGTGATAGAGATTCTCTCTCTCTCTCTCTCTCCCTCTTTCTCAATATTTATCCAAAAGCATTGAAATCAGGATTTCAAAAGGATGTTAGCACTTCAAAGTTCAGTGCAGGATTATTCACAATAGCCAAGATATGGATACAACTGAAATTCCATGAACAGATGAATAAAGAAAATACGGTACATACATATAATTGAGTATCATTCAGCCTTAAAAAAAAAATCTTGCCATATGCGACAACATGGATGAACACCGAGGACATATGCTAAGTGCAACAAGCCAGTCACAGAAGGACAGATACTACAGAATTTCACTTTTGTGGGGTTTGTAAGATATTCAAATCATAGTATCAGAGAGTAGAATGGCAGTTGCGGGGGGCAAAGGGTAAGAGGAAATCAAAATTGCTAGTCAAAGAGTATAAAGTCTCAGGGTGCCTGGGTGGCTCAGTCACTTAAGCATCGACTCTTTTTTTTTTTTTTTTAAGATTTTATTTACTTATTTGAGAGAGAGAGAGAGAGAGAGCACAAGCTGAGAGAGCTGCAGGCAGAGGGAGAAGCAGGCTCCCTTCTGAGAAAGGAGCCCAATGCCGGACTCAATCCCAGGACCCTGGGATCATGACCTGAGAACCAACTGAGCCAGCCAGGCGTCCCAAGCATCGGACCATTGAGCTCAGCTCAGGTCTTGATCTCAGGGTTGAGAGTTCAAGCCCCGCATTAAAAAAAAAAGGGGGGGAGGAGACATGCTATACAACATTGTTCTTACAATTAACAATACTGCATTATACACTTAAAAATTAAGAGGCTGGATCCCATTTGAAGTGCTTTTACCACAATAAAATAAAATAAAAATAAAGCCTGTAATTCTCCTCGAAGCACTACGTATAAGTTTGTCCACATTGTCCAGAATTAGGTAAAGTAATGATTTTCATCTGGTTTACCTGGTCACACAACTTGACTAAGATACCATGCACATATCTTGGTTGGTTCATAATCTGAAGAGAAGTACATTTTGTGCAACCAAGGAATTACCTTGGGGGAAAGCACTTGACTGTTTTCCATCTCTTTATGGTAGGCTGTGCATACTTTATCCTATTGTGTCATATTTTCCACAATTATGAAAACATTGTAGAAACTTGTGAGTCCCTTTAATTATATGACCCTAACCAATCACGACAAAATTTCACCCGACATCATACAAAATATAGATCCTTAATATTAAAGCCCTAAAAATAGAAACCAAAATTTTAAAGCCTTCAGAAAATATACAGAATACTATTTTATGAGGTCAGGGTAGAGAAAAATATATTTTAAGTGAGTACAAAATTCACAAACTCTAAAAAAAAATATTGGTCAAGTTTAACTTTATGAAAAATATTTTAAATCTATAAATCCAAAGACAAAAAAGTAAAGGTCACAGACTGAGAAAAGATACTTGTAATACATATAAAATGAGTAATGTCGAGAGAATATTAGGTGTTTCTTGAACAACAACAACAAACAGACTAAAAAAACCACTGGGAAATTGTAGGGAAGGCAGATTTACAGAAAAAGGAGGCCGGAATGTTATTAAATATGAAAAATATCTGTGTCCTTACAGTAATTAAAAATATCAAATAAAAATTATAAAATGCCATTTTGAGTTCTTTGATCTTTTGATTGGCAAAAAGAAAATTGGCAAAAAAATTAGATCTTTCTGACTGGCAAAAATACCAACTGTTGATAGAGACATTGGAAACAAAAACTCTAATGGACTTCTTATCAGAGTAAAATTTTACACAACCACTTTGAAGAGCATTTTGGCAATACTGAGCAAAGCCAAAGAAGGACTTCAAGAGTGAATTACTTCAAGTAATTCTGCTTCCAAATGAGTACATTAAGAAAAATATTACAGATGTATACACAGATATGTACATACAGATTCTGTTATTTCCTGGTAGAAAATTAGGTAAGAAGTTTTAGCATCATTATTCATTCACTAGACTATTATACTGCAATTTGATGAATGAGCTAAATCTTCATGTATTAACTTGGACAATGCAAAAAGTATATGTGGAATAAAAAAATAAAGTTGCAAAAGGATATAGTTTCATAATATATCTGTAACTATTAAAATACAAAAATACCATATATAATTTGTGCACACAAAAACATGTAACATATGCATCAAAACATAGACAACAGAAACAAAAATTTTGCCTCATTGATAGTCTGAATGCCATTTGACCAATGCAATAAATTTTAATAAAATTGTTTAATTATGATTATTAATTAGAAATTTAAATCTAATATCACTAGTTATTGTAGATACCTAGGTACTGATATCCCAGAGGGTTGGAGAATGGATTTTTATAGAAATATAACTATTTGCTTGAAAACCAATACATAAACTACTTTCAAATTACTGGAAAATCACACATTCTTGACTTCTAACTAATAATAAAAGCTAACATTTATAGGATGCTTCCTACAGGCGAATTACTTTTCTACGAGCTTTACAAATACTAACTCACATAATACTGAGAGAAATACTATGCGGCACCCAAGGATTACAAGTGAGGGAACAGACCTGGAGCATTTCGGAAATTTCTCCAGGTTGCATAACTATTAAGTGACTGAGCTGATATTCAAATCCAGACAGTCTAGTTCATTCTATTAACCATAAATCTACTGAGTCTCAATGTGTCTAAAACACAAGTTGACTTTTGTCACTGCGTCCTCTAGTCACTCAAATAACTCAGAATTTATAACTCTACAAATGGAAATCAATCCTCTCAAAAAGCAATATATCTACTGGATAGCTTGGATTTTCTCAGATTATTATGTATTGTTGATTATCATTATTACTGCCTTCTTTGGTTAATTTGTTCTCTTGTTTTGCTATGAGTTTATAATCATTTGTTTTATCTCACTCTGGATGTGGCTCTGTTTCTCTGATGAGGCTGGGCCAATATCCCCACTTATTTCTGCTGCCAATAACGAAGAGTTAGAAAGATCCTATTTACGTGTGTTATTATTTTCAATGTAAATAGTTAGCCACAGCTGCTGCAATTTTCCCAATTGTAAGACAGAAAAATGAGGCAGGGAGAGGAGGGCACAAATACATCTATCAACTCTCTAGGCATTCAAAATAAAATACGAAAAAAGACCAAGTAAGAATAATTTGCTTCCAGGGCACCAAACTTCAAATTGAACGGACCTACATAAATCCCATCAAACCTAATATATACAATAAGCATAATCATAAGAGAGGCTTGTAGTTAGTAATTTTTAAAACTTTACACTTGCATATGATTTTTTTAGAAATGTTCTGTTTAATTACCCCACATAACCAGCTGGTAGACTAAAGAACAATAAGGCATCAGATAACATAATTTCTTTGGTCAACTAATAAGAAACTTCTTTACACACATTTTAAACAAGTAACTTAGAATAATACTGCATGACTTAAAATTAGTTGAATGAAAATATGTATGATTAAAAATACTGTACCTTTAACTTAAGACTTCTGAGATGAATCCATGGTAATGACGACTTTTCTTCCTCCATTTTCACTGTGTATAATAGTTAATTTTATGAACATACTGCAATTTCTATTTCCCTTCTACTATTAATGGATACATAGGTGTTTCCTTTTTTTCTCATTTTGCTGTTATGAATAATGCTCTTTCCAACAATTTTTAACAAATTCTTGGGAACATATGAATATACAGAATAGAGGTACCATTCATATGAGGTTTTAAAATAAGCGAAATGATATTATTAAAATGTATATCTATATGTAGTAAAAATATAAATAAGTATGTTGAAAATTAAAACACCAAAGTCAAAATAAAATAAAATAAAATGTAAAATAAAATAATAAAACACCAAAGTCAGGGCAGCAATCATCCCTGGGAAAGAAAGGGTTCAGAGCAGATTTTAACTATACTGGCCTTGTTTTGTTAGTAAAGCAGGATATAGATAAGTGTGTGCTTGTTCGGCTGTATCTCTGCATTTTTTATATTCCCAAATACTCCATCAAATTACAAAACGTTGATCCCTTAGGTGCAAATTTAAAGGTAAAAATAATCTGAAGGACAAAATTGTTTTCCCACTCGAGATTTTATAAAAATGACTTAGTAAACTGCCTGTTCTTTTTTCACTAAAGCTGTTGGTTCCATGTCACCATTTGTGGTAAATAGCTTCTAAAACGAACCGCATGATTCCCTCCTTCTAGTATGTCCTCATGCAAACTTCTGCCTTTGAGTGTGGGCGAGACCTAATGACTCACTTCTACAAACAGAAGATAGCAAAGTCATAGGATTTCACCTCCAAGATTATGTTACAAGGATTCTGTGTCTTTCTTCTTGAGTGCTCACTCTTGTTCTCTTGCCTGCTTGCTCTAAGGGAAGCTGGTTACCGTGCTGTGAGCTGTCATGTGGCTCTAGGGACCAGCCAGTGAGGATGTGAAGCTCGCCAGTAATCACGACTAAGCTTTGAAGGGAATCTTCCGCCAGTCATACCTTGACACGACCGCAGTCCTGGCTGACTACTTGGTGACAGCCGGGGACCCTGAACATGATGACCTAGCTGGGCCATGATGGGATTCCTGACAGACATAAACTGTGAAGTAATAAATGTTATTTTAAGCCTCTAGGTTTGGGGGTAATTTATTATTCAGTAATAAATAACACCTTATTCTTAGGAAAAGACCATAAACCAGACTATGAAATCTAAAAATATTTCTATCAGTAAATTTAAAAAGAATAAAAATGAAATATTCTTGATATATTAAAAAAGATGATTAGCAGAGATAATTTCTAGCATGACAGAGCAAGGAGATTAACAAGTCCTCAAACCCTCTCCCCAAAAGGCAACAAACATTCCAAAACTCCAATTCCAAAACTGATTGAGGCTATACCACAACCTGAGAAACATTAATTCACAAAAATTACTGAACTTCAGATAAGAACAGCATAAATATGTGGTGTTGATGCTTGTGGCAACTCCACTACCCCAACCAGGCTCTATCTTCATCAAAGTCTAAGTAAGCCTTAGAAACACGTTGTACAGCTGTTGCTAGACACGGCGCACTTGACTGACATGTTTTCAGTTAAAGGCAAGCACGCAGGAGGGCCAGCAGCTCTGAACGTGCACCCCTGATCTTACTCTGTCCTCCTGTGGCACACATCCCCTGTCTGTCTCCCTCTGTCTCTGTCTCTGTCTCTCACACATACACACACACAAAGCACACATACACACACAACACACACTCACAAATACTTAGAATTTATCAGCAATTGATTATCAGTTGCTGCTACCATAACCCCTCAAGGAACAGGGACAGTTTAAAGCCATCGTATTGCTCCTTTGTAAAAATATTCCCCCCGAGAATGACTGACAAGAAAGCACTGGGCGATACGGTCTCAGAGTCGTGGACGAGAGCTGGCTCAACTACGTCTCCTATGGCTGTCCAGGATGACAAGAAGAGGCAAAAATATTATTTCTGAAAACCGCAGCGGCTGACACTGAGTCGGCTGTCATCTCTATCCTTCCCAGTATAACATCAAGATAGTCTGAATCCATCCACTTTTCCTCCTCCCGATCACCTCTTTAACAAAAATGCCATCACTGATTTGCAGGTTTAATCATGACTGAAAACATGCCTGTGCCATTTGGGCAAACAAACATCATTTAATTTTAAGCCCAGAATTATTTCCTAAATCATAAAAACAGCTACTGCATTTCAATTTATATTTAAGCCCTTAACGTGAAAGGCAGAGCTCAGACACGTTTCTTGAAGAGTTACAGACTTAAGCTTTCAATCACCACGCCAGGTAGGAGATGGACTTAGTATGTCCGGAATCATTTCTGGTGGTCTTTCTCACTAATATAGTGATAATTAATACCTAAAACCCACCTGAGTTAGCAAGAAAAAGAAAAGACAAGGCTGTGTTCTAACACCCTACTAAAATGTCACGCTTTCGGTTACTTCTCCAGGATCTCACTTGTCTGCCAACTCCCATTGTTTCTCTCATTTATCTGTTGCTTTTGCTGTAGGCAGCGGCAACATCTCACAGTAGGGCTTGGGTTTCTGGCTTCTGTATTTACTGAGGCCCTGATAAATTCAAATCAGTTTGACCTATCACAACATCCAAAATGAGGCTAGAGCTGATCCTCTGCAAATTGAAATGCACAGCATCTTCTCTTTGCTTCCATGTAATGTCTGGAAATGACCACTTTGCTGATCTAGGAGTCGGAACCTAATGACCCTTTGCAACGCTGCTGTGGCAAAATAGCATGAATGTGTAATGAGTCTCGCTGACAGCAATATACACAGCCTCCCAGGATAACGAGCCAGGTCCGAATCAATTACATGGGTGGGAAGGCCTGCCTGTCCCTCTGGGCTGAAATATTAGGCAGTCAAGACATGTTGTACTGTATTAACACATCTGTTTTCAAGGCGTGTGTTCTTTGGAATTTTTCTCATACTCTCCAGTGGAAAAACATAAATATCAGCAAATTCAATAAATTGCTTTACAGATCAACTTGAATGTAAGGTCAAAGTTCTCAGAAATGACACAGTCTTTAAAATATTATCTTTGGTTATATAAAAAAAAATGAATGCATCTCCAAGAGATTGCCATATCTGTATGACGTTATGTAACATTTAGTCTTGTAATGTCCAGAAGATCATAATGGCATATAAACTATTAAGCGTTTTTCTTTCCTTTTCCCCTTAACGAAAATAGTTTTATCAACAGAAATCTTTCCAGTGTTGGGGGGAGGGAATGGCTGAGTACAGTATCTAAATCAATTCTCTCTCCACATTCACATGAGAATACAGCTATGACTTGCTGGAGAAGTACAGTGGAAAATCCAATGTAGGAGACTTGTATGTGCGCTGGAGTTTTAAATCTTATTACACTACCTTGTTTGAAACAATATAGTTAGGGTGTCAGTTAGTATGGTAGTTTTTTCCCCTTTACAACCTCAGCTTTTCAGGAGGCCCTCATTCACATAACTGTTTTAAATGCATCAGGTTGAGACTCGCCCTACAAGCTATTGTATTAGATTTAGGGAAGGTGGATAGTTTTTCCACTGAAATGTTAAAAATTTTTTAAAAGTTTAAAATTATTTATAGTATCTGCACCTGAATTATTTGTAGTATCTGGATTTAGCTGATGTGTTTAGCTAACTTAACTATCTGTGTATATGTGTGTGTGTATGTTTCCCCCCAGGACTTGAATTTTATGTATATTAGCACTTCACAAATGTGAAAACAATATGAAGACCCTAAAAACCTACCATAATGTTCCTTCTTATATTTCTATTATGAAAATATGTTTTAATTAATTTATTTTTTTAAATTTTAAAAAGGTTTTAGTTCTGGGGCGCCTGGGTGGCTCAGTCGTTACGCGTCTGCCTTCAGCTCAGGGCGTGATCCTGGCGTTCTGGGATCGAGCCCAACATCAGGCTCCTCTGCTGGGAGCCTGCCTCTTCCTCTCCCACTCCCCCTGCTTGTGTTCCCTCTCTCGCTGGCTGTCTCTCTCTCTCTCAAATGAATAAATAAAATCTTAAAAAAAAAAAAAGGTTTTAGTTATTTATTTGAGAGAGAGCATGAGCACATGAATGGAGTGTCTGGGGTGTGTGTGGGGGGGTAGGATGTGCAGGGGTGAGTGGCAGAGGGAGAGAGAGAAGCAGACTCCCCACTGAGCAGGGAGTCGAGTCTGAAGCACGAGTCTCCATCCCAGGACCCTCAGATCATGACCTGAGCCAAAGGCAGACAACGCGGTGAACCATCCAGGTGCCCCTCTTTTATGAAAGTATTTTAAAGTATGCTTTACATATCTCTCAAAAGATGAACTAGTACCATTTCATTTCAAGAGAATAAAATTTGCTTTCTATATAAATAAAATCCTTCATTTCTGAATCCTAAAAAAAATTTTTTTTGAGAAAATGCTAGAAACTTCATCCACCAATTCTAATTACAGTATCCATTATTAGAAAAGACTAACTTAGGGCCATCTTTATCTTTTCAGAAGTTTTGGTTGTCACTCCTGTAACTTCTTCATTTGATTACGGTGTCTCTTCACTGCTTCTATTTCAACCAAAACTCTTCACTAGAAAATGACTCCATGCTCACGAAAGCAACAGATTACTACCAAACTAAGAATAATAATGTTTTCTGAATTTTCTCACTAATAATGAGTTGCTACTTCTCTACTTGTTTTCTCATCTGCTGGTCAACTTTTGTTATTAGTGAATACACCTTGGTTAAGCGGTAAATCTGATGTACAGCAGCCAGAAATATTTAGCAATGTCACACATGCAGTTAGCTTTCCCCCTCGAAGTCAGAACACAGCAGAAAAGCTACCTGCAGAGCACACGGTGAGTGGACAGGAGAGCAGAAAACCTAGATTCTCATCAAAGGTGCAGAATACTACAGTTCACGGAAATGAAAGGTTACACTCTAGATAAGGAGGAACTGCCTGCCTGCATCTTACTGAGCGTATCAGAGAAAGCAACCACCGTAGTAGCTGTGCAATAAATGAGGTGTCTTCATTTAAAATTTAAACTGCACAAATGCAGACGTTGAGAACTTTCTGCAAATAGTAGTTAATGATAATAAAGCAAGGCAATGGCAATGCCAGTGCAGATAAGTATGAGATGGACTAAGAGAAATTTGTGTCTGAACAGAAGAGAAACACTCACTTTGCTAATTCTTTGGGAAACAGTATAAAAATTAATATTAGTAGATCTCCAGTGTATATTGTTCAGAGTTCACTGTATAAACTATGTTTATTCTAGCTGTAACAACCAAGTGTATAGTAATTATTTCAAAAGATATATTCAGTTATTTTCGGATAGCTATTAACTGTTTCAGTTAAAGAAGCCAACTATGCATTATTGACTTTAAGCAATGGTGTCCTCCAACAAGCCACCTGCAAAAACAGATTGATAATCACTGCTACAGATAAACACTTTCCGCTGGACTCACCAGCAGTCCTGTGGGTTCAAACACAGCTGCCACCAATATTATTTACATGTAAATCTCCTGTTAGGTCTATCTGAAGCTTCTCATCATGTTGCTTAAAAATCCCAACTTTAAGGGGGCACCTGGGTAGGTCAGTCAGTTATATATCTGACTCTTGCTTTCGGCTCAGGTCATATCTCAGGGACATGGGATCAAGCCAGGCACTGGGCTCTGCACTCAGCTTGGAATCTGCTTGGGATTTTCTCTCCCTCTCTCCTTCTGCTCCTCCCCCTGCCCTCTTGTGCTCTTTCTCTCTCTCCCTCTCAAATAAATAAATAAAATATTAAAAGAAAAAAACCAACTTCAGGGACTGTTATGATTCTTAAATTATTTGGTGACTTACTTCAAGACTTAACTCAAGTATTATCCTTCTTAGAAAGGTCATAGAGTTAACTTTCAGCACTAATGTACCCCTGTTTATATTCTGCAGTAGCCATCATAGTAGCAACAACAGAAATAGCTAATATTATAGGACACTTAATATAACTTCTTATATTATCATAGCGATTCTAGGTTGTAACCACTCTGTTTGATAAGTACCATACCACTAACAACTATTTTAATATCTGGAATTAATTATTGTCCCACAGCTAGTTAGGGTGAAATTAAGACTTGGACCCATCTGTCTAGACTCAGAGATCTTAACCATGTGACTGTCTATACTTCTTCATTATTCTGAACCTTTTTCAGCATCCCATCAGCTTTTTGGAGGATGAAGACTATGTCTTCCTCCTCGTCTCTGATCTCTCAATGTGTCGGGTAAAATGAAAACGTGGTGGTTATCATGGTACCTTCTTCCTAGGAAACTGTGTTAAATGAGATAACGCATGTGAAGGGCTTACTTAGGATACTGGATCTCCCATATAAGCATACAGAAAGCTACTGGTAAGTGCTATGAAACAATGAATGGCAGAATGATTCAATGTACCCACTGTTCACGGCATACCCAGAGCTCAGAGAATGATAAAACTGCATACCTTTCTTTTGGTGCATCTTGGTGGCTCCTTCAGGTAGCCCCTGAAAATGGCATTTTAATACTGTGTCACATTTTTTTTTTTTACAAAATTACTTTAAAAATACTATAAACATAGGAGACTACGGTAAGAAGATAAGCTTCCAAATAGATTTCCATTAATTTAGTCTTGGGGTATATTTATCAAATGGTCATTTTAGATGCAATACTTTGCTCATTAGCCACTGACATAAAGATCAGAAAAATTTAAGGTTCTTCAGAATAAATAACTCAACAATTGCTCGTGCAGCATACTGTGCCTCAAAGGAATGTACAAGAAATTTTTCTAGATAATTATCTTATTTGTGTTTGCATTTTACTATATGATATTCTGGACAACAAATTTATATTTTGGTAATAGAGCCAAAATTTAACTGAAAGATAATTTCAAGACACAGTGCTTTTAAATATTTTGAGGTACAAGGATGATTTAATAAAATAACAGATTCATAAGGTCCAGGTTCAAGTTCATTCAGAAGAATGTGGATTATTCATTTTCCATTTTTCTTTGGCTGAATAACCAGAAATAAAGGATCTTACAAAAGTGTTTTTCAAACCAGCTTTCCTTTATATGTATTTGTTGTATACATAAAATTTATTCAGTTGTTTTTTGATGAGGAATTTCAGTTAATTTATCCAATTTGGTCTTGTTTTCATCTTTTTACAGTATTCAGGCATCGAAGTTTCTGTGCCTTTTAAAAATATCGTGGGATCCCACATGGGACCCCTTTGTCTAAGAGGGAGTACTAAAGAGTTCTCTTTGGACTAGGTTAACTGGCCCCTTAAAGCCTTCACTAGGAAGCAGTTTCAAGATAAGAAGCAGTTGGGTATGATGAAATAAAGAAATTAGTTCAAAATAAAACCAAGAAACCACACACACGCGCGCGCACACACACACACACACACACACACACACACACACCCATATAGTATTGAGCTGAAGATTCAGATAAAGGGACAAAACATAGATAAAGATGGCTTTAAGTTGCACTAGGATTGCAATTAGGTAATTGGATCTCTGTCTCTCTTACTCTGTATTTCTTTGCAACAACTGTACAAGTTTATAACCATTATTCTTTTTTTTTACCAATAATAAACCCAAGTTTAAAGACACTTTTCCATAGCCATTTAGCTATTAAACATTGAGACAGGATCGATGAATGCATTGCTTGTGTTTTCTATTACAACATATCACTTTCTTATTTATTTTATATATTCTGGAATGATTGTTATATGAATGTGTTTGATAGAAGACACAGGCTCTCACTTTTTCTCTCCTGTGCATTAAAGTATAATTCCTACATTTCAGCACAGACCTCGGTATATTGGTTGAACAAAGATAGTATGCTTTCTATTTAAACCCAGTAGGGTGAAAATCTTCACTCTTTCAATTTCAAAGTGCACTCTTTTCATGCACACATTATTTATAATTTGAGTTTCAATGATTCTATGTAATTCTTCAAATTTCCATCAATGTTGGCAACAGTGTTTACATTTATTGAACTACCATGAAAAGCATCCTCTTTCAACAAAATTATGGCCTAAGAGTCGAAACAGAAATAATATTACCATTTAACTAGGGAATAGAGGAAATATTCTTATGTCACCCTAGGAACATATTTAAAATTTTTAAATTAATTTAAAATTTCAGTCTTTGCAAATACCTATTATGGAAATGTGAAGACATTAAGGCCCAGAATCTCACTGCAGGGGGTGTTTGATAAACTGGTTTTATTGTGCTACATGAAAATCATTAACAGGAACTTCTATCTACGAAGTTTAACTATCTTCATATTAAGGTTTCATTTAATACTCAGATGAGGAAATAAACTGCTGATTTAAAAAATTAAAAGTATTTAAGAATAAGACATTCTAACAGTTCACTGACTTTTGTTATATATCTCAGACAGGAATTTAAAATGCTATTGCAGCAAGGATTCAAAGCTTGCTTTAGTCTGTGACTGACAATGGGAATCAAGAATTCTTGACAGCTAAGTAACTTTTAAGTAAATTATATATTCTCTGCAATCTGTGGATGACATTTTAAATGCATGAGGCCTACAGAAAATAGCTATGAACAGTCATCTAAAAATTATGCTTACCAATGGAAAATAATAAATTAAAAACTGCATTTAAAATAAAGTTAAAACCTACACAAACAGAAAAATCAGAAAATTATGAATTATTGAGCATTCTATATCAAGACTAATATTATTTTAATGACAGTTTCTTCTTATACAACATACGTGGGGACATTCCAAACATTCAGACTTTATAACTACAACTAGTTTATATACAGTTTTATATTTATAGTTATATAATGATATATGTGACAGAAGTTAAAAATTATGCTTACGAGGAAGAATTTTAAAAATAAGATCTTTATATAATGATTTTGTGAGCTATTTAATTTCTAAGACTATTGTACTCATAAAAAGAAAATATGTTTTCTGCTTTTCATTAATCCTTTTCAGGGAAGGATTACTAAACCAATTTTCCCTTGAGTTTAGAAATTTATATAAAACACTAAGCACATCATGAGAAACATTTACTATTCATTAAGTGTATTACAAGAAACATAATAAGTAGTTGTCTTAGTAATAGTATAATAATAGTACAAGCAGAAATAGATTTTTTTTTTAAATCTACTCAACCCAGAGAAAAATAACCCCATCTTAATACTATAGCATAGCATTAACTTATCACCTACTATATCTTAACACATCAGGTCAAGATTTGATTTGCATTTTGTTATTCAATCCTCACAAGAAAATTGAGATACAGAAATCATTATTTCCATTTATTATGTAAGAGAACTGGTGTTCAGAGGTTTTAAATACTTTAATTAAGATTAAACAGCTTCTAAGTGTTGAAGCCAGAATTTCACAACATACTAAGTTTATATTTTTTGCAACTATTTTGCACTGCACAATAACTTTAGGTAGCTATCATATGAGATCCATTATAGGCACAAGTATGGCGGCATAGCATTAAAAGGCCAGAGACAATAACTATAGCAGCATTTATAAGACCTTCACATTTAAAACAATTAAAAATTATGTTCATTACTTAAAAGTATCCTTTCAGGGGCGTCTGGGTGGCTCAGCGGTTAAGCGTCTGCCTTCGGCTCAGGGCGTGATCCCCGCGTTATGGGATCGAGCCCCGCATCAGGCTCCTCCGCTGGGAGCCTGCTTCTTCCTCTCCCACTCCCCCCGCTTGTGTTCCCTCTCTCGCTGGCTGTCTCTATCTCTGTCAAATAAATAAATAAAATCTTTAAAAAATATAAAATAAAAAAAAGTATCCTTTCAACTCTAGATTCATGTATCATAATCCACAACTTGAGCATTTCTAGAATACATATTTAAGGATTTACCACAGCTATGGACTATTTGTTCTTTCCATGTGACAAAGCATTATGACAAAGTTAAAGTAAGCAACCCCGGCAGAAATATAATAAGAGTTATAGAAAATATTCACTTTCTACTATTTTTTCTTTTAATTTCACTAATTTGTTGCTTCAAAACTATGCATTTTCACCAGAAAATGACCAACTGTACTAGCATGCTAGTAGACTGTACTAGACTGGATCTTAGAATATTAGAATATTTCTCTCAACTCTTCATTTCACAGTGACTGCTAATCTAAGGTCACACAAATAATGACATAGTTGGATAAGGCCAAGCTTCCTGATTCCCAGTAAGATGCTCTATTGGTATCATACAGATTAAAGAAGAAAAATCATATATTATACCAAATACATAACAGGCATGCACATATTTGTTAAATTATTTAAGTAGGGCTATATAAGAACAGTTTCTTCCCTCACTGCATTCTCAACTCGCTGACAATGTTTCAGACCCATTGCCAAGAATAGAAAGATGAGTTTGTTACTCAGAAGCGCTAGAAGACCAAAATGTATAACAAATTAATTTGTCACTGCAAAATCTGGATTATCAATAATAAAAAACATTCTTCAATAAATTTAAAATATAAAACCATACCATGAACCTTCGTAGTATAAAAATGCAAATAATACCTATAATATTAAAACTAGCTCTAATATGTAGACCAAGTAAAGTGAAGGGTAAAGGAGAGAGAAAATTAGGAAATTAAAAACAAAAGAAAAAGTGAGAACAGATACAATGAAAAGTGGAGAAATAAAAAAACAGAGAATAGATGTTTAATATATATCTATAATATGATATATCACGTGATATATCATATATATTTACTTATAATTATAAAATATTTCTTTAAATGTTACACATATATATACGCATTTCTATATATAACATGTATAGAGTATGTAAAGGCAAGGAATGATAAGGAAAAAGAAAGAACATGAAATGGTAGAGAGTCCCGTAGCAAAAAAAAAAAAAAAAAAAAAAAAAATCACCAACTGTCACCATATAAGTATTTTAAATTTATTTTTCTTTAAAGTAAAAAAAAAATCAACTACAAAAAATAATATAGCAAAACGTAATTAGAAATACTTGTCGAAGATATAAAAGCACACCAAATTACACAATGGGAAAAGATTGAATTTCTAAAACTTTGATAGAACAGATTTGGTTTATTGAAAGTACGAAAGTAATAATTTAATACCGTAATTCAAGTACCAGATTGGTTTTTAATTACTCACATATGCAGCCTCTCCTCTCTTCCTATTCTTACTACATCATCTGCTAACCTGTTCACTCCATCAACTTCTTGAGGAACTTTTTTTGCACCTAGTTTACAGCCTCACCTTCCACCAAGACTCGTGCCATCCAAGTCAGGGCTTTCAATATCCACATCAAGACTGCATCTATCTTCACGAGCTCGATATTCCCCAGTTACCGTCTGCTGAAAGCACAGGAGCTTTCACTCCAGCGCAGCCACCCTCTCTCAAGATTAGTACCTAGATCATCAAATCCCACAAAGACGCTCTAGCTCTGTCATTGTAAACCCGGATGTTTCCTTTCTACATGGGCTTCCTATTCTTCTTTCCCCGTTGTCTGTGCACCTGCAGGTTAAACAAAGCCTTCTGTGCTGCTTCACAAGCCTCTCCCCCAAATAAATGAAATTTATCACAATTCCGAATATGCAGAATTTTCTTCAGACCTCTAACCCAGCCTCTGCCCATTCTCAGCAAGTGTTACTTTATATATTAGTAGACGCAAACGGTCAACAGATACAACAGTGGCAAACGGCCACTGCCAGCCTACTTTATCTGTATCTTTTTCTATCTCCTTCTTGCCTGCCTTGGGATTACAAAG
This sequence comes from Ailuropoda melanoleuca, assembly GCF_002007445.2. Classification (NCBI taxonomy): domain Eukaryota; kingdom Metazoa; phylum Chordata; class Mammalia; order Carnivora; family Ursidae; genus Ailuropoda; species Ailuropoda melanoleuca. The sequence goes on from NC_048237.1 coordinate 22,923,403, forward strand.
CAAGAAAGTTAGTTTTTCCTCAAATTATCTGAGCTTTTGATTTTTTCCCTCAGAATCTCAATGCCAACAAATACTCCTGCTGTCTTGCATCATTTGTCTTTCCTCGTACTCAGTTTCTGAATCTGTGAGATGGAACGTGTGCACATGTAACGAACGTAACACATGTGAAATACTGGACACAGCGTAAGGTATGTACGAAGTGCTGTGAAATGTTATATTTTATCATTGTTAGTTAAGCAGTGATAGTATTCATAGTGATACAATTATCTTTAAATGCCTGATGCAGTCTTTTTACCCACACATAAATAAAATCAATAGGATACATCCCACCACTTCTTTTCCTTCCCACATTTCTCTTCTAGACATCCTTTATTGAGCCCTTAACACGTCAATCACCATTCTAAACCTTTATAGCTGTAAGAATTAAATAACAGAATCCTTATAATGGCTTAACACTTTGCCAAGTGATAGTAGACACTTGATTAATGTTAGGAAATGTAGTTATGATATTAGGTAATGACAGCACCCATATGGATTAGGTATCTGCTAGATAATCACCATTAGTCCTTTAGAAAGGAGCTAAGCAATTTGCCCAAGGCCATAAAGCTAGTAATAGTGGAGATGGACCCTTGTGATTGGATTAACTCATTGACTATTACACTTAATCCCTACCCTTGGAGGCAGTATGCTAGCTTCCTGATTTTTTTTTTAATTGTCTGATTTTAGGCTTCCATCCATATAAAATTACATTTCTGACAATGATGACCATCCTTCTGGAAACTACTCCGTGTTCTCTCATATCCCTAGCATACCACCTGTCAGTAGCAGTCAGGAGATGACCTTCCCAAACCCTGACTTGTGTCAGCCATTGAACCAGAAACTACATTCTTCAACTAATTTTATCCTTACAACAACTGTATAATTCTGGAATTATTATCATCTCCATTTTTAAAATGAGCAAAATTAGTTACATGAAGTTCAGAGCGTAAAAATGTATGGATTATATTGATACAGAAATTATAGAATTGACAAGGTGTGGATCCAGGATTGGAACCTAGTAGCTTGGCTGTGTGTGTCCTCGTAAGGATGACACCTTGTTGACCTTAGTGTCCAGATTAGTGGCACATAACTGATGCCCAATACACGGTGGTTGAACAAATGCTTGTGCCAAAATTACTATAACAATAAATAGCTAAAAGCAAAGTTGAGGGGGAACCTGAGTGTCTCAGTCAGTTAAGCATCTGCCTTCGGCTCAGGTCATGATCTCAGAGTCCTGGGATTGAGGCCTACGTTGGGTTCCTCACTCAGCAGGGAGTCTGCTTCTCCCTCTCCCTCTGCCCCTACCCTTCACTCATTCTCGCACTCTCTCTCTCAAATAAATAAATAAAATCTTAAAAAAAAAAAAAAGCTAAGAGAAATCTTTGAAATACTGGACAACACCTTTTCTTTCTAGTTCTGGTGTGTTAAATATCTGAAAAGAGTTCTCAGTTGTCATGCGTGATCTGACGCTGAAGCTTTGCCGAGATAGTCTTAATGTACACCTATACCTATTTTAAAAAGGTGCAAGCAAACAGACTCAATCATGGATACTGCCTAGGCACTGTGTAGTTACAGAGATCCACATACTTCTTACGTAACTATAATGACGTAGAGTAGAGGCATTTTATTAATCTAGTATCTGAGAATAGTTCCCCCAAGAAGATCACTCTTTTTGAAAACACATTTGTAATTGTTCAAGGGAAGGTGAAACTGGAAACGCCAGAAGGAGATCCTATTAGGCTCCAGGGGATGGTGATGTTATTTTTCATGATAGAGGACTTGCTGGCACATGGGAGAGACACTATTGTACTGTTCCTGAAAGGAAGAAGGAGAGAGAGGAATGTAGAGAAGGCACCAGGAAGATTCAGAATATCTAGATGCCCTGAGGGTGCACGAGAAACTAAGATCAGTAATTCCACTGGGTCCAGGTAAGGCTGTTTGTATTGCTGGATGCAAATCAGCCTCCATCACCTCTGGACAAGTTTGAACAAAGTCTACTGTGCTCATGGAGTGCGGGCGATTGCAGAGTGTTGCATGAAATCAACCGGCCACACTTCCTAATTAGGCAAAACGGGTTTGCACAGTGACAGAGGCAGAACCGGAGAAGCCCAGTAGGCAGAGGGCTTTATAAACCAAAGCGATTTTCAGAAATCCTGAGGGAGAGCTTTGCACTTTGGGAGAGTATGAAAACGGCATGACTTTGTTGAAGCAAATGTCTTGTTTTGAATCAGGAGCGATGTCTTGGACTTGGACCAAGGACCTGTAATTTTTTAAGTATCCATAAGAAATTAAGATATATAACCACAGATAAGAACCACGCTGTGGCTTTAGGGCTGTGAGAAAGAAGTTTCTGCAATACTTCCTGAGGACACATTCTGGATGCAAAGGAGCAAATAAATATATTTGGAACTTCTAAGCAAGGTTACAGAAAGGGTGAATTCTGAGAGGTTCCAACAAGAAAAATTAGAGTTGGCACAGTCTAATACATAGAAAAGTATGGGGATATGTAAAAAAAAGAGAGAGGTTTAGAAATGAGTATATACATGACAAACATTTTCAAAGGACTGTAAATCTTTATTGAAAAGCTTACTAATTAATAGCTTTTTGTGCATATTAAGTGTGGTCATTCCACCTCATTTTTTCTATCTATTATAGTCAGAATTGCCAATTATAGTGATTCATTCCTGTTTTAGCACACTTCATGCTTACCTTGCAAGAAGAAATTGCATAGAAGACAAAGCTAAATGGTTATGAGTGCGGAGTGAGAAAATTCAGTAGCAATAATTGATTAAAATTGACCTTCATTAGAAGTTATACAGAGGGGCACCTCGGTGGCTCAGTCGGTTAAGCATCTGCCTCGGGCTCAGGTCATGATCCCAGGGTCCTGGGATGGAGCCCCACATCGGGCTCCCTGCTTAGTGGGGAGACTGCTTCTCCCTCTCCAGCTCCCCCTGCTTGTGCTCTCTCACTAACATTGTCACTCTCTCTCACAAATAAATAAAATCTTTAAAAAAAAAAAAAAAGTTATACGGAAGACGTGTGGTGTGTGTCTACATGGCCTTCAAATAAAACAAAACACAAACTCAATGAAACAGAAAAATAGAACAAGTAAAGTATATCTTCTCATGTACTCGCTGACACACCATGTAATGATGCTAGTTCATTTCACATAGGTTTTACATTCTCTTCCAAACTGCTCTGAAGACTACACTTGTGTTCTTTCAATTATACTCTCTCATTCTTCTGTCCAATTCCTATTAGTTGCAACACCCTGTCCATATTTCGTATCGTTCTATAAGGAGTAGAACGAGCTTACTGACAATGGTTCACACAGCTTAGGCCCACACTGTTTTGCTGAGTTTGTGAAAATAACACATTAACGAGGAAAACGTTCCAGTTTCTTTACCACCTCCCTTATTTGATTCCAAGACAATTTCATTGTGATACCACGGGCACACAGTTAAAAAAGATTTCATTTCTAATTCCTACTACGGCACCAATATACTGTGAAGACTTAAAGAAGCTATTTAAAATAGGAGTGACCCAAGTCACAAGGATTAAAAAAAAAAAAAAAGCAGCAACTTCAGTCTTACTGCTTTCTCTCTTCATTGTTCACATTTCTACCAGGCTTCTTTTTCACATTATAAAGTGCATATATACCTTGTTTAGCAATTCTACCACACTCGTCATTGTCCACACAATGATACACGAACTATTTCCCTTGGGATTCCAGGACACTGCCTAAATACTCAGAGAACATTTGCCCTGTAACCCTTACCGAAATCAGTCTCTCCTGCCTACGACCTAGAATCATGGTCTCCTAAGAATATCATACATAAGTCCGTACCCGCACCTCACCGGTCCCACTCTCCCAATCAGAAACATTCTCCCTCTCTCATCTTGACTGGTCTGAGCCTACCCTTCTTTATAGCTGCAAGCCATTCCTCCAATCATGACAATCTTTAGAGACTATTTCTTCCCCTGAACTTGTAAAATACACTTTTATATTTATGATTTTACATCCATTCTTACTTCCAAAAGAGGCTATAACTTATTCATGGGCAGATAATATGCTTTATATATTATATATTTTAAACATCCCCGAGCCAATGAGGTGCTCAGAAAATGTTTACTGAAAGCGCACACAATTTTTCAGACCAGTTCTTAGAAAAGGAAGGTAAATATTTATGTATTAGAGGTTTTATTTTTTCTCTTCTAGGCCCCAGCACACACTCAAAATCTTCTCTGGATGTGATTTTGTTTAGTTTAAAGCATCTTTTCAATAAAAAGGAAATTCAGAATCAAAGAATCTAAAAATTCTTATGGTAATTAAGGATGCTTTAGTTCAATCTANTCAGACCAGTTCTTAGAAAAGGAAGGTAAATATTTATGTATTAGAGGTTTTATTTTTTCTCTTCTAGGCCCCAGCACACACTCAAAATCTTCACTCCGGATGTGATTTTGTTTAGTTTAAAGCATCTTTTCAATAAAAAGGAAATTCAGAATCAAAGAATCTAAAACTTTTTATGGTAATTAAGGATGCTTTAGTTCAATCTATTCATTTAGAAAGAAAAAAGGAAAAAAAAAAAAAAACTGAGACCCAGAAACGTTGTCTCTTTATTGAAGTCATAACGTAGCAAGTCTCAGGAATAGCATAAGAAGAAATAGAGCCATGATTCCTCAATCTTAACTTGGTATTTCAGCTACTGCAGCAAGTATCTTAACTCTGCTGCGTGCTCTGGATCACAGGCTCTCTGATGATATGAACTGTGTTGGTTTTGTTTTAACACTCTGTTCTCAACACTGAGTCACACAGAATCTGCCACATAGAAGTCATTTGAGAATTGTTTGTTGAATGAATACTGAATGGTTCACTATATACAACATCATATGAAGCAGCATTTCACTCCCACAGAGGGCACTATTCAAAAGGATTGTTTTCTAGACGTCAGCTTCTCATTGAAAACATTGCTCCGTGCTCACAGAGAGAGAGAAAAAAAAAAAAAACAACAAGGAAAGAAATAGTAAATTTCCAACTCATAGTTTTCCAACTACAGCATTCTGTGCACTCAGTGAACTGCTGTTAAGAAACTAGTCATTTCTCTTTTTCCCTGTAGAAATATGGACACATGCCATCATTTCTTTGCCTGAATCTTTGCTTTGAGGAAATTTATAGGCTATTTCTGAGAATGCAGAGGTCATAAAAGAGAGGCTGCAAGTGTAGGAAGGATGAATTCAGATACACATTCTGAAAGAATTAAGATCAAGTGATTTGATTCCACCTCCAGGTGCCCTTAAGTAACTAATCTATCCCTCTGCAAACACTTGTTTCCTATACCCTACCAGAAGTTTGTCATGGAGCTGGTCATTTGGACAGGACATAAGGCGATCCCTCCTTTCCGAGAGTTTACAAGACCTTTAGAAAAACTAAATTTATAGGCATAGGTCATTATATAATACCTGTCAACATACATAATAACTATTAATATAGGTATAGACTGCCTTATATACAATTCCACAGTTACTTCTACATGATTCTGAAGTACATAAAGCTTTCAATAAGGAACGTTTTTCTGTAAGCCATTTGAAAGAAAATCTGACACGACCTCAGCTCTTTTGATGACAAACGCTGCCTTCAAATGATTTAAGGCTACTTATAAAGTTCATTTATCTCACCTCATGATTGACATGACTCAGGATATAGAAAGCACTAAAGAATATTAATGTTTTTCATCATGAAGTGCTCCATGTCTCACTGGTAATATTACAAAAAATATTGTATGGTCTCAATAAACTTCCTAAAATCTGAAAAACTCTGGGTCTTAAAATGGCTTCAAGGCTTCACAAAATGTGTTGTGGATGTGTGAAATAAAGAGACAAGTAATCACACTACATTTTTGAGGCATAAAATTTTTTTAAAAAGTTATAATTCCTGGGAGAGGAGATGAAGAAAGAGCTCGAGCAGTCACCAAGGAACCTTGAAGGAGACACAACAGAGGAGCTGAGAATGTGGTAGAAAACACGACAGGACAGTGTGCAGGCAGAAGCTCGCCCAGGCTCTTATGGCCGCAGCAGAGGGCCAGGCCAGCTAGAGTATGGGGGCAGGAGGAAGACGGGAGGTGGGGTGAGGAAAACAATGATTTGGGAGGTGAGGGACTAAATCTCAACAAAATAGAAAAAAACAAGCACAGGGAATTGGGTCTTAATTAGTAAAAAAGTACACAACGAATGTGGAATTTTTAGTGACAAGTACTAAGATGAGCCCGAATTTAGAAGACTACCTGGCAATGATATGCAGAATAAATTCCAGGAGAGTGCTTTTACCCTAGGAGAGGCTGGCTGGGAGGCTTTTTGCGGGAACCAGGTGTGAGGTGACAAGGAAGCAAGAACAGAGTGGCTGGTGGGCTTACAAAATGGCATTCATTTCTAATTTCGCTCATTCTGAAAATCAGAAAGGATTTCTAAAGGCCTCTCTTTACATGTTCACTCCACATTTTGAATATAACTCTTCAGGGGTGGAGACCTGAACATGTTTGAAAAGGAACTAACCCCTCAGTTACTTTATTCACAGCCATCTGGTGTCCCGAATCTATGTCATAGTTATCTCGTGACACATGGATTTTTTTTTAAAGATTTTATTTATTTATTTGACAGAGAGAGAGACAGCCAGCGAGAGAGGGAACACAAGCAGGGGGAGTGGGAGAGGAAGAAGCAGGCTCATAGCAGAGGAGCCTGATGTGGGGCTCGATCCCATAACGCCGGGATCACGCCCTGAGCGGAAGGCAGACGCTTAACCGCTGTGCCACCCAGGCGCCCCGATGCGTGGATTTTTATATTCCAAGCCTGAAGACAGTCTCAAGTGGCCATGAACAAAACATTTTAAAAACAAAGACAACAGCAAAAAACATTGCACTGTTGTCGATTGGACTTTAGATGTTTTCACTTCACTTTCAACCCAAGAACTAGAAAGTAGCCTANTTTAGATGTTTTCACTTCACTTTCAACCCAAGAACTAGAAAGTAGCCTACTTTTGGATACTTCAGTATTTGGTCATACAAATACACTTAGTTGCTAAAAAATGTTAATTAAATTTTTCTCTTTCTATTAAAAGAACAGAGCTAGGATTTTGAAAATATAAAGTACCAAGACAAGGCCAGATGTCTTCTCTAATATCCTCGGCCAGACTGACAAGAACCATTTCCTTCAGTTGTCAAGGGGAAAAAATAATAAAATAAACTCTTGCTGAAAGTTGGAAGTAGAAATCATTATAATTTCGAAGAGCTTCTTATCTTGTATAAATCTAATGGCTTTCTTTACTCTCTGTAAGAATCTATCCTTATGGGGTGCCTGGGTGGCTCAGTTGTTGAGCGTCTCCCTTCGGCTCAGGGCGTGATCCTGGCAGTCTGGGATCAAGCCCCACATCAGGTTCCTCCACTGCGAGCCTGCTTCTTCCTCTCCCACTCCCCCTGTTTGTGTTCCCTCTCTCACTGGCTCTGTCTCTGTCAAATAAATAATAAATAAAATCTTTAAAAAAAAAAAAGAATCTATCCTTATAAAGCTAGTCAAAAACTGATATTTCAAATTATTTCATCCGACTCATGGTATAGACAGAACTGCAGAAACAAAGTTTACTAGGTTTTCTTGGGCCTGTTATAAATTTAAATTAAATAGTATAATATATTCTGAACACATTCAGAGGAAGTATTAGTCACATAATGGCCTCAAGTGTTAAATATATATGAGCAATAATTTACTATTCAAAGTTTTTCTTTATCCTTTCAGTAAGACTCAGAATTTGCTAGATTTAAAAACATGTGAAATCAATCTAATTAAGTGTCCTCTTACATATTTTTCAGATCCAAATCATTTTACTGACTCACTGTAATTGTACAAATTATATCAGTTCTCCTTTCTTTTTTCTTTTTTTTT